>NC_079507.1:1966868-2281090 GCF_030052815.1 Hevea brasiliensis
ATTTTCTTTTCTCTAATTTTATTGGGCGATTAGGTCGAGTCGACTCTAGGGTGAATTGACCAAATTGTCCCTCGTTGTTCCGATCAGGTTTGCTAGTTATTTGACATTTCTTAGGATCCACGACTTAATTATTTGACCAGCTTAATAATTCTTTTCTATTATTTTCTCTTTTCCACTTTGTTCACAATGGTCCTAAGGACCGCGGTGTTACATTTTATGGTTCAAAATTTGAGTTTAAATCGACCTCTCAGTCCTTCCTGAGAAGGTCACCCATCGCTGTAACTCTCGGCTCATTTAACTTCTTGTATTCTGTTTTCTTATTTATACTTAACTATTTGACAATTACTAATTATTTGTGTTGAGGCTTAACTAGTTGTCTTAAATGTAGTTCTAATCCTTTAATTATTGGACCGACAGGTCAGACGATGAAATATACCGGGCTATACAAATAGGGATTTGTTACAATTCTCCCCCTTAAAATAAATTTCATCTCGAAATTTTACACAGTATCAATTTTTGAGCAATTTGTGGGTGTTGCCTCCTCATATCCTCCTCTTGTTCCCAAGTAGCTTCTTGGCCCGAATGATGGTTCCACAGCACTTTCACTAACGGTATCTGCTTGTTCCGTAGTTGCTTTACCTCATAAGCCAGAATCTCTATGGGTTTTTCCTCATATGTGAGGTCTGGATTAACATCAATCTCTTCAACTGGTAGTACATGAGATGGAGTGGATCTATACCTCCTCAATATAGATACATGAAAGACATTATGTATCTTCTCAAACTCTGGAGGTAGTGACAATCGATATGCCAAAGGACCCACTCTTTCCAGAACCTCATATGGCCTAATAAAACGAGGACTTAGTTTCCCCTTTATGTTGAATCTCATAATCCTCTTTCAAGGAAACCTTGAGAATAGTTTTCACCCTGCATACTCAATATCCCTTCTCTTGAGATCAATATAGGACTTACGGCTGATGCGATGCGGTCTTAAGTCGATCTCGATCAACCTAATCTTCTCCTCGGTGCATTGAATAATTTGGGTCCAATCATCTTCCTTTCACCTACTTTATCCCAACACGGGGAGTTACGCACTTTGTGCCATACAAAGCTTCATATGGAGGCATCCCAATGCTTGATTGGTAGCTGTTGTTGTAAGCAAACTCAATCAAAGGCAAGTGTGTATCCCAACTACCCTCAAATTCAATTACATAAGCCCGTAGCATGTCCTCCAAGATCTGAATTACACTCTCGGACTAGCCATGCATGCATGGGTGGAATCTGCGTGCAGTTCAATCTAGTTCTAGGGCTCTCTGAAGACTACCCGGAATCTAGAAGTGAACTTAGGATCTCATGCGATACAATGGATCTTGGCACTCCATGTAGTCTTGCTATCTCATCAATGTATAACTTGGCCAACCTTTCTAAAGCGTAGTCCATCGGTAGCGGAAAATGAGCATACTTTGTTGATGCATCAACAATGACCCAAAGCGCATGATGACTCTTACGTGTCCTCGAAGTCCCATCACAAAATCCATCGTTATTCTCTCCCATTTCCATTAAGTGCGATAGTGGATGTAACAACCCAGTGGGTACTTGATACTCTGCCTTCACTTGCTGATAAGTTAGGCATTTGGAAACAAACTCTGTCACATCTCTTTTCATACCCATCCACTAGTAATGCTCCTTTAGCCGTCTATATATTTTTGTGCCACCAGGGTGCATTGCAAAATGAGACTCATGTGCTTCCTTCAAAATGATCTTTCTTAAATCAACCTCATTAGGAATACACATTCTACCACGGTGTAACGATGACCATCATCTCTTATTGAGAATTACGGTTCCTTGCCCTGCGGACTTCTTCCAACGACGATGCCAGTCATTACGGCGGCTATTCTTATCTGATCAATCAACACTGGCTGTACATGCCATGCAACTGCTGTCTGTCCCTCATCATTAATCCCTAAGCTGGCATGTAATGATCTCAACTTATGTACCATAGATAAAGGAGTAACTCGTAGACTTGTCATAGTCTTGGGACTTAAGGCGTCAGCCACAACATTAGCTTTCCCTGGCTGATAGTCTATCAAACAATCATAGTCTTTTATCAACTTTATCCATCTCCTCTGTCTCAAATTCAACTCCTTACGAGCCTAAATACTTTAAACTCTTATGATGCATGTAGATGTGGCATTTCTCCCCATACAAATAGTGTCTCGGATCTTAAGAGCAAACACAATAATTTGTAAGCTCCAAATCATGTGTTGGATAGTTCCTCTCATGCGGTTTCAGCTAGCATGATGCATAGGCAATGACATTTCGATCTTGCATCAATACACAGCCTAACCCATTGTGAGAAGCATCACTGTAAACTATGTATTCTTTACCCGGAGCAGGTAAAGTCAGGACTGGAGCCTCAGTCAAACATCTCTTCAATTCATCCAAACTCTGCTGGCATTTATCCGTCCACTGAAATTTCACATCTTTCGAAAGTAGTTTAGTCAATGGAGATGCCAACATAGAAAATCCCTTCACAAATCGATGGTAGAATCCAGCTAAACCCAGAAAACTGTGAATCTCTGTGATATTTCTTGGTGGCCTCCGATTAAGGACAGCTTTTATCTTACTTGGATCTACCTTGATGCCCTCTACCGATACTACCTGCCCCAAGAAAGATATTTCCTTCAGCCAAAATTCACACTTTGACAATTTGGTGTATAGCTATTTCTCCCTCAAAGTCTGCAGTACAAACCGTAGATGTCTATCATGCTCTTCTGTACTCCTTGAATAGACCAATATATCATCTATGAATACCACAATAAACTGGTCAAGGTATGGTCTGAAGATAGTATTCATCAGATCCATAAAAGCAACCAGAGCATTAGTTAACCCGAATGGCATGACTAAGAACTCATAATGGCCATAACGGGTTCTAAAGGCAGTTTTAGGAATACTCTGCTCTTGTTCTTTTAACTGGTAATAACCTGATCTCAAGTCAATTTTGGAAAACACAGCTGCACCCCTCAACTGGTCAAACAAGTCATCAATACAGGGTAATGGATATCTATTCTTTATTGTCACCTTATTCAACTACCGATAGTTAATACATTAGCAGAGAGTGCCATCTTTCTTCTTAACAAACAACACTGGTACTCCCTAAGGTGACACACTAGGGTGGATAAAGCCCTTGTCAAGTAATTCTTACAACTGTACTTTCAACTCTTTCAATTCTGCTGGAGCCATTCTATATGGTGTTATGGAGATTGGGTCCACACCTAGCATAACATCAATCTCAAACTGCACCTCTCTTTCTGGAGGTAATCCTGGCAATTCATCAGGAAACACATCCGAAAAGTCACATACAGTAGGGATGTCTCCTAGTGTCAGACTCCCCACTTGGGTGTCTATTACAAGTGCCAGGTATGCTTCACACCCCTTTCTGATCATCCTTCTAGCTAGTGTAGCCGAAATGATGTTTGATGGCGATTGCCTCTCCCCATGTATTACCACATCACAAATGCAGAGGAGACTAAAAGTGACTATCTTCAATCTCTGATCAATCATGGCGTGATGCAGCTAACCAATCCATGCCTAAGATAATATCATAATCTCACGAAGGGCATTTCAATCAAATCTAATAAAAAACATGTCCTTGGATCACCAAAGGGCGGTCTCTATAGATTTTATTGGCCGAACCTCTTGTCCTAACGGACTAGTTACTAGCACTTAAAACCCATTTTGACACATAGAACAAGTAAGCGGCTATGCTAGCACTAACATACGAGTGGGTTAAACTGAATCAAACAATACAAATACTTCTTAATCGAGAGATAGAGAATGTACCGGCCACCACATTGGAAGTCTCAGCCTCTTCTCGCTGTCCCATTGTATAAACCCTGGCTGAAGTACTTCCTTGTGCTGACTGACCAACAGTACCCTGACTGCGCATTGCCTCTACCTCTGCCTCTTCCTCTGCCAACCGATTGTGAACCTCTAGGAGTAGGACTCTGAATAGATCCTTCTGCAGTCGTAGGAGCTAGACCGAATCTAGGAGCACTAGTGCAATCTTTTGCAATATGACCCTTGCCTCCACAGTTAAAATAGGCTCCTGTTACCTAATAGCATTCTCCCCCATGAATCTTGCCACAAGTCTCACAGGGGCGGGGAGTTTGCAAACCCCTGCTCAACTGTTGACCAAACCTAAGGGGTCTCTGTCCAGAGAATCGGCTCCTTCCAAACCTTCCACCTCGACCTCTGCTAGGTCCCCCAAATTTCTTCCTCTTCCCAGAAGTACCACTAGGACTTGACTTTACTGACTTTTCCCCCTTATCTTTCTCTGATTTCTTAGCTTTCTCTGGTTTTTTTTTTTTTTTTTTGCTGGTGTCGCTTCTGATTCAATTCATTCCAACTCAAGTGCTTGAGAAATGAGCTCTGAAAAATTACCATGTCGAATCCACTACTTGCATCAGTAAATTGGGCTTCAAATGTAACACCCCTATTTGCATAGCCTGGTATATGTTACTATTCTGGTGATCGGTATCGGTCCAAACAATTAAGAGGATTAGAACTATGTTTAAGACACCTAGAAAAGCCCTGATTGAAAATAAATAGTGATTGCCAATTAGTTAAGTATAAATAAGAAAAACAGAACATAAGAAGTTAAGCGAGAGTCACTGCGATGGGTGACCTTCTCGAGAAGGATTGCGAGGTCAATAATAACTCAAATTTCGAATCGGAAAATGTGACGTTGCGGTCCTTAGAAATATTGCGAACACAGTGGAAAAGAGAAAATCACAAAAAAGAATTGTTAAGCCAGTCAAATAATTAGGTCAGGGAGCGAGAAGAAATATTGAATTATTTGCAAACCGGGTTGAACCGGTGAGGGGCAATTTGGTCAATTGACCACGAGAGCTGACTCCTGAACTACTGTCAAATAAAATCGAAGAAAAGAAAATTTCGGAATCGAGAATTAAATTAAAGAACTAATAGAAAAATAAATGAAAAAGAAAATGAAAAATTCAAAAAGTAAAGGCATTATGAAATCACTTAAGTGATGTATGCATGACACCAAAATTAATTTAATTTCTAATTTAATTATTTTGAGGATAATTACACTAATAAAAAGACAAAGTAAAAAAGGAAATTTTTATTTTTTTCTCTTCTTCTTTACCGTGACTTCTCTTCCTCCTCACCCTCTTTTCCAATTTCCTCCATTAAAGCTTATTATCAAGCTTTTTAAACCCCAAATTACACCATAAATCTTTTGTGAAAAATAGTAGAAACCTCAAATTAAACCTCAAGAGGAAGATTAGAAGGAGAAAAATTGAAGAAAATTGAGAGAAATTGAAGATAAAATTCTGCTCACTTAAGGTTGGTATTCTTCCTTCATTCTCTCTTTGAATTTATGTTTAAGTAGCTAAGTTACACTTGTAATTAACAAATAAGTGAATAAAATCAAGCATGGTGGACCAAATAGAAATGTGGGCAGCTAGGGTTTAGGTTTGAGGATGAATAATTTTGATACAAATTATGAATTAGTTAAGTGTGAATGAGTGTATAAATTCCAAATATGCATGTAGAATTCAACAAATGAGCTAAACATGGAAGTTAGGGTTTTGGACCTAGGGTTTGGGAGACAAAATTTGGAGAAATGGTGGAATGATGTATTTGACCTAGTTTGAAGTGAGAAATGGTCATTTGTGACCAAATGAAGTGTGTTGGAAGTGTTTGAATTGAGGTTAAATTCGGATTGAATGTGGTCATCTTCTTTGGCGGCATGACCAAAATCCCTGAGGACCAAAACTGAAAATTTACAAGTCCAATTGGTATGAGACCAATTGGAAATGAAAATAGACACAAAATGACACAATTTTTATTTAGGAATCATGCCCAAAAAGTGAACAAAACCTAGTGAACAAATTGACCAAATCCGGAATTTCTCAGTCTGCCCTGTACAAACTGACCAAATGAACAGTGTTGTTCATTTGGCCATAACTTGAGCTAGGCAGGTCTAAATGACCTGAAATTTTACGAGTGGACAGTTGAGATATAGACCTAATTTCATGAAGAACACAAGCCAAAATTATGCTATTAACCAAGTCATTTGGCCACCCCAAGTTGGTAATCTAAAACTACCAGAACAAAAAATTTGCCCAGAAATCTGGGTTAAGTCCAATCCGGTAGCCATGGTTCAAATGGATATAACTTGAGCTACAAAACTCCAATTGGAGTGATTCAAAAAGGAGAATAAACTTAAGACAATAGGGAACATTTTCTATGAAGAAAGTTTTGTCAAATTCTAAGAGTAAAATGACCAATGGAACAGTGCAACTTAAGACACCAAAACTGAAAATTTGCAAATTTGCCTAAAAGACTTAGAATTTGAGTAAGCAACCAAAACCAACAAATTTAGTAACCAAAATGTGGTATGTGGGTGAAGTTGGAATTCCCATACCTATTAAGCCTTAGAAAGTCAACAAATTAACTTAAATAGTGTAGTGAATAGTAACCCCGAAACACAAATTTTGAAGAACGTCAAGTTTAGCATATATAAGCTAGATAAAAGTGAATTTGAATTTATTTTAGATTTATGATGAGTTATGATACTGAAACACTGTGAAACTGTGTATTTCAATGGAAAAGAATACCGGGAAAGAACTTGAAACATCGAGTCAAGGCTAAGAGGCGACTCGTATAAGGTTTGTGCACAACTAACTATTTTGTTACTTTTCACTTCTAAATTGTTTTGAACAAGTTTATTTTATGATTTATAATTTTGTTGTGTTGAGGATTTTAATTATTGAATGAAATTGAATAAATTAAATGTAAATTGTCTTATGCATTTAAGGATTTATTGCATGGTTTTGAGAATTGTAAATTTTAAGTTTGATGTGTTGTCAACCTTGAGCATGAATTTATGATGATTAAATGTGTTGATGATTTGTAAACACTTTGTAAATAGAAATTGTTTTGAATATGATTTGAAACCACAGTTGACATGGCAAAATTTGTTGTGAATTCTCATTAGCTTGTCTAGTGAGATATCTCCTCCACTAGATGGGGCGAGTTCCTTCCTCTCTGGCTTGCCAGTTGGGGAAGAATTTGAATGAGTACTCATATATACTAGCTAGTCTTTGTTTCTCCATTTTAGCCTTGGTTATTGGGAGAGTGTGAAATGTCGTGGTGTACAACACGGCATCTATTTAAATTTTGGGTCATAGGTTCAACTGTATGAATTGTTGGCAACGCCCTTTAAATTATGCATAGTTTGATAAATTGTGGTTGAAATAAATAATTTGTCATTAATTCAAAATATTTTTGTATTGTTTCGGGATTTAAACGAAATGTAGATAAATAGTTACTATTTGATCAAAATGTTATTCAAATGAATAATTTGCAAGAATGAAAATATTGATTTCTGAAGGTCATGGATTTTGAAGAATTTAAAAATTTTAAAATTCTATTTGTTATGAATTGTCAAGCATAATTTGTATTAAGTTTTAAATAATTAGTTTGTGCACCACTGAGTTCACCACTCAGCGATAGCTTTTATCTTTATCGCGGTGAAAGGAAATATAAAGCAGCGAGAAGGATTCTTGAAAAGACATAGTGAGACTACCTTTGGGTATATCATAGGTATACCCTTATACTTTAGATTTTGATGTGATTACGTAATTATATATATGAAATTTACTTTGGCTTGATTGTACCAACTCTTTTGTAATATATTTTTGGATTCTAATCAAATACAAATTATTGTAATTTTATCTTGAGATTTTATGTACTTATAAAGTTTTGTACTACTAAATTTTTAATGCTCCCATGAATGTAAATATTGATTTTGTTACTTTAATAATATGTTTCCATATTTTATTTAATTTAAACTGTGTATTGAGTTGCTCGTGCTAATTTGTGAAATGAGTTTGAATAATGGAGTTGGGATTGAGAAATATATTAGAAGTGCTCTTATTTTGAGTTTTGAAGAAGCTGTTTTCTCAAAATCTGACGGCACCTGTGAAATTTTTATAAAAATTACGGAGATTTTAAATATCTAAAAATTTAGTTTATGTTTGGACTTTAAATAAAGGTTTTTAATATCTCAAAAAAATTTTACCCATTAATTTAAAAATGAAAAAAAATTATTTTAAAATCTCTTGTAGTATATTTAATGGATTCTGGGTAGGCAATGCGGTAATTCATTAGGTGTACTCGGAGCATGTTACATCTTACGAGGAGTAGGGTGTGACATCAAACCCGTCTCAAATCTCTTGCACCTTTCCTTCTTTGGTAGAAAGGAGACTCGATCTGATGGCTTAGCGGGAGAACTCCCTCTCATATTACGCCACTATTCTGTTACCTTGCTTCAAACTTAGAAATTGTTATAGTTTCTGATCAACATATGCATCTAGGATGTATTTTTGTCTGAACTCTCTGATGAAATCATCCCAAGGCGATCTTTGGTGGTTCAAAGGTGTGGGGATGGTCTTCCATCACTCATACGCATCCTTGCGATGGCGATCTTGAGTACTCGAATTTTAGTTCATCTTGGCAGTGCAGCGTTTTGAACTCTCTGTCCATTCTTTCCAGCCATTGCTCTACCTTTAATGGGTCTACTGTACCCTTAAATTCCATAGCCCCATACTTTAACAGCTTATCATACTATAAAATTAGAGCCTATGGTTGCACCACAGAAGTCTGGGGTGGAGCTTGAGTAGGCATACCCCCAGCCATTTGTTAAAACATTACCACCATCTGTTGTGCGAACTGTACAGAAAACTGTGGCATTTGTGGGGCTGGTGCCACTGACCCACTGACATTCTGTAAAGCTGGGGCTTCCCCTTGTGCCTCAGCTTCAACAGATTTCTCAACTGAGTGATCCCCTTCTTCCATTTCAGTCTGAAGTTAGGATATCTCCTAAACAAATAACACAAGGAGATTCCCTCTGTTAGTTCATATTTATGATGTAATGCACTGTATGTAACAAATAAGGACATTGAGCAGTTGTACTTAACAAAGAAAAGACACAAATTCACAAGTTAAAACATACTTCAAAATTTTGCTCTGATACCACTAAAACTTGTCACACCTTACCCCTCTGTAAGGCATAACATGATCCCGTAGAATACCTAATGAACTACCGAACTTCACCTACCGATAACTCATTAAGTACCCTACAAGAGATTTTAAAACAATTTTCTTACTTTTTATAAGTGGTGAGCATTTTCTAATAGGTATCCAAACATTTAATTAGAGTTTGAAAACTAGTTAAGATTTTTGTCCCATTTTATTTTTTCGTAAATTTTATAAAAATTTATGATACTATCTGTATTTTGAGAAAACAGTTCTTCAAATACCTGTAAAAAGCACTTCCAAATATTTATCTCAATAACTTCATCAATTCAACATCCATCCCAACCAATTTCAACATCATTTCTCAATTTCCAAAATTCAACATCATCAAAATACTATAATTCAATTTCATTCAAATTAAAACAAAATATTTCAATTCATATTTCAATAAAGATAAAACAATTTAGATACACCATTCTAAAAATTTACATTAGGAAAAATCCAAACTAAAATTTAATACAAGCTTTATACAACTGCTCATGACCATTTCCTACATTTACATACATTATATACATCAAAATAATTTTTACAATCAGGATATAAAATATACCTGATAAACTTTAGAGTAGGTAGCTCCTCAATCCTCAGCAGCTCACTCTGCTGCTCCTCTAGTCTCTATATCTGCGGCAATGATATGATCATCATTGAGTACTAGGACTCAGTGGTGCACAACATACTAAAATAATCTTTATGCGGAATTTAAATCATATTTATTCAAAAATTAAACTGAACATGAAATATAAATTCAAAACATGATTTATAAGATTTTAATCCAAACAATTTCATTTCAAAAGTCTCAAAACAAATTTCATAAAAATACACAGTTATGTCATGCCATTCGAAACATATTAATCTCAATAGCCAAAGGCTTATGAGAAGTCACACCACAAGGCTAGCTAGCTCATATATATAGGAACCCATTCTTTTTCTTCTTCTACTGGCACACACCTCAACACTTCAGTCAGAGAAGGGATCAAAATTCGAAACTAATTTCCCCACTAGTCATGCTAGTGAGGTATTCAAATATATGGTCATGACACTGTGGTTTCAAAACTATCTTAATAATTTACTAAACATTTATTGCCATTTCAAACACAAAAAATTAATCTTTCAACAATTTAAATCAGAAGCATAGTAAACATTTTAAGACAATGGTGTCACAATTCAATATTTCAATTTATTCAAAACAATGTGTAGAAGAAAATTTACAGAAATTCTATGTTGTGCACAAACCTTATACGAGTCGCCTCTTGGCCTTGACTCGATGCCTCGGGTTCTTTCTCGGTATTCCTTTCTCTGAAACACAGTTTCACGGTGTTTGATATCATAATTATCATAACTCCAAAAATAAATTCAAATCTACTTATACCTAGCTTTAATATTATGACACCCCTTGCAGGCTACGGTGTAGTCGAGCAAGTTATGCCACTCAGTGTGCCGAGCACTCTATTTTATCTTAATTCATTTTTATTCTTCCTTTTGCATATAACTTGTGAAATATAATTCATTTATTGAAATTGTAATTTATTTGAGGTTCCGAAAATTTTATAGAAAATCAGTGAATCTGGCTAAAAATGGAGAAAACAGTTCTTCGGAACCTGTGAAAAACACTTCCTATGATCATATTCAATCAATCCCAACTCCAATTATCAACAAAGTCTCAGAATAATTTCATCAATTGCATTTATTTTTCAATCATTCATCTCATGGTACTCATATACAATTCACATTTTGTATCACATCAAATTCTGACAATTTTATAACGATTCCTCTATTTGTCATTTCACATCATCATTAGACTCAAATCATAAATAAATTCTCACATGTGATTTATAATCACAAATTACAAGTACTTACATTAATACAAAATTATATTACATTTGTTCAAATGCATATGATAAAATAAGAATTTAATTACAAAATTTACAAAAAATCTCAAAATACAAAATGGGACCTAGTGTCCTACCAATGCACTGTGGATGGTGAGGTGACACGGACACTATGCAGAACTGTGAATGGCCTTACCCAATCTGTGGTCTACCGGGCGCTCTGTCCAAATCTTGATTACCTAGCGTTGCAAAAGTGGCCAGCTAAGCATAAAGTTTAGTGGTGCCAATAATACAAGAAAATATAATATGCAAATAAAAATAATAATTTCCTTGCTATATAATATGCAAATAAAAATAATAATTTTCTTGCTATTGTGTTCATAAGAATTGACTAATTACTAACTTATTGTTTAGTCGATGGCTAATCATGTTTTATGATATTAACTTCTTCATGCATTTCATTAATTATTTTCTTCATGATCTTGAGCTTCTTTGTATTTTTTGTAATCATTCCTGATACTTAATTTTCGTATTTTCTTTAATAATCAGTGCAACCACAGTTATACTTTTCCATGCCCAAGTAACCTATCTTTGGATGGTGAATTTGGATAGCGGTTAATTGCACTTTGGACACGCATGATGCCTCGGGCCGTCATACCATGGGGCCGAGCGTCAACCACGTATGCAGTCAGTATGGCTAAAAAGCCATGATATCACATAATTGGCATAAAAGCCATGAATACGGGCATAAAAGCCATAAATACGGGCATAAAGCCATGAATACGGCATAAAGCCTTTCGCGATACTCTAAAACAATACCTATTGGCATGCCAATCTATCCAATCGACACACGTGTCTAGGCAATACAAGGGCACATAATATCATTAAATATTAATATATTGTGTTTTATGAATTCATTATTTCATGATAAATTTCAATTATAATTCATACATTCATTTGATCATTTTTATGATCACAATTCACATCAATTATCCTTTTATACCATAGTACTCAAAATACTTCTCCTCTCTACAATAATGAGAACTAATGTCTCATTCCTACATTAATATAGTTCATTTATTCATTCATTATGTTATTCATATTGATGACAATTCTAAACAATGGTTCACATGTACCATTGTATTCAAACATTTTTCCTTTCTCATTTATACATTCAAGAATCTACTTATGTAATTACAAATTTTATATTTCAAGTTGAGTTACTAATATTTTATGAATTCCATTTGTGATGGGCATATAAGCCCTAACTTTCTATTTACATCAATTAGATAACTTATTTATCATGTTTCAAGTAATCCATGAAAATTTCATGGATTTCAAATTTATGCTCTTAATTTCCTTTTAACAATTTTGACTAAGATGCATAGTCCACATTTGTCATACAATTCTAAGCATTTAAGCTTAGAATTTGTTCTAAGTCTTCATCTTAATTTGCTAATCATTTTGATTACTATTCACCTTACTAGTCAACCAAAATGTTGACTTTTATACTTAATGGATATATTAAATTTAATTACACCAAGATCCCACATTTTGAGTTTTACATTTGCTAGTATTAATTGCCAATTGCAATTTAAAGTCCCTAGATGCATTTCTAAATTTTCAGTTTTTACTACCTAAGTTTACTATTCCATTGGACAATTTTAGAGTGGAAACTGAGCTAACCTTTCTCTCTTGATGGGAACCTAAATCACAAATGACACTTTTATCACATTTATTCATTCAACAATTTATTCATGTAAGTACATTTCATATTTCAAGTTTTGGTGTCACTATTCACTTTATTAGTCAACAAAAATGTTGACTTTTGGATAGAAAATAGGTGCATTGGTTTTAACACTCCCATTGTACCACATTTTACATTTAAAACTTGTTGGAATTGAGCACCCATACCATTTCTAAACTTAAAACCAAGAGGGCAGAATTTTCAGTTTTTGAAGCCTAATTTTACTGTTCCATTAAGCACTGTTGTAGTGGGAATTTGAGGAAATGGTAAACATGAAAGTTGTTCCTTATTTTGTCTAGTTGAATTTCGTTTTTTGAATCACTCCATTTGGAGTTTTGTAGCTCTAGATATGGTCTAAAAACCACAGCTAGCCGGATTTCAAATCTGCAGAATTGACCATATCTACAGTAACATAAACAGTGACTGGAATTACTTTGTTGGATGGGTTCTGGCCATAATTTGGGGTAGGTTCCTTCATGAAAGTTGTTTGTCTATGTCTTATCTTGTTGCTGTAAAAATTTCAGGTCCATTGACCATTTCTCTGATGAGTTCTTGTTCATTTGGTCATTCTGCAGAATTGGCTTGCAGGGTACCCGGATTGGGGCCAACTTTTGGTCTTTTGGGCATGGTTTCTTCAGAAAAAATGTGCCATTATAAGTCTAGTTTCATGTCCAATTGGCCAAACACCAATTTAACTTACACAGCCAAAGTTATGGCTGTCCAAGTGGGCTGAAATCTCAGCCACCCTACTGCACTCATTGGGCAGCATACTCATTCACTTTGCCATGCTATATTTTAGTCCAATTTATGGTCAACATACCTAAAATGGTCACTAATTGACCATTAAAAGGTTCTCTAACAATTTCCTAAGCCAAGTCAATTTTTCACTTCTCAAAACCCTAATTCCCATATGAGTTTTCACAAATTCCTTATTTAACTCTTCCATTCTTTGTATATGTATATGTATACACTTTAAACATAAACTCTAGTTCACTCTAAGTCCATCAAAACTATCAAAATAATTCCTTCACAAGGGCTGCCGAAAATTCATAGTATGTATACACATAATTCATGTTCATTTAATTTACAATTTCTCACTTATTTCAAGCTTCTAATCATGGAATCAAAGAAGTATATATATAAGTAGGCACTAACCTCACTTTAACCTCTTGTAGGGCAGATTTCTCCAAGCTAAAACTTCACTTTCCTTCACTTTCTAGGCTGCCAAACACTTCCCCAGAGGTAGAGACAAGTTTTTAGTGAAGGGACTTAGGAGAGTTTGTGGTGAAATAAGGATGAAAATGGAGCTTTGGTTGAGATTCAATGGAGGAAGAGGGGAGGGGATGTAAAACGTTTTTGAAGGAGAAGAAAGGGCTGCTGATTTCTTTTTTTTTTTGGCCATATTTATCTCTTTTTATTTGTTAATTAACAGGTTGTTTAATTGTGATTGGTTGGAAGTAAGTGAGTGACATCATAACATGTCATAATTTGCTTAATTTTTTATTTTTCTTTTCTTTTCTTTTCTACCACATTTCAATTTAATTTTTAGCAATATTTATTCATATTTTGAGTCATAATAATTATTTACTTAACTGGACAAGTCAGCCAAAAATCACCTCTAAAGGCGAAATGACCGAAATGCCCTCCGTTTGGCTTAACGGGTCAAAATTGTCTGTACCGATTGAAAAATTTTTCTAATTATTTTCTTGGCATTCTAATGCCATAGGAACCTCAATGACCCTTCTCTGGAGTCCCAAAAATTATTTTATAAATTTTTTCCCCCGGGTCCAGGGCTCCTCGTTGCGAGAACCGCAACTTCCCTCTGAGTTACCCCTCGCTAGGGCACCGGCTCGTTTGACTTGGTTGTATTTTATTTCTAAAATTTTTACTAAATTTTTCTTATTAATATTTGAGTTAATTATGATCCCTCACTTTGATTTAAATATTTTTCCGGACGTTCTAGCTGTCCGGACCGACACCGGTCACTGGAACAGTAGAATGTACGGAGTTACTACCGGGAGGGTGTTACAACTCTTCCCCTCTTATTTAAATTTTATCCTCGAAATTTACCCAGTGTAAATAGCCGAGGAGCTACTACCTCTTTATTTCTTCACCTTTCCGTGTTATCATACTTCACTTTCTCCTTAGTCTCAATCTCATCCTCAAACAATTATGTACTCATCCCTTTTCATCTTAAATACAGTCTCCTTCTCATCTCCATTCGCTATCTCATTGTCTCTTCACTCTCTTATTCCATACCTTAACCTAAAATAAACAGGAAATACATATCTGCAATAGTGTCACCTCGACTCTTATGAATGCAATGCATGATATGCAGTCTATCTAGGTCCAGAAACGCCTAAACCGCGCTCTGATACTACTAAATGTGACACCCCTTACCCGACTACGATGTGGCCAGAGCAAGTTATGCCACTCAGTGTGCCGAGCACTCTATTTTATCTTAATTCATTTTTATTCTTCCTTTTGAATATAACTTGTGAAATATAATTCATTTATTGAAATTGTAATTTATTTGAGGTTCCGAAAATTTTATAGAAAATTCGGCGGAGTACCGGCTAAAAATGGAGAAAACAGTTCTTCGGAACCTGTGAAAAACACTTCCTATGATCATATTCAATCAATCCCAACTCCAATTATCAACAAAGTCTCAGAACAATTTCATCAATTTCATTTATTTCTCAATCATTCATCTCATGGTACTCATATACAATTAACATTTTGTATCACATCAAATTCTGACAATTTCTTAACGATTCCTCTATTTGTCATTTCACATCATCATTAGACTCAAATCATAAATAAATTCTCACATGTGATTTATAATCACAAATTACAAGTACTTACATTAATACAAAATTATATTATATTTGTTCAAATACATATGATAAAATAAGAGTTTAATTACAAAATTTATAAAAAATCTCAAAATACAAAATGGGACCTAGTGTCCTACCAATGCTTGTGGATGGTGAGGTGACACGGACACTATGCAGAACTGTGAATGGCCTTACCCAATCTGTGGTCTACCGGGCCCTCTGTCCAAATCTTTAGTACCTACGCGTTGCAAAAGCGACGCGCTAAGCATAAAGCTTAGTGGTGCCAATAATACAAGAAAATATAATATGCAAATAAAAATAACAATTTCCTTGCTATATAATATGCAAATAAAAATAATAATTTCCTTGCTATTGTGTTCATAAGAATTGACTAATTACTAACTTATTGTTTAATCATGTTTTATGATATTAACTTCTTCATGCATTTCATTAATTATTTTCTTCATGATCTTGAGCTTCTTTGTATTTTTTGTAATCATTCCTGATACTTAATTTTCGTATTTTCTTTAATAATCAGTGCAACCACAGTTATACTTTTCCATACCCAAGTAACCTATCTTTGGATGGTGGGTGGATAACGGTCGTTGGCCTTTGGACACCGCATGATGCCTCGGGCCGTCATACCATGGGGCCTTGAGCGTCAACCACGTGTATGCGATCGGTATGGCTAAAAGCCATGATATCACATAATTGGCATAAAAGCCATGAATACGGGCATAAAAGCCATAAATACGGGCATAAAGCCATGAATACGGCATAAAGCCTTTCGCAGTACTGCTAAAACAATACCCTATTGGCATGCCAATCTATCCAATCTGACACACGTGTCTAGGCAATACAAGGGCACATAATATCATTAAATATTAATATATTGTGTTTTATGAATTCATTATTTCATGATAAATTTCAATTATAATTCATACATTCATTTGATCATTTTTATGATCACAATTCACATCAATTATCCTTTTATACCATAGTACTCAAAATACTTCTCCTATCTACAATAATGAGAACTAATGTCTCATTCTTACATTAATATAGTTCATTTATTCATTCATTATGTTATTCATATTGATGACAATTCTAAACAATGGTTCACATGTACCATTGTATTCAAACATTTTTCCTTTCTCATTTATACATTCAAGGATCTACTTATGTAATTACAAATTTTATATTTCAAGTTGAGTTACTAATATTTTATGAATTCCATTTGTGATGGGCATATAAGCCCTAACTATCTATTTACATCAATTAGATGACTTATTTATCATGTTTCAAGTAATCCATGAAAATTTCATGGATTTCAAATTTATGCTCTTAATTTCCTTTTAACAATTTTGACTAAGATGCATAGTCCACATTTGTCATACAATTCTAAGCATTTAAGCTTAGAATTTGTTCTAGGTCTTCATCTTAATTTACTAATCATTTTGATTACTATTCACCTTAATAGTCAACCAAAATGTTGACTTTTATACTTAATGGATATATTAATTTTAATTACACCAAGATCCCACATTTTGAGTTTTACATTTGCTAGTATTAATTGCCAATTGCAATTTAAAGTCCCTAGATGCATTTCTAAATTTTTAGTTTTACTACCTAAGTTTACTATTCCATTGGACAATTTTAGAATGGAAACTGAGCTAACCTTTCTCTCTTGATGGGAACCTAAATCACAAATGACACTTTTATCACATTTATTCATTCAACAATTTATTCATGTAAGTACATTTCATATTTCAAGTTTTGGTGTCACTATTCACTTTATTAGTCAACAAAAATGTTGACTTTTGGATAGAAAATAGGTGCATTGGTTTTAACACTTCCATTGTACCACATTTTACATTTAAAACTTGTTGGAATTGAGCACCCATACCATTTCTAAACTTAAAACCAAGAGGGCAGAATTTTCAGTTTTTGAAGCCTAACTTTACTGTTCCATTAAGCACTGTTGCAGTGGGAATTTGAGGAAATGGTAAACATGAAAGTTGTTCCTTATTTTGTCTAGTTGAGTTTCGTTTTTTGAATCACTCCATTTGGAGTTTTGTAGCTCTAGATATAGTCTAAAAACCACAGCTGGCCGGATTTCAAATCTGCAGAATTGACCATATCTACAGTAACATGAACAGTGACTGGAATCACTTTGTTGGATGGGTTCTGGCCATAATTTGGGGTAGGTTCCTTCATGAAAGTTGTTTATCTATGTCTTATCTTGTTGCTGTAAAAATTTCAGGTCCATTGACCATTTCTACAGTGAGTTATGGCCAAATAAACAGTTACTGTTCATTTGGTCATTCTGCAGAATTGGCTTGCAGGGTACCCGGATTGGGGCCAACTTTTGGTCCACTTGCTTTGGTCTTTTGGGCATGGTTTCTTCAGAAAAAATGTGCCATTATAAGCCTAGTTTCATGTCCAATTGGCCAAACACCAATTGAACTTACACAGCCAAAGTTATGGCTGTCCAAGTGAGCTGAAATCTCAGCCACCTGCTGCACTCATTGGGCAGCATACTCATTCACTTTGCCATGCTATATTTCAGTCCAATTTATGGTCAACATACCTAAAATGGTCACTAATTGACCATTAAAAGGTTCTCTAACAATTTCCTAAGCCAAGTCAATTTTTCACTTATCAAAACCCTAATTCCCATATGAGTTTTCACAAATTCCTTATTTAACTCTTCCATTCTTTGTATATGTATATGTATACACTTTAAACATAAACTCTAGTTCACTCTAAGTCCATCAAAACTATCAAAATAATTCCTTCACAAGGGCTGCCGAAAATTCATAGTATGTATACACATAATTCATGTTCATTTAATTTACAATTTCTCACTTATTTCAAGCTTCTAATCATGGAATCAAAGAAGTATATATATAAGTAGGCACTAACCTCACTTTAACCTCTTGTAGGGCAGATTTCTCCAAGCTAAAACTTCACTTTCCTTCACTTTCTAGGCTGCCAAACACTTCCCCAGAGGTAGAGACAAGTTTTTAGTGAAGGGACTTAGGAGAGTTTGTGGTGAAATAAGGATGAAAATGGAGCTTTGGTTGAGATTCAATGGAGGAAGAGGGGAGGGGATGTAAAACGTTTTTGAAGGAGAAGAAAGGGCTGCTGATTTCTTTTTTTTTTTTGGCCATATTTATCTCTTTTTATTTGTTAATTAATAGGTTGTTTAATTGTGATTGGTTGGAAGTAAGTGAGTGACATCATAACATGTCATAATTTGCTTAATTTTTTATTTTTCTTTTCTTTTCTTTTCTACCACATTTCAATTTAATTTTTAGCAATATTTATTCATATTTTGAGTCATAATAATTATTTACTTAACTGGACAAGTCAGCCAAAAATCACCTCTGAAGGCGAAATGATCGAAATGCCCTCCGTTTGGCTTAACGGGTCAAAATTGTCTGTACCGATTGAAAAATTTTTCTAATTATTTTCTTGGCATTCTAATGCCATAGGAACCTCAATGACCCTTCTCTGGAGTCCCAAAAATTATTTTATAATTTTTTTTCCCTTGAGTCCAGGGCTCCTCGTTGCGAGAACCGCAACTTCCCTCTGAGTTACCCCTCGTTAGGGCACCGGCTCGTTTGACTTGGTTGTATTTTATTTCTAAAATTTTTACTAAATTTTTCTTATTAATATTTGAGTTAATTATGATCCCTCACTTTGATTTAAATATTTTTCCGGACGTTCTAGCTGTCCGGACCGACACCGGTCACCGGAACAGTAGAATGTACGGAGTTGCTACCGGGAGGGTGTTACAAATATGCTAAACTTGACGTTCATTAAAATTTGTATTTCGGGGTTACTATTCATGATACTATTCACGATACTATTCAAGTCAATTTGTTGACTTTATAATGCTTAATAGGTATAGGAATTCTAATTTCACCCACATACTACATTTTTGTTACCTAATTTGTTGGTTTTGGTTCTTTTCTCAAGACTTAAGTCTTTTAGGCAAAATTGCAAATTTTCAGTTTTTGTGTCCTATTTTGCACTGTTCCATTGGTCTTGTTGCTGTTAGAATTTGGCTAAGTTTTCTTCATAGAAATTGTTCCTTATTGTCTTAACTTTATTTCCATTTTTGAATCACTCCAATTGGAGTTTTGTAGTTCAAGTTATAGCCATTTGAATATTTATGTCTGGATTGGCCTAACCAGTTTTACGGGCAAGCGATTTGGTTCTAGCATTTTTAGGTCACTAATTTTGGGTGGCTAAATGACTTGGTTAAGGGCATAATTTGGACTTGTGTTCCTCATGAAAGTTGTAGGGCTATCTCTCAACTTTATACTGGTAAAATTTCAAGCCATTTGGACCTACCTAGCCCAAGTTATGGCTAAATGAACAAACACTATTCATTTGGTCATTTTTGTATAGGGCAGTGTGCCCAATTCTGGGTTTGGCCAATTTGTTCACTATGTTATGGTCACTTTCTGGGCATGATTCCTGAATGAAAAATGTGCCATTTTGTGTCTAGTTTCATTCCCAATTGGTCTCATACCAATTGGATTTGTAAATTTTTAGTTTGGTCCCTGAAAGGGACCTTGGTCATGCTGCCTGTAGAATGTCCATAACCAATCCGAATTACCATTTGGTTCCAATACTTCTAACACACCACAATTGGTCATACATGACCATTTTTCAACTCAAACAAGGTCAAACACACCATTTGACTAATTCTCAAAATTTTATCTCCTAAACCCTAGGTGCCAAAAACCCTAACTCATAAAATTCAAACCTAATGCATTCTAAACATCTATCCATAGTTTACATACTTAATTCAACCTAAGCAACCATTCAAATGCATCAAATTCACCCATTTCAAACCCCAACTAAGGCTAGCTGAAATTCATGTTTGGTCCCGCAACCATGTTTTCTTTTGATTTGTTTCAATTTCTAAGTTTATTAAAGCATATTTGCATGAAATTTAAAGAAATGAATTAGAGTTTGTTACTAACCTTTGTGTGGTAATCTCCAACTCCCCTTTTCTCCAAATTGCTTTCTATTTCTTACTCCTCTATACTTTTCAAGGTGGAAGGATGAGGTTTAAGTTGATAATTTAGAAAATTTAATAGAAATTTGAGGGTTTTAAAAGCTTAGAATTAAGCTTTAATGGAAGTGGAAAATGGAAAGAGAGAGAAGTGAGAGAGGGAGATATGGGGCGGCTCAAATGAAGAAGAAGAACCAGTTTTTTTTTCTTTTTATTTTGTCTTTTAATTATTAAGATTTATCCTCAAATTTTCAATTATTTAAATATTAGGTTTATTACATCATGCATGACATCATGCATGATGTCATGTATGATGTAATAACCTTTTTCAACCTTTTTTCTTTTTCTTTTTTTTTTCATTTATTTTTCCTTAATTCTTTAATTAAATTCTTAATCCCAAAATTTTCTTTTCTCTGATTTTATTGGACAGTTAGGTCAGGAGTCAGCTCTAGGGGTGAATTAACCAAATTGCCCCTCGCTGGTTCGATCCGGTTTGCTAGTTATTTGATATTTCTTCCGAATCCCTGACCTAATTATTTGACCGGCTTAATAATTCTTTTCTATGATTTTCTCTTTTCCACTGTGTTCGCAATGGTCCTAAGGACTACGGCGTCACATTTTATGCTTCAAAATTTGAGTTTAAATCGACCTCGCAGTCCTTCCCGAGAAGGTCACCCATCGCTGTGACTCTCGACTCATTTAACTTTTTGTGTTCTGTTTCTCTTATTTATACTTAACTATTTGAAAATTGCTAATTATTTGTGTTTAGAGCTTAACTAGTTGTCTTAGATGTGGTTCTAATCCCCTTAATTATCCAGACCGACACCGGTCACCGGAACAGTGAAATATACCAGGCTATACAAATAGGGGTGTTACAATGGTTCCATGGTTTTTGATGTAGAATCTAGCTTAAAATATTTTTGAGATAAGAAAAGTTGCCTCACTATGACTTTAAGTTATGGAATAGCAGTTCATCCCAGAACCTTACATAGAGTGTGTGAGTTTGCTCTCAAGTCATGATCAATTCTAGTGACATATATAACTCAAAGTAAGTACATAAATGAGATTTGAATAAGATGTTATTCATGTTTATCTTATGTCTTTTACATGTTTTTACCTTTGGGAATTAAAAATAGAAGAAGAAAGGTAGAAGAAGAAGAAGAAGAAGAAGAGTGAAAGGTGGCATGTGGGAGGCTACTCTATGTATCTCTAGATGAGTGTTGGCATTGAATGTCCTGTTTAAGGTTTTAGTAGAGGTATTTATAAATGTTTTAGTAATTAGGAAGACCAAATCTTAGCCTAATTAGGAATAAGCTTGACTTTTTGACCAAGCTTCTTAATTAAGTGATTTGGTTTCCTAAAAGATAAGATACTTTCTCACCCTTCCCCCCCCCCCCCCCCCCAACCCACCTTTCTCTCTCTCTCTCTCTCTCTCTCTCTCTCTCTCTCTCTCCCTCTCTAATTTGGCTAAGGGAGATATGCTACCTTATTTTTTTTCTTTTATTATTTTTATTTATTTTCTTCCTATTTAGTGAGATTTTCTCCCAAAGAGCAAGATTGAGTCTAAGTGCACCCTAAACCTACCACCCTTGGCCAAATTGGACCTCAAGCAAGGTCCTAATGGGCCTTGCTTTAGTTGGCTTTTCCCTAGAGCTCCCTTTGGTCTAGTTCAATCCAATGATGATTTGGGTTTGGTTCAGCTAAAGCACAGGAGGTTCATACTTTGCTTAAAAGCTTGCTACACTCCCTAAGCTATTTTTATCTTTTAACTATTTTCTATTTTTTCTTCTATTAACCTATTTTATTTTTATTTTTATATCTAGAATATTTCATTTCATTTCATTAGTGCCTTTAGTGTCCTTAAAGCCTATCAAAGCTTTCATCATCAAGCTTCTCACTACCTCAGATATGTAAGTTCTACAATGTACCAAAAATAAGTGGTCTACATAGTCATAAAGAAATGACCACTTCTCCTATCAACCAAATAAAAAAATTTCTTGAAATCAACAATAAGAACAACATTGCTCTCACTTAAGAGTTCGTGATAAATTTCCTCTCACAACACTAACTAATCATTGCCACCACAAGATGCATAAATTATAGCAACGTCAGTAATAAAATTCCAAGCTAGAAAAACTCCTTTAATCAAAATCCAAATTTGAAAACACTGACTCCATGAAACAAAAACAATCTTTATTCCATAATAGCAATAAACCACTGGATAAACCTATTAATTCAATGAATTTCCACTCTAGATTACCCATAATGTTTCTCACCCAAGGGAAGGATATATCTTCACATTTAGCTTCTAGAACCACCACAATATCCACCTTATGTTTAAATATTATCTTCCTCAAATGAGATTTTCTGTTTGCACCCCTAAGAACTCTTACGTTCCAAGACAAGATAAACATCAAATCTAGGCTTTAACAACATGGCTAACATGATGTTAAAAATTTAAAACATATTGTTGATTAGAATTATTACCAAGCACTTAGTGATGTACATAAATTTCATAATCTAAAGTTTTTAACAATACTTTTATACTAATTTACAACACTATTATGCATAATGCATATGTTATTTATTACTTCATATGTTATCTTAATGTCAAAATATGTTACCTTGATGTTATTTATAACTTTAACATCATGTACAAAATAATATTAAAAAAGAGTCATTAAATCCTATATTTTGTTGTAGTGCCATTTTAAAAAGTTTTAAATAAAATTATGAAGTTATCTCCATTTGAATTTCACTCTAATGATTTTATTGGCATTGTAAAAATTTATTTGTTTCCCTAAAAAAAATTTTTTTTCATAAATATTAGCCAATTGTAATTAGGGCTGTGCATGGTTCTTAGGGGAACCGAACCAAACTGAGGAACTGTACCAAACTGATAGGAACCATATCAAACCGAAATTATTTTGATATTTTGATTCGATTCTTGTTCTTTACTAAGAACCGAACCGGAATCATACTGAAACCGAATCGAGAAACAAATTTATATATATGTTTTTCTATATTTTTTTAAGATGTATGATGTCCTTTTAATATAATTATATATATTTATATATGTATATATAATTATGAATTAAATATAACCTAATATTATATTTTATTTTTTTATATTTTCTTAATAATTTTATTTATAAATACATTAAATTATCTTATAATTCTTAATTATGAATATACTATTATCTTTTATATATATATATATATATATATATATATATATATATATATATATATATATATATATATATATATATATATTCTTAATTATATTTGTATCTTATAGTTAAATATTATATAATTTAGAAATAGCTAAAAGATATATTATATGGTATATTATGTATTAATAACTTAATTTAAAACTTAAATGCTAATTCAAGTATGATTTTTTAAGAAATAATTAAATAAAATTATTTTAAGAATAGAGAATCGAACTAAATCGGAATTAAAAATTAAGAACCGTACCGAGCGGAAACCGAAACAATAAAGAACTGAACTAAAATCGTATCAAAATTTCAATTTGATTCTGATTTCTAAACAAATTCTAAACTAAATCAGAACCGAACACCCCTAATCGTAATAATAATAATAATAATAATAATAATAATAATAATAATAATAATAATAATAATAATAATAAGATTTGACAGGCGAATAAAATAAAAGTTAGGCCTTTATGTTCTTAATCCCTGGACCATCTTGCCACCTTATTTCCTTTTAAGATGCTCCATCACATGTGTACTTTAATTTTTAAATTTTTTTCTTGAAACATAAAAAACAAGAAAGTTGAAAAAAATTAAAGAGCTTCCTTAATCCTTAGCCAACTCCTTCCTCACCTAATATTCCTACTTTTTTTATTTTTAATTATATATATATATATATATATATATATATATATATATATATATATATATATATCCCTCTCATTCTGTTTATAATGCATCTTGCAATAAACCTTATTCATCAAGCATGCTCAAATTCCTCCCTTTAGTACAACTGCACAATTACCCATTAGACTATAAATGAATAGTTATTTTGGTTGCTTGATTTGATAAGCTTTGGAATTGTTGGTTAATTTTGCTTTGTATTATTATTATTATTATTATTATTATTGTGTTTTACTGTATTAAAAAAATAAAAATAATTCTTTATTTTAACTTTTTTCTTCGTCATTTTGAAAAAAAAAATCATTTATTTACACGTATTTTAATTTTAATTAGAACTTTTAAATTTTATTAATTCATCATCAATCATTGATATTAATTTACATCAATTTTAATAATTAATTTATTTAATCAGTAAAAATATATAAAATCACTTAAATAGCGTGCTGATTGAAATAATATATTTTTTTAGCTGTCTCTTTTTTTATTATTTTTTTTCATTTTTTCTCTTTTTTTTTCTTTGATTTCCTCTTTAGATGGTTATTGATGAGTATTTTCACTTGTAGCAATTCTTTTTTTTTTTTTTTTCCCTTTTAATAACTTCTACATCTATACTATTTAGAACAAAATTTGAGCATATCTCTTCATATCTGTCCCTATTACAGATTTTGAGTTTTTATGGTTTTTTTTTTCAACTTAGTTGAACTTTTATTTTTTTAGTTGTTAAAATATTTTGTTTTTTCAGAAAAGTATTATATGAGGTACAAATTTTTTCTGATAGGTTATCTGATGAGATCGTAAAAAAGGCAGAGCACGTAGCTCACCTATTAACCAATCTATATATTCTGGCAATATTGCTAGATCTTCTAAATTTTTAATATTATTTTTTATATAAGTGATTAGTTTTATTTATTCAAAAATATAATATGTATATTTGTACTTCTCTATTTTCTATTTCTAATTAATAAAATATTTTTTCATTTCTATAAAAAAAAAGTATTTTTAGGAATTAAAAAATAAAATTCAACTTAAGCAATTTTGACAATAAATATGAAACACCATAACTCTTAAAATAAAAAATTAATGTATTAAATTAATAAGATTAAAAGTTTTTATTAAAATTGAAAATTAGTGTAAATATTTTTTTCCATTTGACTTTATTTAAATAAAAAATATAATACGTAAACTCATATAATACAAAAATTAACATTTTTAAAATATATTATATTACTATAATTATGAATTTTTTTATCTTTATTGTTTTTAAGGTACATGTATGCATGATTCTCATTATTCTAAATCAAATAAAAAACAAAATTGGTAAAAATTTAATTTAAAAATTTGATATTATAAGAATCAAAAGGTACTAAATTTATTTTATTTTATTTTTAATAAAAGAATTCATTAATTAGAAATAAAGTATCAACATATTATATTATTACATAATAAAATTAACCATTTATAAAAAAATAATGATAATATAAAGGATTTGAAAATTTTGATAATGTCAACGAAGCATATAGGTTGACCAATAAGTGGGTTGTATGATCCATTTTTTGACTTTATGGTCTTTTTACGAGCTCAATCAAATAGACTCCAAATTTAAATTTTTTACCCAAAAAATGATCTACACCTAGTAATTTGCTAACACTCTTCTTCAAGAAACAAAATAATTTGCTAACAAACTCCCGTAATTAATAATTTTATTAAAGGAGACAAAACAAAATCAAATATTTAAGATCTACCATTAAGGATAAATATGAAGATTTATTCATTTTAAATCTATCATTATAGATAGATTTAAAGAGGTATGCTTAAAATCAATTCTAAACGAATACAGATATGAGAGTTATAAAAAAAAATTAAAAATAAATAAATAAAATAGAAAAAGAATTGGAGGGATTGCCCGTGAACACCAAAAGAGATCAAAAGGAGAAAATGAGTTAAAGAGAAGATAAATAATGAGAAAGATGGAGGGAGAGGGTTTTGTAGAGAGAAGATTACTATTTTCTTCTCCATTTAGAAATTTTTAGGATAAGATTACTAATTTTCTCTTCACAAGTATTTTATTTTATTAGTTTTAAAATTACGATTATTTATCAATAATTAAATTTGAAACTGTATTGTTTTAATATATCAAATAATACATCAATTTTATACATATGTTTTTTTTTATATATATTTTGTAGATAATAATAATAATAATAATAATAATAATAATAATAATAATAATAATAATAATAATAATAATAAAATTATATATTGCTCGTCCCTTAAAGACTATTACATATAAAAATAAAGAATAAAATTGATATATAGTGTAAAAAATTTGATATATAAAAACTCGTATTCAGAGAGACAAATTAATAATAATAAAAAAAAAACTTTCATCAAAAGAAAAACAAATAAAGATGCTGAATTAAACCCTCAACTTTATTTGAGAGAGAGAGAGAGAGAGAGAGAGAGAGAGAGAGAGAGAGAGATCAAATTAAGAGAGACTTACCGCTGGCAACATGTCCCCGATATGTTCTGTTGAAAGGCAAACATCTACCATTGAAATACAATAATAGATCTAAAAGCTGCAGAGTCCATAGAACAAGAAATAAGGGTAATACATATATTTCTACATAACTGGCAAATCAAGCAACCAAATCCAAAATTAATTTTGAAGATCTATTTCCAGCTTTCTACATAGAGAGCCAAAGATTTTCTGCTAAGAATTAATGACTCTGATATCCCATCTTTTACGCTACTACATGATAATAAGTAAATAGATACATATAACCAAGTGATTGTGCATAGAAAGATGATATATGGATCAAAGTCCAGTGCTCCCAATAGCTTTAGTAAGGCCATAAGTTATCCCTATAGCCAACCATCCGCCAAGAAGCACCCTCAAAGATGACCTAACAACTGGTGCATGTCCTAAGACTGCACCTAGCCATCCAAACCCTATCAAGCCAAGGCTAGCCAAACCTATCACAACCCCAACTCTCGCTACATAATCCTTCACAAAAACCGCCCCAAAAAGCGGTATCACGGCTCCCACGGAAAAGGCAAAGGCTGAAGCGATGGCGGCCTGCAAAGGGCTTGGCAAACGTTTCTTCTTCTCCTCAAGTTCACTTGCAGATCTGGTCTCTCTTTTCAGCTGAGCCAATTCTGTGTCATATTGTGAGTAGACAGAAACAAATTCTCCAATGGCCATGCTACAGGCACCACCGATTAAACCAGCGATACCTGAGAGAATCATGGTCTTGGGATCTTGACGAACAGCTCCAACACCCATTATTAAGGAGGCTGTGGAAAGCAGACCATCGTTTGCACCAAGAACAGCAGCTCGAAGCCACTGTGCCCTTTTGGAATAGTTGAAGATCACTTCAACTTCTTCCAGTTCATGGTTTCTTTGATTCTCAAGATCAGTAAAAGGTTGTGGTGTTTCGGTTTCCTTAAAGGAGGATTGGATTTGGTTTGATTCTTGAGGTGCTTCCATGAGGAAATTTGAGGTTTTGGATATTGAGAAGTGTGGATGGCACACGCCCTTAGATGGTGATATTTATAAAGAAAGTGAAGTAGGTGATGTAACCAAAGCAAAGCAATGGTTATTTGTGGAGGATAATGAGATCAAAGAGATAGAAACAAATGGAGAAGTAAAGTAATATACTGCACATAAATGCCTCCCAAAGTGAAGACTGTAATAAAGGAAGAACAAAAATAAATAAATAAACAAAGAATAAAGATTAGTTGTCATTTTTCATTAAGGAATCTAATGCATTCACACTTGCAAGAACAGTGGGATTTTGCTAGGGGCAGCCAACATGCATTGTTTGTAAATTGTAATATAATATATCATTTATTTTTCCAAGGTTTTTATAGCAAGTCGATTGGGAATCGATAAAGATAAAGTTGAAAAGCTTAAAATTTAATCAAAATTAAATTCTGACTGTTCATCTTGAATAAGTAATTAATAATTTTTTATAAATCAATAGTAACATATTAATATTAAATAATCAATATAATTCTTCATAAATTAAATTTAGTATATTTACTTGTATCTCAGAAATTTATCATTTTAATATTTAATCAACTTGTCTAATTTACTCTTGAATTTTAATTATTAGTGTACAATTATTCCTTACAACAATTGAGTATCCAAAATACTGATAATAAATTTATATTATTCTTAAAAGAAATTTAGAGTTGCCTTTTTGAGAAATAGATATTACTACTTTATAAAACTTACTAATTAATGACGACACGCATAAAACGACATCATTTTATATAAAAATTGATAAAAAGATAAACTAAAACCATCAATCCATATAATTCATAACCAAATCAATTTTTAATTGAATTTTATAATTTTTTTAATTTTTAAACATAATTCAAATATTTTTTACTTTTAAACATAACTCAAATAATCATATAATTTTTTATAATGGAATTTGAGATTTTGGATAGAGAGAAGTGTGGATGACACACGCCCATAGTTGTTTATATTTATAAAGAAAGTGAAGTTAATTAGTGATGTAACCAAAATGGGAATTAAACTAATATATTTCACATAACTACCTTCCCAATATGAAGAAATTGATAACCGAAGCACAAATAAATAATAATAAAAAGAATAAAGAAGACATGTCATTTTTCATTAGGCAATCCAATGCGTTCACACTTGCTAGAACATTCAGTGGGACTTTATTTGCTAGGTGCTTCTACCACTCATTGTTTGTATATCACTTGTTTTCTCTAAAAAAAATATACAAATCATGAGGTCTTATTTTGAATACTTCACTCTTCAAAATTTTATTCTCATTATAACACTGAAGATATTAATTTTTAAATAAATAAATTAATGCTATATTTGAATTGAAAGATTTAATCTTATAAATTTTGATTTAAACTAAATATATTGTTTACAACTTAAAAAATAAAAAATTTAAAATAATTATTTTTATATTAATATTTTAAATTCATTCTACTATAATCAAAATATATCAACTTTACATGATGTTATAATTTTTAGGTATTTCTATGAAATTTTTTTAATTAGCTAATCAAAAAGATTTATAAATTTATAAATTTTAAATTTTAAATCAAACATTTAGTTGAAATCCAATCCAAACGCAACCTAAAAGTGAGGAAGTACCTTAAAACTCATTTAGAGAAATTAATTAACTAATTAAAATATTTTTGTTAACCTTTGATATTTGTTTATATTTTGACAGTTTAGATTTAGACCATATTTAGTTCAATTTTATAGTAAAATCTATTTTATTTCTAAATGAATTTAATGATAAAATTCATTTGCAAATAAATTTCTTTATTTGGTATATTTTATATTAAGTATGAAATTTATTTCAAATGAAATGAATTTTAAATTAAGAATAAATAAAATAAAATAAAATGATATAATGAGAGAATAATTTTATCACTTGAAATATATAGGATTTTAAGTTAGGAATTCATGTGTAAATTCTATCAATTTTGACGGAATTTAGTTTAGTTATAATAAATTTCATAGAATTAATTATTAAAAATTTTAAATGAATTTTTATTTAAATCAAACATTAAAATTTTAAATATACAAATGAATACCACAAAATTTTATAGAATTCATTTATACCAAATACTACCTTAATGCTTTTACCATTCCAATTCAACCTAATAAAAAAAATTTATAGAATATTCATCTCTATTTTTAATTTAAAAGTTGAAAAATTTTTTTATAAGCCAAACAAGATATTTTTAAATTTATGAATTTTAAAATTAATATTTGAAACTCAAATTTCAAGACTAAATTTATGAATCCAAATACAATCTAAGATTTTATTAATAGAGATTAGAGGAGTGAAAACTTAAAAGTGAGTCTATCTAATACTTATATGCTTTCAGTCATTAAAAAGTTAAGCTTTTTCATTTTTTAAAAATGGTTTAATTCGCTTGCAAATCATCATGATATTTTATTCTCGTTCAAGTTTGTTTACTCATCATTACTAATATTATTAGTATGATTAGCAAGGTTTTTCTTTTTCTTATTTTTAAGCAGGAAAGGCCAAATATTATTAGTGATAAAATTTAAAAAATGCAAGTTTATGAGGGCCCACACTGAAAACGTTCTAAATCTATCCAATAGTTCCTTTCACAAACATCATGCTGCGTTGTATTATTATTATTATATTTTCTTTTGATGTTGACTTGAGATTGAGACCAATAGTTTGTTTTTACTTCCTGTTTTCCATGCTTTTTGAGAAATATTTGTCTTTTGTGAAATTAGTTAGTTTAAAACCTTGGGAAATAAATCTTGTTGGCCCATAGGCTTTCACTAAAATAAAACAATTTGAACCTCATGTTTTATTCATCGAGATTAGGTTTTTTTTTTTTCATAATTGGCACTTATTGATATTTGAATTCATGATTTTAAAATCTTAAAAACACTATCAATCAATCACTGAATTAAAATTCATAGATATATTAAGTCAACTTTAATGTTTATTGTCAAAGATATTTTTTTAATTTTCATAGAAAATCAACATATTGCATTTATTGATAGTCCAAGGTCATCATTTCCTATCTTTTACTTTATTTATTATTTTACAAATTATTTTATTTTTATTTTTTAACTTTAATTTATTATAAAAAAAAATCTTTAAATTTTTATTGGCTTAATCATACTAAAAAGTTAAACATTTTTGCTCTTTTGTAATTTAATCTAATCTTTTCAATTTTGACACAAAAATATAAACCTTTAAAGATTGAAAAAATTTTTAGCCTATTGTGAAATTGAATTTGGAAGAAGCTGAAGTGGCATGTCATGTGGTATTTTTTATTATTAAATAATAGAGTCTACATGTCGCATTAATTAAAATTAAAGGCCAAATAGCATAATAAATCTAAATATTTATGTGTATTACTCATTTATCCAAAACTTATAATTTTAGATAATTTGATCATAATTTTTAAAATTTCTCTCTCTCTCTCTCTCTCTCTCTCTCTCACTTACACACACACACACGCGCACAAAATAAAAACCATGGAGTTTATTTGTGAGACCTGAACAACTCATCTTTAGTAATTGATGGGCAAGTTAAGCTGCAGAAACCTTGTAGTCTAATAAGAAACATCGAGCTAAATATGCATTTTGCTTCTGGGATGAGAACTTAGCTGGGGGCAGCATTATTGGACCACGGTACTTAGACTCAGAAGTTAACATAGATGAAAAGCTTTGCATTCTCTCTTCTGGAAGCGTTTAAGAGCAATAAAACTAAATGTCTTGATTTTTCGAAAATTATTGGTCATGTTATTGAGCTTAGGTTAATTCCCGCTCAAAAGTACTCTATGCTCAATCATTATTTAATAATAATCATAAATTTTGTTTCTCGTGGTCTTGACATTTTTTATGAGCTGTGCTGACTAGCATGGAAGTTGATTCATTTAGCAAAAACTCGAGACAGCCACAACTGATGAGAAAAATATGTTTAAGTATTTTATATCACTTGCAAAAAAATGTTTGTTTATTACAAAAGCTTTCCCAATAATATGTTTGTTTATTTATGAAAGAATTTTACTACTCCAGAATTTGTATTTTGTGTATGAGACATAGAGAGAGAGAGATTAATTAAATAAAAAAATTAAAAATTGTTACTTGTCAAGCCACTTTGTATCCCATGTGACAAAAGTCAAAATCCACAAATTAGATAATGGGTTTTAGACAAAATTTCTTCAATTTTAAAAGTTATGATTATTATCTAAAATTAAAATTTTTTATAAAATGAGCAATAAACATAAAAGTTTGATTTATTCTACCATTTGACCTTTAATTTTAAGTGATGTGGCATGTGAGCTCCATTATTTAATAATAAAAAAAAGTCATATGGCATGCCACATTAGCTTCCCCCAAATTCAATTTCACAATTGGATAAAATTTTTTCAATCTTTGAAGGCTTCTATTTTTGGTATCAAAATTGAAACAATTGGATTAAATTGCAAAAGAGCGAAAAAGTTCGGCCTTTTAATATGATTAAGCCATTTTTATTTTGTTTCAAAAAAAGTTCTCATAACATGCAATAGCAAGTTTAGGGGTAAAATGGATAAAATTAATATGTTGCCCTTTTTTTGAAAATGAAATCACCATTTTATCCATCTCTTTTTTCTTCTCCATCTCTCTTACATTTTTAATTTCTTATAGTTAAATTAATTAATAATTATTTGTTAAAAATATTTTATTTTTTAATAAAATTTTTATTTATTAAATTTATTAATAAATCAATCCAAAAAATTAAATCAATCTAGGATTCTTATTTAAGAAAGGTAAAAGTGAGGATCTTTTTCCTTTGAGATAGAAGTTGTGGGTTGGAATTTTAGGATGGAAATGCTAGTAGGAGGGAATTTGCATTGTGATATATATATATATATATATATATATATATATATATATATATATATATATATATATATATATATATATGTGTGTGTGTGTGTGTGTGTGTGTGTGTGTGTGTGTGTGTGTGTGTGTGTGTGTGTGTGTGTGTGTGGGTTGTTATGTTGAATTATGTTAAATTTTGAGAAGGGGGTGTAGGGATAATGCATGCATGTGGATATTATAGAAATTTAAGCTTAGATGCATGCAATGTTAAGGAGAATCAAAGGTTAGGAGTAAGATCTTGTCTATGCATTAGTATATGGGGTTAAACAATGGAAGCTTAGGCTTTTAATGTTTTTTTTATGCTTTTGAGTAAGGGTCAATATTGATATCTTGGGTTTATGTTGAAATGATGGTAACATGCATGTTTTGGAGTCGAGATTTGATTAAATGACCTTAAAAAGAATGTTTGGAAGTGTTGGTCTCAGGTGTTTTTTGTTCGACTTGAGGTTAAGCAAAACTAAGGGGAAAATTGGCTTTTTCAAGGTTCAGCCATCAAAGATGAATCTTTAGTAACTAAAAGCCTTACTGCCTAGCTTAAGTTTCTTCTAGTAGAAACTTGGCCATTGTAGGGTGTATCTTCAGTAGCCAGAAGCCTCACTACATGGAATGAATTTTTCTATAGTAAGAACTTTGGCAACCAAAAGATATACCTTCAACTCCAAAAATTTTTAACCCAACTTCTTAGGTTTTGTTTTGGGCCCTTGAACTTATGAAAGTTAGTCCATCCTTATTATAGAATTCTTTTAATACATAGGATAATACCTTATAGAAGTTCAATGTTTTAAATACATGAATTGCTTTTGTAGGGTCAGCGTTAAGAGAGCAATAAAGCCAACACTAAGAGCTCCTACTTTAATTTAGTAGCAAAGAGATTAGTTAAAGAGTCTCCAAGAGGTGAATATAAAATGCATTTAAATTATTTGTTATTTTTATGTGGTTTGAATTTTGGATATATCTCTCATGGACTATAGTGCGGATCAGTATAAATATTATAATATTTTGCCCTTTGTGATAGATTTGTAAGATATTCAGAAAACACACTGGAGTTAGGGTTTGAGAGTTATGAGTGATTGCATCTTACTCTTTTTATCATATTAGAACTTTTTATCTTGTCTTGCCCGTGGATGTAGAGCTTACGGTCGAACTACATAAATCCTGTGTTATTCTTCTTCTCTTTTTTTATACTGTGTGATTGTTTGTGTGCCTTAGATTTGTGTGCCTACTATAACAAATTGGTATTAGAGCTTTGTATGCGCAATCTAGGGTTTACGGATGGCATCGTCTTCAATGAAGTATAAGGCAGAGAAGTTTGATGGTAGATCAAGTTTCAGTCCATGAAAGATTAAAATCAAATCTTCCTTGATCCTGCAAGGTCTATGGAAGGTAATTAAGGATAACTTTCCAAAGGGTATGAAGGAAGCAGATAAGGCTGATCTAAAGGAGAGAGACTTAAGTGCAATTTTTATGAGCGTAACTAATAATGTCCTACGTGAGATTATTGGTGAAAGCTTAGCGTCTGCAGCATGGAAGAATCTAGAGGAGTTGTACTCTACCAAATCACTAACTAACCATCTGTATCTGAAGAAAAGGTAGTACAATATGAGAATGAGTTAAGGTACACCTATTAAAGAACATCTGGATAAATTTAATTCAATCATTATGGACCTGAAGAATATTGATATTGATATTGATAGTGAGGATCAAGCCCTTATTGTGTTATGTTCTTTGCCACCCTCCTATGAGACTTTTGTTGATACTCTATTATAAGAGAAAGACAATATTTCACTAGATGATTTAGTAATTCCCTAAAATCAAAGGAGTTAAAAAATAATTTTCCAAATAATAGAGAAAGATTTGAGGGGGAAGGTTTGGTGAGCAAGGGAAGAACACAGTCAAAGGAGAGTTCTTCCAGTAGGAAGAAATCTAAGGCCAAATCTAAGTCAAGAATAAAAAAGGTTAATTATTTTGAGTGCAGAGAGCAAGGTCACTATTGGAAAGACTATCCTAAGTTGAAAAATAAAAAGGGAAAGCAACCAAAAAGTTCGATAAATGTGGTTAACAAGTTTAGCCAATCTAATAGCAATGACAGTGCTGGGAAAATTTTATCTATGAGTTCAGATCATGGAAAAAATTCATGGATTCTTGATACTGGTGCTACTTATAACATGTGTCCACACAGAAACTGGTTTGTAATGTACAAACAAATGAGTGGTAAACTACTTCTAAGCAATGATCATGCATTGCCTATGGAAGGAATTGGTAACATCAGATTAAAGATGTTTGATGGTGTTGTCAAAATTATGAAGTGTTAGCATGTTTCAGGATTGAAGAGGAACCTAATTTCTTTTGGGACACTTGACTCTCATAGATTCAGATACCATGTAAAGAATGGAATTGTCAAAGTGTGCAAGGGCTCTATGGTACTTATAAAAAGCAGTTTGATTTTAAGATTGTATTTTCTTTAGGGCAGTACAATTTTAAGGAAAGCTGTAGTAGTATCCAAAAACAATAATCAAAATTAGACTCAATTGTGGCATCTGCATCTTGGTCATATGAGTGAAAGAGTGTATTTATATTGAGCAAACGAGATTTATTTTACAGGTAAAAATAAAATCTATGGACTTTTTATGAACATTGTGTGTTTGGCAAATAGACCAGGGTAAATTTCAACAAAAAGGTAGTGTGCAAGACCAGAGGAACGATGGATTATATCCACTCAAATCTATAGGGTCCTAATAGAATCTCTTCGAAGAGCGGTGCCAGATACTTTATGACTTTGATTAATAATTACTCTTGGATGGTTTGGGTGCATTTCTTGAAAACTAAAGATGAGGTATTTTTAACCTTTGTAAAGTGGAAAATGATGATTGAGAAGGAGACAAAAGAGAAGGTCAAGTGTCTTAAAACTAATAATAGGTTAGAATTTTATAATCATAAGTTTGATTCATTCTGCAGCAATGAAAGCATAGTGAGACACCATACTTGTACAAGGACACCACAACAGATTGGTATTACAGAACACATGAATAGAATGCTTTATGACAAAGCACGAAGCATGCTTTCACATTCAGGATTGGGAAAGGATTTTTGAGTCAAAGCAATTAATACAACCTATTTCTTAGTTAATAGTTCTCCATCTATAGCTATTGAGTGCAAAACTCCTTTTGAGATCTAGTCCGGTTCACCTAATAATTACTTTCATCTGAGAGTATTTGGTTGCCCTACCTATGCTCACTTGAGGGATGGTAACCTGAGTTGAGTGCAAGAAAATGCATATATTCTTAGGTATGCTGAAAGTCTACAGGTTGTAGTGCATTTATCCAAACTCTCCAGGATTAACTATCAGTAGGGATGTAACATTTGATGAGTCTACTTCGTTAGATAATCAGAGAGAGAAGTCAATAGTAGAATCAAATCATAGTATTAAAGAACAAGTGGAGCTTGAGGTTGATACTTTAGTTGTTTAGTCTAGTGATTTAGGGAACGAGAAGCAAGATCTTGATTAATAAGAGGATGCACCTGAGCAATAGCAACAGAAACCATATAGTATTGCAACTAATAAAGAGAGAAGACAGATCAAACCCTTATAGAGATATGCATCTGTAGATCTAGTTGTGTTTGTCTTATTAGTTACTGATACTGTTGATATGCATGAACTCAGCAATTATAAAGAAGCTATTTCTTGTTCATATGCAGATCAGTGGATTGGTACTATAAGTGAAGAAATTGAATCTCTTTACAAGAATCAGACTTGGTGTAACTCCCCTATTTGCATAGCCTGGTATATTTCATTGTTCCGGTGATCGGTGTCGGTCCAGATAATTAAGGGGATTAAAACTACATCTAAGATAACTAGATAAGCCCTAAAAACAAATAATTAATAATTGTCAAATAGTTAAGTCTAAATAAGAAAAACAGAACACAAGAAGTTAAATGAGCCGAGAGTCACAGTGATAGGTGACCTTCTCGGGAAGGACTGCGAGGTCGATTTAAACTCGAATTTCAAACCATAAAATGTGACGTCACGGTCCTTAGGACTATTATGAACACAGTGGAAAAGAGAAAATCACAAAAAAAGAATTGTTAAGTAGGTCAAATAATTAGGTCACGGATTCGGAAGAAATATGAAATTGCTTGCAAACCGAGTCGAACCGGCGAGGGACAATTTAGTCAATTCACCCCTAGAGCTTACTCCTGACCTAACTGTCCAATAAAATTAGAGAAAAAAAATTTAGGGATCAAGAATTTAATTAAGTAACTAAGGAAAAATAAAAATAAAAAAAAAGAAGAAAAGAAAAAGGTTATTACATCATGGATGACATCAATTGTGATGTTATAATTGAATTTATTTTTTCTACCAAAATTGCCTAAGTTAAAATCTATTAATTAAGACAAAATAACATAAGAAAAAAAAAACTATCATCTTCTTCCCTCACCCAAAAGCCAAACCCTCTCTTTCCCTCTCATCTCCATGTTTGTCCACCATGGAAGCTTGCACTCAAGCTTGAAATCCTTCACTTAACCTTAATATTTCCCATAAATACCTCATAAAAGCTTGTTATCTCAACTTAAGAAGGAGACTAAAGTAGAAAGAAAGAAGGAAGAGAGAAGAACTTGGTGGAGTGAACTCCAAAGTTGAGGTAAGGAATTAACTTGATATTTTTAATTTAAAATACATGTTTTTAGTTTAAAATACATGTTATGAGTTAAATTAACTTAGATTTCAAAAAATCAGAAGAAAACATGGTTGAGAGACCAAACATAAATTTCGACCAGCCTTAGTTAGGGTTGAAATGAGTGAATTTGATGCATTTGAATGGTTGCTTAAGTTGAATTATGTATGTAAACTATGGATAGATGTTTAGAATGCATTAGATTTGAATTTTATGAATTAGAGATTCTTGGCACCTAGGGTTTAGGGATAAAAATTTGAGAATTAGCCAAATGATGTAGTTAACCTTATTTGAGTTGAGTAATGGTCAAGTGTGACCATTTGAGGTGTGTGTGAAGTGTTGGAACTAAGTTTAAATTTGGATTGGTTATGGTCATTCTGCAGGCAGCATAACCTAGGTCCCTTTCAGGGATCAAAACTGAAAATTTACTAACCTAATTGGTGTAACACCAATTGGAAATGAAATTAGACACAAAATGGCACATTTTTCTTTTAGGAATCATGCCCAGAAAGTGACCATAACTTAGTGAACAAATTGGCCAAATCCAACTTAGTGAACAAATTGGCCAAATCCGAATTAGGCAAACTGACCTGTACAAAAATGACTAAATGAACAGTAGTTACGCAAATGACCATAACTTGATCTAGAAAGGTCCAAATGACCTGAAAATTTACCAGTAGAAATCTGAGACATAGCTCTACAACTTTCATGAAGAAAACAAACCCAAATTTTGATCATAACCTATTTGAAAATCCACCTGCAGTCAACCACAAAAATTGCCAAAACCCAAAATTTGCCCAGAATTCTGGGTAAAACTAAATCTAGCCAGCCATGTTCAAATGGCTATAACTTGGGCTACAAAACTCCAAATAGAGTGATTCAAAAAGGGAAATAAAGTTAAGATAATAAGAAACAACTTTTATGAAGAAAACTTAGCCAAATTCTAACAGCAACATGACCAATGGAACAGTGCAAAACAGGATACCAAAATTGAAAATTTAAAATTTGTGCCTAAAAGACTTAAGTTTTGAGAAAAGAACCAAAACCAACAAATTAGGAAACCAAAATGTGGTATGTGGGTGAAATTAGAATTCTCATACCTATTAAGCATTAGAAAGTCAACAAATTGACTTGAATAGTGTCATGAATAGTAACCTCGAAATACAAATTTTAAAGAACGTCACGTTTAGCATATTAAAGCTAGGTATAAGTAGATTTAAATTTATTTTTGGACTTATGCTAAATTGTGATACTGAAACACTGTGAAATTGTGTGTTTCGGGAAAGAACCCGAGGCATCGAGTAAAGGCCAAGAGGCGACTCGCATAAGGTTTGTGCACAACATTAACATTCTTTAAAATTCATTTGCAAAGTGCATGAAATGAATTGCAAAATGTTTATTATGCTTTTAACTTAAATTGTTGAAAGTTTACTTGTATGTGTTCGAAATGGCAATAAATATTTGATAAATTGTTAAGATAGTTTTGAAACCACAGTGTTATGACCATATATTTGAATACTTCACTAGCATGACTAGTGGGGGAAATTAGTTTCGAATTTTGATTCCTTCTCTAGCTGAAGTGTTGAGGTGTGTGCCAGTAGAAGAAGAAATTGAATGGATATCCATATATTTGAGCTAGCTAGCCTTGTGATGTGATTTCTCATAAGCCTCTGGCTATTGAGATGATTATTCTTTCGAATGCCATGATATAACTGTGTTTTTATGAAATTTGTTTGAGACTTTCGAAATGAAATTGTTTGGATTAAAAGCTTATAAATCATGTTTTGTATTTATTGTTCATATTCAGTTCAGTTTTTGAATAAGTATGATTTAAATTATGTATAAAGGTTATTTTAGTATGTTGAGCACCACTGAGTCATAGTACTCAACGATGGTTATTATTACTGTCGCAGATATAGAGACCAGAGGAGCAGTAGAGTTAGCAGCTGAGGATCGTGGAGCCACCTTTCCTGAAGTTCTGTTAGGTATAAATGTAAATGTTTATATTTGTGTATGTAACTGTATGTATATGTAAAAACGGGTCATGAGTAGTTGTATAGAGTTTGTAATAATATTATTTTGGATTTGCTTATGTAAAGTTTGGTTGATTAATGTAAAGTGAATTTACTATAATGAAATATGAATGGAATTACTGAGTACTATTTTTTTTATGACAATTGAGTTGTGAATTATTGATTTGAATTTTGAAGTTTGAAAAATGGTATTGAGTTGTGTTGAAGTAGTAGTGAGTTTGATGAAAAAGAATTATTGGAAGTGTTTTTACAGGTTTTTGAAGAACTGTTTTCCCCAAATATAAACGGCACTCTGCCGAAATTTTTCCAAAAATTGCAGAAAAATAAAAATAGACAAAAATTTAAACTAGTCTTTAAACTTCTTTTAAAAATAAGAAAATGCTCACCACTTCTAAAAAATAAGAAAATGGTTTTAAAATCTCTTGTAGGGTACTTAATGAATTATCGGTAGGTGAAGTTCGGAAATTCATTAGGTATGCTACGGGATCATGTTATGCCTTACAGAGGGGTAAGGTGTGACACTTGGGACCATATAACATTGTCTAAGGGACAGAAAGTAATAGGCTGCAAATGAGTGTTCAAGATAAAGGAAGGCACTCTAGAGGTTGAAGCACCTTGATATAAGGCATGGTTGGTAGTAAAAGGCTTCACTCAAAAGGAGGGGATTAACTTTGATGAAGTGTTTTCTCTAGTTGCGAAGCATTTTCTTTAGTTGTGAAGCACAGTGCTATCAAGGTCTTACTTGCTATGGTTGTTCTTCATGATCTAGAGCTCGAGCAACTAGATGTGAAAATAACATTTTTGCATAGTAAGCTAGAGGAGTAAATTTATATGAGTTAGCCTGAGGCATTTGTCATTCCAAGTATGGAAAACCATGTTTGCTTGCTTAAGAAATCTTTATGTGGTATGAAACAATCGCCTAGGCAATGGTACAAAAGATTTGATACATCATAGTTTGTAATGGCCTTATTCATAGTTCATATGATAGTTGTGTGTATCATATGAATCTTTCATATGATTCCTATGTCTATTTATTATTATATGTGAATGACATGCTTATTGCTGCTAAAAACATGTCATGGATTAACATTCTAAAAAAAGTAGTTGAGTGATGAGTTTGAGATGAAGGATTTGGGTATTGCAAAGAAGATATTAGGAATAGAAATTACTTCGGATAGAAGTGTTGGGAAGTTTTTCTTATCGCAGTAGGCCTATGTTGAGAAATTGCTTAAGCATTTCAACATGAATAACGCTAAGCATATAAATGTTTCATTTGCTGCCCATTTCAAGTTATTTGCAGACATGCCACCAAAAATAGATAAGGAGATAAAGCACATGTCTAATGTTCCTTATTCGAGTGCTATTGGTAACATCATGTATGCTATGGTTTGCACCCGACCTAACATTTCACATGCAATTAGTGTTGTAGGTGAATGGCATGTCCTAGAAAAAAGCATTGGCAGGCAGTGAAATGGGTTTTGAGGTATTTAAAGGGTACTATAAATATTGGTATGACATTTAACAAGTTTAAAATGAGTGATTTAGTTATTGGCTATTTGGATTAAGATTTTATAAGGGACTTAAACGAGGGGAGATCTCTAACAAGTTATTTGTTTACTCTCTCTGAAAGTGCTATAAGTTGAAAGGCAATATTGTAAGCTACGTTTGCTTTATCCATCACAGAGGCTGAATATATGGCTTTAGCAGAGGCAAAAAAGGAAGCTTTATGGTTACAGGGTTTGGTGAGTGATCTTGGGTTAATATATAATAAGCCAACAGTGTTTTATGACAATCAAAGTACAATACATCCCACATAGAATTAGATGTACTATGAGCAAACTAAATACATTGATGTCAGATATTACATCATTTGGGACATTGTATCTCAAGGGAATGCAGTTATGCAAAAAGTATCTACACATGATAATCTAACAAATAAGATGACCAAGGGAGTCTCAGTCAACAAGTTTAGGCATTGCCTAGACTTGGTGTTTGTAGTGCTCAGTAGTGCCCTGCGAGGACATATGGCAAGACAAGTGTTGAGATGATTTTTTTTAATGATGGAAGGAATTCATGCCAAGGTGTGACACCCCTTACCCGTCTACAGTGTAGCCGAGCAAGTTATGCCACTCAGTGTGTCGGAACACCAATTCATATTTCAATTTCAATTAATCTCTTTTAATTCATTTATTTATAATTTTTGATAAATCTAAATTTTTCCGCAAATTTTATAGAAAATCCGGCAGAGTGCCGGCTATAAATTGGAAAAACAGTTCTTCTGAACCTGTTAAAAACACTTCCAATAATATCATCACCTTATTCTCAATCAACCTCCAATATATTCTCAACAATTTCTCAATTCACTTCAATATCTCAAAATTCAATTAAATTCAAACCACAGTCAACTCAATAAAAAAAATGCTCAATTTATTACTGAACATGTTTCATAGATATTTACATCAAAAGCATAATTACATGAATTTATAATATACATTACAGAAGGTTACAAAATATCAAAATATCAAAATGGCCTAATGTCCTACCAAATGCACTGCAATGTGAGGTGACTCTCAACTCTGAGTGCAGATATGAAGGCTCACCCTGTGTGAGGTCTGCTGGACTCCCCAGCTATGTCTCCAGTACCTGCGAGTGGCAAAAGCGACGCGCTAAGCAATTCTATTTAGTGGTGACAATATAAAATAGAATAGAATAAAATAAAATAAAATAAAATAAAATAAAATAAGACATGTGTGCAAAATGTATATTTACATTTTTGGGGTGGACTAAATTTCAAATATTTATTGCAATATTATTCGATTAAAGTTTGGTAAAATTTATTAATACTGCCCGAGTAACCTACACTAGTTGACTGGACTGGATAAATGGATAAATTGGTACTGGGTACTAAGTACCTCAGACCATCACACCATCGGTCACATTGTGTCTCCAGGTGTGCAACAGAACAGCTAATAAGCTGTGATAATTATCGGGGATTAAACCTGAGTATAATAACTCATTATCATAGCCAAAGGTTATTATGTCACAGAATGGCATGGGAAGCCATGAAATACAGAATGGCATAAAGCCATATGCAGTACTGCTAACAGAACCCTATTGGCATGCCAACCTATCCAAACCAATCACATTAGGCCTACTATGGCATTTAACACTTTTAATTTGTGTAATTCATTGAAATTGAAATTTTTATGACCACTACTCATTTCATTAGTCAACCAAAATGTTGACTTTTACATTGACAATAGGTAATTTAGTTTAAATATCATCAACATACCACATTTTGCATTTTAAACTTGTTGGTATTGGTTGCCAATACCATCTCTAAGCTTAATGTGAATTGGATAGAATTTTCAATTTTCAAGCCTTGGGTTTACTGTTCCATTAGTTACTGTTGCAGTGGGAATTTGGAAAAATGGTAAACATGAAAGTTGTTTCTCATTTTGTCTAGTTGAATTTCTTTTTTTGAATCACTCCATTTGGAGTTTTGTAGCTCAAGTTATGGCCTAAAAACCATAACTGGCCGGATTGGGCAGATTCCAAAAATCTGGGCAAAACTGGTTCTGCCAGATTTGGTAACCTAAGTTTGGTTGGCAATTTGACTAAGTTATGGTCATAATTTGGGTCAAGTTTCTTCATAAAAGTTATTGGTCTATATGTCACCTTATTGCTGATAAAATTTCAGGTCAATTGGACCTTGCTAGATTGAGTTATGGCCAAATGACCAAATACTGTTCATTTGGTCATTTTGTCCAGGCAGATTGTAGGTCACCCGAATTAGAGCAAGGTTTTGGTCTACTTAGTTTGGTCTTATGGGCATGGTTTCTTCACTAAAGTTGTGCCATTTTGTGTCTAGTTTCATGTACAATTGGCCAAACATCAAATGAACCTCTACAATTTAAGTTATGGCTGTCCAAACAGGCTGGACTCACATCCAAACCTGCAGGTCACACAAGGCAGCCACTCCAACCTCAAATCCCACAACCCAATTCACTTCATTTTTTATTCAAACCAAACCAAATGGTCACTAATTGACCATTAAAACTTAATTTCACCATTACATGATCAACATCTCAATTTTGGGTCCAAACCCTAGCTCTATCATTTCAACTTTTCAAACACATAAAATCAATGGATCAATTCACACTCCTAATGATGCATATATAAGTTTAAAGAATTAATTGTCACTAACCTTTAATGGAGCTAATCTCAAGCTTGTAAGAACTCTTCCTTTTGATTTCTTTTTGCTCCCAAAAGCTTTACTAAGAGGAAAGAACAAGAATTTGTATTGGGAGCTTAGGCTTTAGTTGGGTAAAAACCAAGAAAAGCAAGCTTGGTAAAGCTTGGCTATGGTGGACAATGGGAGAGCATGGGTGACGTTTTTGAAGAGAGAAAGGGCTGCTGAAATTTTCTAGAATTCTGCCTCATTTATCCCTTTTTATTGAATTTTAATTGTCTTGCTTTAATGTGATTGGCCATAGCATTTTTAATTACCTCATGCTTACATAAGCATGAGGTAATAAATCCCATTATTTCCATTTACTTTTCTTTCATTGCTTATTCATTTTTTTAAATAAATTTTCATTAATATTTGTTCATATTTTATGTCATATAATTCACTTGCATAAATGGACAAGTTGGTCAAAAATCATCTCTGAAGACGAAATGACCAAAATGCCCTCCATTTGGCTTACCGGGCCAAAATTGTTTATACCGATTGAAAATTTTTTCTAAGCATTTCCTTGGCATTCTAATGCCATAAAAACCTCAATGACCCTTCTCTGGAGTCCCAAAAATTATTTTATAATTTTTCCCCTGGGTCTAGGGCTCCTAGTTGCGAGAATCGCAACTTCTCACTAGGTTACCCATCGCTAGGGCACCAGCTCATTTAACTTGGTTATATTTTATTTCTAAAATTTTTCCTAAATTTTTTTGATTAATATTTGAGTTAATTATGGTTGCTCTCTTTAGTTTAAATATTTTTCTGGACGTTCTAGCTGTCTGGACCGATACTGGTCACCGGAACAGTAGAATGTACGGAGTTGCTACCGAGAGGGTATTACACAAGGGGAAGAATTTTTATTTTTACATGGCTTGATTTTGGAAATGTCTTTCATGGACTATGGTATGGACTAGTATAAATATTGTAATATTCTACCCTTTACAGTAAATTTGTGAGATATTCGGGAAACACATTGGGATTAGAGTTTAAGAGCTCTGAGCGATTGTATTTTGCTTTTTTTATCATAGTGAATCTTTTTTCTCTTGCCTTATCTGTAGAAATAGACTTTATAGCCAAACTACATAAATTTTGTGTCATTCTTCTTCTCTTTTCTTGTGCTCTGTAACTGTATAATTGTGTGTGTGTCTTAAATTTGCGTGCCTGCTATAATGTTATTTGTATAATGAAATGATTAAATTCTAAGCATAACCATACATTATCAAATGCATTGATTTTGGGGTGTATATATCTAGAATCACAAATTATGTTGCATTATTGCATATTGTTTTTCATGTGTGATAGTTCATGGATGACCAACTAATTTCCAATGTGATATCATAGTTACAGTACATGGATATTATGTTTATGTTTTGTGATATGACATTATGGAAGTCCAAATGTGGGCCATTCTATGCTCATATTATTATGTTAAGAGAAAGACCAAGTGAGGCTCAGTCAAGGGCAAAGCTAAGAAATTGAGTTAGTAAGGAACTTTTACTGAATTCAAAAGGAAATAAATATATTATATAGAATGTATCGAGAGAAAAGAATATATAATAATGCATATTTGTATATTTAATAATAATAAAGTAAAAATTAAAGGAAAATAATAAATAAAAATGAATCATTTAGATTTAAGCATGCTATGTAAAGAAATAATTTGGTATTCATTTCATTAAAATGACTATTAAACTCTTGAGTTGTAAATTTATGACCACATAAAATAATTCTTTTATAATAGTGCAAATTATCTATATTCAAAACAATTATATTGTGTTTCTCACAAAAAAATAAAAAAAGAACAAAAAAGCAAGTAATTGATAGAGAATGAAAAAAGAATAATAATAAAAAAAAATTATAAACGGGAAAAGTTGTGATTCTTGAGAATATAAGAATAAGAATAAAATGAAAAATAGCACTAGAGAGAACAATTAAAGGCTTCCTTAGAATATAATATTAGAAAGTTTTTTTTTTTATATGAATTGACTTAAAATTCTATCCAAATATATGGAGAAAATCTTTTTAATTTATTTTTTTATTTAATAGTCGATCAACTTTTAGGTAAGTTTTAAAAAGAAGAAAAAACATAAATGAACAATTATGTTTTATTATTAATTTTTAAGTGGAGTCATTAGCAATTTGTAATAAAAGTTTTCATAATTTATACATATATATTTTAAAATTTTTATCAAGCCAGTAAGGTCAATTTCTCCATATAGATCTGGCTATAGGCCCAATCTACACGTTAAGGGGAATTACTGTTGACCTAACTACTATATGTGAATTGTTTGATAAGTGTAAATCCATATGTATGTTGCAGTCATGTGTATGGAAGTTTTAACAATCAATTTGGTAATACCCTTTACTCATTTAGACTCTAAGCTAATTCTTGTTCCCTAACTCTTACAGGAGAAGTTATAGCCGAAACTAAGATAAAAAAAAATGAAGATTTAAGGATGCAATTGAATAATTAGAGTTTTCAAATGAATTTAATGTATCTTGAATGTGTTATTGATGTTAAATCGAGGATATGTATAAATTTAAAAGTTTAGTGTTGTATTATGCCATTTGAACTTAATCCTTCCTTACAACTCCATTTTCCTTCTTTGATTCTTGGCCTTATTTTTTTATTCATCACATGATCACAATAATTACAATAATCATTTCAACATTAATTGCTTAATCACTATAATTATCGCTAAATTACCTATTAATTCCTTAATAATTGTACATTGAACTTTCAAGATGTTACATTGAGTAAGGTCATTTGCCTCCCAATTCTCTTATTTAGGCAAATGTTCCATATCTACCTTATCAAACTATTCTAGTAATTGTACTGCCATTGCAAAATATGGATGAATTTGACATTAGTTCTGATCATGAGAGCAAGGAAAATATTTTGATGCACAAATGGTACATGAAAAATTGATTGATGTGAATTGAAATTATCATAAATGGTATGATGAATTGCATAAATTAGGTAGGAATGAGCTTTTGGTATTTATGCTTCTGCTATAAATAAAATTAAAATACTATAAATTATAATTGGAATATATAATAAAATAATAATACTTATGGACATTCAATGGTACTAGGTGCCCATGTATTGTCTAGACACGTGTGTCAGATTGGATAGATTGGTATGCCAATAGGCTATTATTTCAGCAGTACTGCATAAGACTTTATGCCTGTATTTATGGCTTGTATGCCCGATTATCTGTTATCATGGCTTTTAGTTATACTGATTTGTTATCATGGCTTTTAGCCATACTGATTGCATACGTGGTTGACGTTCCGTATTTCACGTTCCATAGTGTGACGGCCCGAGACACCACAGTGTCTAGTGCCCAATGACCCGCTTATCCAGTTTAATCAGTCTGTCATAGATTACTTGGACAGTGTAATTTATTGAAATAAGTTAAAAATATTAGCAATTAAAAATATTAGAGATTAACTAAATGAGTGAGAAGACCTGAAATAAATTAGATTAGCTCTAAGAATCTATTTAATAGAAAAAACTGAAATGAACTAGACTAATGTTAAAATTTATCTATTATGAAATGACTCTAAGAACGTTAATTATTATAAAATAATCTAAAATAACCTAGCAAGTATTGAATGAAATGAAAAAAAGATTAGCAATAGAAATATAACTTAAATAAACATTACAAATGCACCTTTTCATAATAATGTAAAGTTAAGAATAATATTCTTAGAATTTTTGTGGATTGTATATTATTACTATGAATTTAGGAATTAAGCGCTTCTAAAGAGGAATAAATTAGAACAAAAGATAGTTGATACTAGAAGTATTACATTAAATTATATTAAATTGTAGAATATCCAAATTATGATCCATTCTTTCTTTATTTGTATATATTATTTTCTTATTATATTATTGCATTGCTAAGTAGAAATACTTAGTGCGATGGATTTGTTTCCCTCGCGCAGGTACTGAAGACAAAGCCTCATGGACATTAGACTGGGATTTTGGAGTTCGGATCTACAGAGTGTTCAAAGTTGTCACCTCCTCAGCAATGCACGTGATAGGGCCCATATAGGTCATATTATATATTTTATACATTATAATTAGTTATTAATTGTAATGTAAATTATGAATTGTATGTTGAAATATAGATTATGGAATTGTAATTAATTTATAGATCATGTAAATTATGAATTTATGTAATCAGTCTGTAAATCATGTAAATTAATGAGACTTGAGAATTTCTATATATAAATTGTGCATAAATGAAAATGCATGGAAATGAATATGAAATTGAACTACATGGATGATATTTGAAATATGAGATGATTATGAGAATAATGGATGAGATTTTTATTGTAAAATATTATTGAAATTTCAAGCAGCTGAATAGTGAAATACGCCAACTAGAAATAAAATAGGGGAAACTCCATTGGTTTCTCTATAGAAAAATAATTAATATTAAAATATAACGAGAACAAATTATTAAAGGAATAAAGTAAGATAAGATAGAGTGCTTCGGCACCGAGTGTAACATGCCTTATTTAGCTACACTGTAGACTGGTGAAGGGTGTCACATTTAGTGGTATCAGAGCATGATTTAGGAGTTCCTAGGCATAAATAGATAGAATACATTGCATTCATAAGAGTTGATGTGACACTAATACAAATCTGTTTTCTCTTATTATTTTAGGTTAAGGTATGGACATGGAGTCGCAGAGAACGATAGGGAAAGAAGTAAAAAGTTATCCTCCGGCTGGGAGTAATATTGGAGACAAGGGAGATCCTGCTCCACTAGTGCAAGAAGGGTCTGCACAACCCCAACAAGCTTTATTGGGACAGATAACAAAATTCTTTCTACAAATGACTAGGGCAATTCCACCACCACAGCCTTAGCAGAAGTCACCTTTGGAAAAAATAAGAAAGTATGGAGCTGCAGATTTCAATGGTAGAAAGGAAGATGATTCTTCAGCTACTATGTATTAGCTAGAAATTACTGAAAGAGTCCTGCAGTAATTGCATTGCACACCAGAACAGAGTTTAGAGTGTGCAATTTCACTACTACAGGAAGCTGCCTATCGGTGGTGGGATGCTATAGTGAAAGTAGTGCTGCAAGCCAAGGTAACTTGGGATTTCTTTCTAATAGAGTTCAGAAAGAAATATATTAATTGTGTTCATGAAGAAGAACAAAATAGAATAGATGGCCAATAGAGAAGAGATTTTGGTAAATCTAGTAGCAAGAGGCCTAGAGAACAATTAAGTCAGACTTTTGATCAAAGTAGGAGACCTAAGCCCAGGTTCATATCCAGAAGAGGTCAACCAGAGACACCAGCAGTGGGAAGTTCTACCCCAAGAAAATGTGACCATTGTAAAAAGTGGCATAAAGGTGAATGTAGGGGGTTGACTAGAGCTTGTTATGGATGTGGGGCCATAGACCATTTTCTGAAAGATTGCCCTAAGAGGAATTCTACATAGAGCAATAGCAGATTGGAGGGATTTGAGGCAACACGAGGAAGTGAAGAAGCAAGGAGGTAGCAGTTCCTTGACTACTTCACATCAGGTAAATTTCGAGGATGAAATTTTTATTAGAGGGGAAGAATTGTGACATCCTCACTTTAGGCAATCCGTACATTCTACTGTTCCGATAACCATTGTCTGTCTGGACAGCCAAAATTTCTGGAACTATATTTAAACTAGAGTGAGGAGTCATAAATAACTTAAAAAAAAGGTAAGAAAAATTTAGGAAAAATTTAAGTAACGAAATACATTAAGGTTAAATGAGTCGGTGGTCCGACGATGGGTGACCTAACGGGAAATGACTGTAAAGATAGTTATCGACCCTATTACCATAGGGAAACCTAGTGAATTAATTTTTGGGACTCCAGTAAAGAGTTATTGAGCTTTCGATGGCACTATAATGCTAAGAAAATGCTCAGAGAATTTTATAAATCGGTACAGACAAATTTAGCTCAATAAGCTAAACGAAGGGCATTTTGGTCATTTCATATTCAGAGATAATTTTTTACCAACTTGTCCAGTTGAGGAAGTGAAATTTATGACATAAAATGTGAACTAATATTGATTGAAAATTAATTAAAAATGAGTAAAAGAAAGAAAAAGAAAATAGAAACAAATACCCAATTATGACATCATGCATATGCAAGCATAATGCAATAAAATTTGTTGGCCAATTAGAATTCAACAAGTACACATTAAAAAAATTAAAAGGGGACAAAATTTGAAAAAAATTAGTTGTCTTCCTCCCTTATTTCATCCAGCCTAGACCCTTATCCCTCTCATCCACCATTAAAGCACTTGTCCCAAGCTTGATTCCCACCTTAAATCACCATAAAATCAATAACTCTCTTCACAAAAACTTGTCAACTCCTCTTGGGAAAGTGTTTGGCAACCTAGAAAAAGAAGAAAAGTGAAGGAAAATTGAAGATTAGCTAAGAGAAAATTCTACCCACTAAGGTTAGTGCTATTTCTCTTTACTTTCTCTTTAGATTTCATATTGTGAGCATAAATTAAGTTGGAGATTTAAGGAATCGAAAGAAAATAATCATGTATGGACCAACTTCAATTTTTGGCAGCCTTGATGAGTAAAGTGTTTGATGAGTTTTAAATGAATTAAAATTGTTTATGGGTGGCTTTGAATGTGAATATGAGACATATAACATTAATTGATATGTTTGAAGTACAATTTGAGAATTTGGGAATTTAGGGTTAGGGCTTTGAACCAAAAATTGGGGGTTTATGCAATTGAGGATGAATTGATGTTTTAATGGTCAATTAGTGACCATTTAGTGCAGTTTGAACTAAATTTGGAGTGACTTGTGACATTAAATAGAGGAATGGTTAGGCTGCCTCATGGTTTAAACTCTGGACCCTTTGAGTCCTGTGTGTTCATTGGGTTATATCTTGAGCTATGTTGCTCCAATTGGTGCAAGTCCAATTGGAGGTTAAATTAGACACATAATGGCACAACTTTGATGAAGAAACTCTACCCAGAAACCCAACTTAAGTTGACCTAAAAAATGGGCCAAATCTAGGTAACCAATTATGGACCTGGTAAAAGTGACCAAATCAACAGTGTTTGTTCATTTGTCCATAACTCAGTGTAAAAATGTTTAATTGACCTGAATTTTATATCAATGGAAAGCTTAGACAATTTAGAACAACTTTTATGAAGAACACCAACTCAAATTCTGAACTTAACCCATCCGAAATGCTAGCCAAAGTTAGGATACCCAATCTGCTAGAACCAATTTTGCCCAGAATTTCTAGGTAGAGACCAATCCGGCCAGTTATGATAATTTGGCCTTAACTTGAGTTTCAAAACTCCAAATGGAGTGATTCAAAATTAAGTGCTTCTGAAGAGGAATAAATTAGAACAAAAGATAGTTGATACTAGAAGTATTATATTAAATTGGATTAAATTCCAGAATATCCAAATTATGATCCATTCTTTCTTTATTTGTATATATTATTTTCTTGTTATATTATTGCACCACTAATCAGAAATGTTTAGCGCAATGGATTTGTTTCCCTCGCACAGGTACTGAAGATAAAGCCTAGTGGACATTAGACTGAGATTTTGGAGTTCGGTTCTGCAGAGTGTTCAAAGTTGTCCCATCCTCAGTAATGCATGTAGATAGGGCTCATATAGATCATATTATGTATTTTGTACATTATAATTAATTATTAATTGTAATATAAATTATGAATTGTATGTTGAAATATAGATTATGGAATTGTAATTAATTTGTAGATCATATAAATTATGAATTTATGTAATCAGTCTATAAATTATGTAAATTAATGAAACTTGAGAATTTCTATATATAAATTGTGCATGAATGGAAATGCATGGAAATGAATATGAAATTGAAATGCATGTATGATATTTGAAATATGAGATGATTATGAGAATAATAGATGAGATTTTTATTGTAAAATATTATTGAAAATTTTAAGCAGGTGAATAGTGAAATATGTCAACTGGAAATAAAATAGGGGAAACTCCGCTGGTTTCTCTACAGAAAAATAATTGATATTAAAATATAACGAGAACAAATTATTAAAGGAATAAAGTAAGATAAGATAGGGTACTCTGGCACCGAGTGTAACATGCCTTGCTTGGCTATACTATAGACGGGTGAGGGGTGTCACAGCCACTACCATTTGGAGTGCTGTTTCTCAAACTTATTCTCAAGTTGGGAATGATGCACAAGTTTATGAGCTTAGGAACAAGGTTCATGGAATGAAATAAGTTGAGTTGACTGTTGCTTAGTATTATGTGGAACTGAGTGGTCTATGGCAAGAGTTGGATTTCTATCAAGACTTTCAGGCTTCATGTCCGGCTGATGCAGTTAAGCTCTAGAAATTGGTTGAGAAGGAGCACATATATGATTTTCTTGCTGGGCTAAATGTGGAGTATGATCATATTCAGGTCCAAGTGCTTGGTAAGGATCCTTTGCCTACCTTAAGGCAGACATACTCTTGTGTTTAGCAGGAGGAGAGTAGAAGGAATGTCATGATCAATTCTACAGGTGTTGATAAGGCTGGCCTGGCTGCTAACTCCTTACGAGAACAGTCACATGGTTCATCAGATAAGGATCACTTGTATTATGACTACAGTGGGAAATCTTGGCACACCAAAAAGTAATGTTGGAAGCTGCATGTCAGCCAAACTAAAGGGCATAGAGGAAAAAGGATGGGCTCTGCTAGATCACAAGTAAATGCATCTGCGATTGTGAGTGTTTCTGAAGATACTGCTATCACTGGGATATTTTTCAATGAAGAGGTACTGATTCTGAGATGATTCCTATCACAGCTTGAATCACAATCCTCTATAGTTGCCTCTTCTAACTTCATCAACTCAGGTATTGCTTCTCTTGCCAATCATAATAATTCATTTTGGGTTATAGATTCTGGAGCAAATTAACATATGACAAGCTCTTCAAATAAATTCATATCCTATTCTCCATGTTCAGACAAAGAAAAAGTCCACATTACGGATGGATCCTTATCTAATGTTTTTGGAACAGGTTCTATTAAATGCACTCCTACTGTAAGTCTTAGTTCTACCTTACATGTGCCTAGCTTTCCTATTAACCTTTTGTCTGTCAGTTCTATCATAAAAACTCTCAACTATAAAATTGAATTTTTTCCAACTCACTGTGTGTTTCAGGAGTTGATAACAGGGAGAACGATTGCAGTGGTAGACTACAAGATGGGACAGTCTATGGGTGCTGTGAAGGAGCGGAAGCATGAAAGTTGTTTCATTAGAACATTGAATTTAAAAATTTTCTTCTAGGGCCTCATGTATCATGCAATATTCATTATGTACCTAATTGATTTTAATGTTCAATTGCATATTAAAACAATTTTAATATGTATTAGGATCTACATTTGCTATTTAAGATTTTTGAATTAACAAATTAATTCATTAGAACCCTAGATTAAAAGAATAACATATGCACTAACTTTTTGATGCACTATAGATGTGATTGGTACCTTTGGGAAGCACCTAGGACCCCAAATATTGTCCCTCTAGCTTGTCCACACCAAGTTCACCAATGGCAGCCCTTGAACAGCTTCTCAAGCCTTTCCAACCAATTAGAAATTAGGGATTTTCCTTTAGAGGTGTTGTAGATGTACATAGGACGCTAGAAACAATTTCTAGCAATTTTAATTCAAGAGAATATTGGCAATTCTCTTTGAATTGATAAGAGATGAAGAAGAAGAGAGGAGGAGAGCTTTAAGGGTGGCGGCACCTTTTAGAGAAAAATTAGAATGTGTTTTATTCTTTCATTCTTTCCCTTTTATAATTAGATCATCACATAAAACCCTTGCCAAATGTCATCTTCTGATTGCATCTTATTTTAATTGACCTAATCACATTAAGCCAAGTGCCAAAGCTAGGTTTAATCTTGACTTTGATCATCATGCATGATAGGAAGACAAATGACAAACCATGATGCCATGTGTCATCATCTCATGGTGCCACATGTCACCCTGTGAAATGACCAAATTACCCTTGTGTTGTAATTTTGAGTTCTCAACCCAAAATCATTATTTCTCTTCTTCTAATCAATTTATGTCAAATATAAATTAATTAATTAATCTCTATTAATTAATTTCTCATAATTAAATTCATATTTAAACACTTTAAATATAAATTTAACTTCTACTATACATCCAATAACCTAGATTTGGTTTCAAGCCATGCTAGGGACTTTACAATCTAATTGCAAACCAAACCTATTTAATTAATCAATTAAACTCTTTAACTAATTAATTAAATCACATTTAACTTGGTGATTACTTGTGTATGTTGTCGACACCATATTTTAGCCGATCCCCTGAAATCAATAAACTCTGAAGTCGATCCCCAGCACCAAGTCTCCATGTCGTTCAATTCATTTACAATCTCTCTTTGCCAGTTGATCACATTTTCGATCTCTCTTCATTGGGATCAAACCAAAGCCAAGTCTCTTTGCCAGCTAATCACGTTTCTGATCTCTCTTTATAAGAAATCAAACCAGTACTAAGTCTCCATCCTTACCGATCTCTCAAACCAAAGCCAAGTCTCCTGGCCAGTCAATCGCATTTCCGAATTCTCGTCAAGTGAAACCAAATCCACCTCAGGTCTTCGTGCCACCCAGTCTTATTTCCGATCTCTCTTTAAGATTTTGTGGATAATTGTTTGATAAAGTTAAGGTTTCAATCCGGCTTAATGGTGCTTTTGATCTTAAGTGTTCAGATCAAGTTTCTAATTTTAATAATCTTAAGTTTCATTCAGTGTTTTGTTCTCGGTTTAGGCCGATCTCATGTTTACAATATTTTACCGATCTCTCATACATAGATTAAATAATTGCTTTCAAGTTATTCTAATATGTTCAGATAATCAGGCTACTTTCCGATCTCATCCAGTCATTGAACAAAAAGGAACTTCATATCATTTCAAATTAAATATATGTACAAGTCATTCGGCTGGAGGATCACCCCCAGCCTGTTCTACATTTTGTTCACCCCCTTTATCACTTTCAGCCTCTTCCTCGCTATCCTCTTCGTCTTGGGGAGCCAGGTCCACCATCCAGGAAAAGTCCTCTTTGGGATAACACTTCTTGAGCTCGGCCAAAAGGTCCCCATGGGCGTCCACATAAGCACTGGCCTCCCTTGTCACTGCCTCTTCTTCTTTTGCATTGAGTTTGCTAGTGAGGCGAGGGACATCAGCGGCTCGGAGCGCCCGAACCTCGTTAAGAACATGAGCTTGCTTGGCCAGTTTATTCTCGTAGAAATTCATCCGCCCCTCAATTTCAGCTATGTAGTTTTGGGCAGATGAAAGTTGGGATCGGAGGGAAGCTACTTCCTGACCCACCTTCTCGACCTCCTGTCTCAAACGGTGAGCCTTCTCCCCGATAATGTGTTGGTTCGCCAAACTCTCCACGCTCAGGCTCATAGTCCGGGTCAGGATATCATCGAGACTGTTCGGGGTCAACCTATCCCGATCCTCCTGAAGGCAGATGGAGGCCCCCAAGACCTTAGCCAAGCCTGGATTCTCTCGAACAGTGCGATTCTTCTCCAGCAAGTGGATCAGGACTTGAGCGCCGCGGGAAAGGGTCCTTGCAGGAGGTTGAGAAGGACCCCCTTCCGCACTCGAAGCAACTGGAGGAGGTGGTGGCGGCTCTTAATGTCGCAGAGGAGACCAAACCACTTCTACTTCAAGGATCGGCGGTCCTGAGGGTCGAAACGAGCCTCCCTGTGTCTCCCCTGGATCGCGCCTTGACGTCTGAGAGGCCTCGGCATACTTCATCTCCCGCACCTTTCTGGAGACCTCTCTCTTCCGCTTTCGGCTCTCCTTAAAAGCCTCGCCGCTCGCCATACCTGTACAAAAGATAAGTCAGTGAGTTCGCTAAGGCCCAGAGATCAGAGATATAAAAAGTACCGAGGCCTAGGTCAGAGAGCTGAAGCCCGCGTTCTTCGCCGGTAATCAGTTGCATTGTCCAATGATGCAGTTCGGCTGTCACCGCATCTAAACAGGAGAACTTTTGAGTGGCCACCTGATCTTTCAACTCCATCACCATTATGCCCTCTTCCCTATTCAGGGTGATGTGCTTCGGAAGTAATGGGCCCTGATGCAGCCAGCTACGTGAGAAACCCTCAAAACCGCTCGGAACGTCCTCCTCAGAATGAAAAAGCGATTCTTTCAATTCTTCAAGGAGGAGGGCAGGTCGGTAAAAAGCCCACAATGTGGTTTCGCCTAAAAGAACCAATACTCATCGTCCTTTCGACGAGTTAGCCTATGTAGCCCGGCGAACACCTTCGCTGTTGGATGGAGTCCCTTAGCTTGGCAGAGGCCCTTGAAGGCTACCGGGATCCGCCATGAGTTCGGGTGTACTTGGGCTATGCATACTTAGTGGAATTTCAGAACTTCCTTGGAGAAGTCATCAAGAGGGAACCGCAGCCCGGCTTTTAATTACTCTTCGTATACCATGATCATATCATTTTCTTCGAAGAAGTGATCGGCTTGGAGATCGCCATGACACCTGATAAGTTCGTATGAATCGGGCCGAAGGTTATATTCTTGGCTAAACGACTGCAGATCGGTTTCTTGAAGGATCGATGGCAGCTCGTCCACGGGAAGGTTTTCATTAGGAACATCTGCTCCCTATAAATACCTGCATGAAAACTATTGAAGGGAGGACGAAGAAAAAAGGGTGGTGATTATAGTGGAAAGGCTCTGAAAATTGATTCAATTTTGCTACTCTGCTATTTTTAAGCTAGAAAGACTTTAGAAAGCAGTTTTCTAAAGTATTTTCTTTGAAGAAGTGTTGGACACTGAAACTCTTGATTTTCAGTTTGTTCATTGCTCTGCGATACCCTTTTTTAGTTTCAGTTCTGTTTTCATCACCTTTATATCCACTTTTATTTTCTGAGCTCAATCTCATTCATTGTCATTCCAGCTCGATTACATGCTAACTAGGCATTCACCATTTCAAGGCAAGCATTAATCCCCAGACTATTAACACGCAACTCTGCAACATTCGCGACTCCTTAGTTAGTTCAATAGGTTCAACTTCCTACAGGTGAGTGTCTGAACCGTTGCCTTATCCAGTGTTCATCTTCATTTTCTTTTTACGCTCATACTTTTCGTTAAAGTTTGTCTTATGTTAGAAGGTCCCACGGGGGTGGTTATTCTCTTGAGTTTATCTTTGATATATCAGTTCATGTTATTTATTTGTTCTTGGTCTTTTATTATCTCCTAATGTAGGTGTTCTGGTTAGGGGTAACGTATAGGTAGTTTGATAAAATGTTGGTAGCAGTATCTTAACATAGGAGTTTTTTTTTTTAAATAAATGTTCAGATAATAAATCAGAGAATTATGAAGTCGAACCACTAGACTAGCTCAAGAAACAATTTGATATAGTGGGGGATCGAGGTAAGATCGGGTCCCTGACTAGTGAACGGAAGAGATCGGACGTCACCCACCAAAAGTGCTAGTAAGGCGATCACAAAGGAGATCGAAAAATCTAGTCTAGCATCCTTTCCTTAGCTATAAGGTACCAATGGGTTAAGAGAAAGCCTTGTTCGGGTTCCTGGTGTCTTCGGATGCCAAGTCTTAGGTTCTTATGATAAGTAATTGTAATCAAATTTTAAGAGTCCCTACCCGGCTCTCATTCAAACAAAAAGAGATCGGAGGAGAGTTCTTATCCGATTCTTAATCCAAATTTTAAATATTAAAAGGAGATCGGAGGAGAGTTCTTATCCGATTCTCAAATCAAACCAAATAAATATACAGAGATCGGAGGAGAGTTCTTATCCAGTTCTTTAATCAAATTTTAATAAGTATATAGAGATCGGAGGAGAGTTCTTATCCGATTTTCAAATCAAATTTTACTAAATATACAAAGATCGGAGGAGAGTTCTTATCCGATTCTCAAATCAAACCAAATAAATATACAGAGATCGGAGGAGAGTTCTTATCCGGTTCTCTAATCAAATTTTAATAAATATACAGAGATCGGAGGAGAGTTCTTATCCGATTTTCAAATCAAATTTTACTAAATATACAGAGATCGGAGGAGAGTTCTTATCCGATTTTCAAATCAAATTTTACTAAATATACAGAGATCAGAGGAGAGTTCTTATCCGGTTCTCTAATCAAATTTTAATAAATATACAGAGATCGGAAGAGAGTTCTTATCCGATTTTCAAATCAAATTTTACTAAATATACAGAGATCGAAGGAGAGTTCTTATCCAGTTCTCTAATCAAATTTTAATAAATATGCAGAGATCGGAGGAGAGTTCTTATCCAAATTTCAAATCCAATTTTATTAAATATACAGAGATCGGAGGAGAGTTCTTATCCGATTCTCAAAATCAAATTTTAAACACGCAAAGTAATCCCATAAACGAAAACCGTAACATAACATCAATTCACTAAGGTCGTCTCATTTACTTATGTATCTGGGTAACCCGAAAACTAGTGAAAAATTAAATATTCTCTTTTGTCAAAGGGATTAACATCTTCTTTCTGGCCCAACCCTCCTAGCTATTGGTTTTAATTTATAAAAAGCATAATGTTAAATCTGCTAGCCCTCATAAAGGGACGAGGCGGGGTGCCTAACACCTTCCCCGCCCGTATACGGATCCCGAACTTAGAATCTCTGTTTTCGAAGTGGTTTTATGTAAGTTTGTTTTCATAAATGGTTTCCTTTAATTTCCCTCAAAATTAAAGTGGCGACTCCTCACTCTTTCCCACTTCGGTGAGTGTTCGTCCAGGCGACTGCAAAATGCCTACATTAGAAGATATGGTCAGTTTGCTCAAAGAATTCCTGGACGTATTTTCATGGAGCTATGACGATATGACCGGCCTTGACCCTCACATAGTGACGCACAAAATTCCCCTAATTCCCGGGACGATCCCAGTGAAGCAGAATCTAAGAAGAATGAACCCTGACACGCTGCTCAAAGTTAGGGATGAAGTCAAGAAGCAATATGATGCTGGGTTTCTGGAAGTGGTCAAATATCCCCAATGGATAGCTAACGTTGTCCCGATGATGAAGAAGAACGGGAGAGTCAGAGTATGTATTGATTACAGGGATCTTAATAAAGCAAACTTGAAAGATGATTTCCCTCTCCCACACATAGATGTGTTAGTAGACAATGCTGCAGGATTGGGCAAATGTTCGTGTATAGATGGGGCATCAGGGTACAATCAAATCCCAATGGATGAGGAAGACAAGGAGAAAACTGCTTTTATCACTCAATGGGGGCTATTTTGTTACCGGGTCATGCCTTTCGGGTTAAAGAATGCAGGCGCTACCTACCAACGTGCTATGGTCACATTATTCCATGATATGATGCATAAAGAAGTGGAGGTGTACGTGGATGATATGATCATCAAATCCAGGAGAGGATAAAGCCATGTGCAGGTGCTGAGGAAAGTATTTGAGAGACTCAGGAAATATCAGCTAAAATTGAACCCTGCCAAATGCATATTTGGAGCTAGATCTGGGAAGTTGTTGGGATTCATAGTGAGTGAGAAGGGAATAGAAGTAGATCTAGACAAAGTTCGAGCTATTCAAGAGATGCCATCCCCAAAAACAGAAAGGGAGGTGCGCAGTTTCCTGGGGAAGTTGAACTACATCTCGAGATTTATTTTCAACCTCACTGCAAAAGCCGAGCCAATTTTTAGACTACTCCAAAAGAACAACACCACTCAATGGGATTCCGTTTGTCAAGAGGCTTTCGAGAAAATTAAGCAGTACCTGTCAAACCCACCAGTATTGGTTCCTCCGGTGGCGGGAAGGCCGCTGATTCTGTACATGGCAGTCCAACAAAGCTCAATGGGATGTGTTTTGGGGCAGCATGATGATACTGGTCGAAAGGAGAGGGCCATTTATTACCTGAGCAAAAAGTTCAACTATTGTGAGTCAAGGTACTCTTTCTTGGAGAAAACTTGCTGCGCGTTAGCATGGACAGCAAATCGCCTCAAACACTACATGTTGAATCATAAGATATGGCTCATCTCTAGGATGGATCCTATTAAGTATGTATTCGAAAGAACATTTGTGCCGGGAAGGATAGCCAAATGGCAGGTCATACTCTCCCAATATGACATTGTCTATATGACCTGGAAAGCAGTGAAAGGTAGCATAATCGCTGATCTCCTAGTAGAAAACCCTATCCAGGATTATGAAGCTCTGGATTTTAAGTTCCCTGATGAGCATGTTAACGAAGTAGACGGCGGGGAAAAAGAACTAGCTGATGTATGGGAAATGTATTTCGACGGAGCTGTCAATTTGTCCGGTAGTGGAATCGGAGCTGTGTTGGTATGCCCGGATGGAAAACACTTCCGGATAGCTATCAAATTAAGGTTTGACTGCACCAACAATGTCACAGAATACGAAGCCTGTGTGATGGGTTTACAGGCTGCCATTGAAATGCAAGTCAAGAAGTTGGAAGTATAAGGGGATTCAGCCTTGATCATTTATCAAGTCAAGGGATAATGGCAAACCAAGGATCCGAAGTTAATCCCATATCAGAAGTACCTACTGGAATTGATCAAGAAATTTGAGAAAATCTCTTTCACTCACCTCAGTCGAGACAAGAATCAATTCACGGATGCCTTAGCCACCCTGGCTGTCATGGCTCAAATAGAAGAAGGGTGGACAACTCAGGAACTGCAGATCAAAGCAAGAAGTGAGCCAGCATACTGCTTCATGATCGAGGAAGAAATTGACGGTAAACCTTGGTATCATGACATCCAGTTTTACATCAAAACTAGAGAATTCCATCCAGGGGCAAGCAGAAACGAAAGAAGAATGATCCGGAGATTAGCTTTGGGATATTTCCCCAGTGGAGAAATCTTATACAAAAGGAGCTCAAATGGTGAATTGTTGAGATGCGTGGATGCAAAAGAAGCAAAGAGAATCCTTTTCAAAACTCATGAGGGGAACTGTGCTACCCATGCTAAAGGGCATATGATGGCTAAGCAAATCTTGCGACGAGGATACTTCTGGACTACTATGGAGAAGGATTGTATTGAGTACTTTCGGAAGTGCCATAAATGTCAGATCTACGCAGATCCAATAAATGTCCTGCCTCACCAATTGTTCGCAATGTGGGGCATCGATGTGATTGGTCCCATCAACCCCAAGGCATCCAATGGCCATAGATTTATCCTGGTAGTTATCGATTATTTTTCTAAATGGGTCGAAGCGACATCATATGCCCATATAACACAGAACACATTTCTCAAGTTCCTCAGAAATAATACCAATGAAATCGTCACTGATAACACCAAGAATTTGAATGGTCCAAAGATTCAAAAATTATGTGATCAATACAAGATCCAACATCTCAATTCCTCACCATACCGTCCCCAGATGAATGGAGCAGTGGAAGCAGCAAACAAAAATCTCAAAAGAATAATCCAGAAAATGACAGTCACTTATAGGGATTGCCATGATATGCTTCCCTATGCCCTTCACGCATACCGGACTTCTGTAAGGACATCAATTGGAGCAACCCCATATTCACTGGTTTACGGGATGGAAGCGGTACTGCCTATTGAAGTTGAAATTCCTTCCATAAGGATTCTGAAGGAATTAGGGATCGATGAGTCAGAGTGGATCCAGTCAAGGCTGGACCAATTAAATTTGCTAGACGAGAAAAGGCTAGCGGCAACATGTCATGGGTAGTTATATCAGAGAAGAATGGCCAGGGCATTTGACAAAGGCGTCCGCCCATGTGAATTTCAACCAGGGGATCTCATCCTAAAAAAAATGCTCCCAAGTCAAAATGATCCCCGGGATAAATGGTCGCCAACCTATGAGGGACCCTATGCGGTTAAAAAGGCATTTTTTGGTGGAGCCCTGATCCTAACCCACATGGACGGCGAAGAACTTCCAAGACCCGTGAATGCCGATACTGTCAAAAGGTACTATGCCTAAAAAAAAAAAAAAAGAAAAGAGGTGGGGGTGAAAACCCGAAAGGGCGCTCCTAGCAAAATATGTGAAAGAAGGCGAAAACTCGGAAGGGCGCTTTCTGTAAAATGAGTGAAGGGTGAAAACCCGAAAGGGCGCCCTGAAAAGGCAAGCAAAAAAAAAAAAATCTAAGGGTGAAAACCCGAAAGGGCGCCCTTAGAACCAGAAAATGGAGAAATAAGGAAGAAAATATGGGACCAGGAAAGGAAAATAAACAATCACGACATAAATCTCCGTCAGTAGAGTACTTGAAATAATGGCAGTTAAGGGACTTCAAAGCTAACTACAAGACATTTGTGAGATCTATCCCTGTACCCCTTGTTTTTCTTTGAAACTGTACCTTTTATTCCTTAGCCATAATAAAGTCATCCTTTCACTTTGATCTACTTTCCTCGCACATTTGCATTTTAATTTATCTTTTTGCTCACATTCTAATACTGCTTTCCATGCGTTATTAATTTGTTAAAATTTTATTATAAGATTAGGATTTGAATATTGATAACCTCATGTACTTTGCTATGAGATTTGCAAGGAATGGCCCAAAAAAAAAAAAAAAAAAACTAGAGGTGAAAACCTGGAAGGGCGCTTCTAGTCGAATGGGCGAAAGGAAAGTGAAAACCCGCAAGGGCGCTTTTCGCAAAATAAGAGGAAAGTCGAGAACAGAAAAGGGGCATCCGAGGAAAGTGAGTAAGGAAAAGGAAGTTGTAGGTCAAGTCTTGTAACTTGTCCTCCATTAATCGTTGACCCTCGGGATCCTGTTAAGTACACTTCGTCGCGGAAGAACTTCTCACGTCAGGTTAGGTTTACTCTGTAAGCATTTTTAATTCTCCAGCATTTTAAATTTCAGTTATCAACCTCTGGTTCCTTGATCCAAGTTGATTTTAATTTTTCAGCATTTAAAAATTTCTGTAATCAACCTCTGGTTCCTTGATCTAAGTTGATTTTTAATTTTTCAACATTTAAATTTCTTGTTATCAACCTCTGGTTCCTTGATCTAAGTTGATTTTAATTTTCCAGTATTTAAATTTCTTGTTATCAACCTCTAGTTCCTTGATCTAAGTTGATTTTAATTTTCAGCATTTAAAATTTTCTGTAATCAACCTCTGGTTCCTTGATCTAAGTTGATTTTAATTTTCCAGCATTTGAATTTCCTGTTATCAACCTCTGGTTCCTTGATCTAAGTTGATTTTTAATTTCAGCATTTAAAATTCCTGCTAATCAACCTCTGGTTCCTTGATCTAAGTTGATTTTTAATTTTTCAACATTTAAATTTCTTGTTAATCAACCTCTGGTTCCTTGATCTAAGTTGATTTTTAATTTCAGCATTTAAAATTCCTGCTAATCAACCTCTGGTTCCTTGATCTAAGTTAATTTTTAATTTTCCAACATTTAAATTTCTTGTTAATCAACCTCTGGTTCCTTGATCTAAGTTGATTTTTAATTTTCCAACATTTAAATTTCTTGTTAATCAACCTCTGGTTCCTTGATCTAAGTTGATTTTTAATTTTCAGCATTTAAATTTCTTGTTATCAACCTCTGGTTCCTTGATCTAAGTTGATTTTTTTTAATTTTCCAGCATTTAAATTTCTTGTTATCAACCTTTGGTTCCTTGATCTAAGTTGATCTTAATTTTTCAACATTTAAATTCCTGTTACCAACCTTAGGGTCGCTGACCTAAATAGGTTTTAGTTTCCTAACTTTAATTTCGAAGTTCAAATTTTAATCGTCCAAAATATGGGTCTGAATCTTTACATAATCCCTATGGGTGGGGAAGGTGTTAGGCACCCCGCCTGTATGCGGACCCCGAACTTAGAATCTCTGTTTTCGAAGTAGTTTTACGTAAGTTTGTTTTCATAAATGGTTTCCTTTAATTTCCCTCAAAATTAAAGTGGTGACTCCTCACTCTTTCCCACTTCGGTGAGTGTTCGTCCAGGCGACCGCAAAATACCTTGCGACAGCTTGGCGACTCCGCTGGGGAAATACAAACCTTCACCTTAACCCCAGTTCAGAGGTCCAAAGGTAGATTTAATTTTATGCTCAAACCATAGTTAGGTGGGCTTAATTTACAAAATTCCATGTGTTAATTATTGTTATTTTCGCTAACCCTTTTGCTTGTCTTGATTGTTTTACCACAGCACTCTTCGTCTAAAAAAAAAAAGGAAAAACTCCCCCATATTGGGAAGAGGTAAAGGTGTCCCTTCACACACTGAACACTCACACAATGTCCTCACACACTTCAGCCCTATTCCGGGCTTTTCTTATCCCTTTTAGGAAAATAGGAGGGAGTCATGTAGCGGTACCTGTGGGTTTTACCCCGTTAGTATCCGTGAAGGCTCCTGCTCAGGTTGAAACTTGTTCTATTTACTGTGATAGCATTAGTATCATGGTGATAGGATGGGGCTCTACTGTTTGCAGTAGGGGCAATCTGGGAACCTGTGGCTCTTAGAAAATTAGACTTTGAGCTAAACTATCACAATAGCTGAAAGCCGTAGCAAACTACCTCATAAGATAGAACCATCCAATTAGGTAGCACCTATCCGGTACCAGGACTCTCCCTATTTTAGGACAAAAGGGACATACTTACTCTTACCCTATTCTGTTTGTGTTTTCTTATGTTCTTGTTTTGAAGGGTTGTCACACCCTACCCCTCTGTAAGGCATAACATGATCCCGTAGTATACCTAATGAATTACCAACTCCGTCTACTGATAATCCATTAAATACACTACAAGGGATTTTAAAAACTTTTCTTACTTCTTTTACAGTGGTGAGCACTATTTACAGTGTGAAAGACTTTGGTGAATCAAGTGAAACAACTAACTCATTTGATTTATTTGGAGTATCTGTAAAAATTTTGGCAAGGTGCCATTTGTATTTTGGACAAAGCAGTTCTTGAAAACCTGTAAAAAGCACTTCAATATATTTTCAAATCTCAACTCCAACATTTTTATCAACACAACACATTTCTCAAGTCAAATCCATAGTGATTTTCAAAGACTAAGATACAAAAATATAACACAATTTTTACAAGCCAAATAACTCATAATTATTTTACAACTTTACTGTACAACTTAAATTTATAACTGCTCAAAACCAAGAACAAAATATACATACGTGAATATACATTACTGATACAAAATGCCACATATGGTATACTCACTATACCCAAAAATCTCTCATTGGAGGTACTAGCGGCCTAGTCACGCCTGCTCTCTCTACTGCGACAAAGAATAAAGCTATCACGAGACAATGTCTCAGTGGTGCACAACATTAACCAAATACAAATTTTAAATCACAATTCATAAATCATATCAATAGTGGATACTTAAAACCATAGTTAAATTCAAGACAATGAATGTCATAAGGAATTTAAACTCCAATTCACAAATTATCAAAATTCATAATAACACAATTTAGTCAAATAGTTTAAGAATACCGTATTGCCAATTCATGCACAATTTGATCAGATAACTGAATAATACCTTTTTGCAAATCAATAACACAATTGATCAAATAACTGAATAATATCGTTTTGCAAATCAATAACACAATTCGATCAAATAATTGAATAATATCGTTTTGCAAATCAATAACACAATTCGATCAAATAATTGAACAATACAATGTTGCCAATCAATAACACAATTGACACACATTTTTCCATATATGCCGTGTTGTACACCACGACAAGACATACTCACCCCAATAATCGAAATCAATGAGGGAGGAAGCTAGCTATCTAATGAGTACTCATCCACACTCACCTCAGACTGGCAAGTCAAAGAGGGAGGAACATAATCATACTCACCCCAGACTGATAAGTCAAAGAGAGAGGAATAATCACACTCACCCCATTAATGGAGGAGGAACATATTATCAGTGTCATGCCAATTGTGAGTCAAAACAATTCCAAACATTTTATTCAAATGATCCGTAAGAATCCAATAAATTTCCAAAGTTATAATTTCATTCACAAAATGGCAACACAATTCGTAATTCACTTCAATTTCCACAAAACCATTTATTGCTTTTCAATCAATAAGTATCCATCAATATCATTCAAACAATTTTTCACAGTTTCAAACCATTCACAATGTTTTTCAATCAATAAGTGTCCACCAAACACATTTCCATAATTTAAAACAATAATATACAATAGTCAATATTTATTTCAATTGAAAATAATTCAAAAGAAACAGTTGTTGTGCACAAACCTCTGATATTTGTCTCCGGTCCCGACTCAAGATTTCTTTCCTTTTCCGAGTCCTTGTTAATCGAGAAACACAATCCGAAGTGTTTCAGTACCAAATTAAATTGTCTCTATCGATGGTGTTTGGTAAATAATACACTGAACTCAATTATTCACTTAATCACCTAATATACCGACCCTCGTTGCGTTTTAAGTAAATTAGGTTTTAGTGTCGTTAATATGTCACATTCGATAGGGTTTTAGGTTTGGTACGTTTTGCCAAACTCGTTTCCTTGTTTAGTGCATTTTAATGCAACTTGCTGGATTCCGGGATACTGGTTTGACCTAGCCGGACGGCCTAGTTCCCTCGGTTTTCGAGTTTCGGTCAAAACTACAAACTTGTAGATCTAGGTCTTATTGCACGCGGGGCAAAATTTCAGGTCAATCCGAGTTAAGTAGACCAAGTTATGGTCATTATACTATTGCTGGTCAAATGGTACCAATTTAGGTCAATTTTAGGTCAATTTGGTCAACTCTGGTTCGGCCAGTTTTTGGACCCGAACTTGTGCAAGTTGTTTGACTTGCTTATGGTCATTTATGGGCTTTGATGTCTTCATAAGACTTGTAGGTATGGGTCTTAACTATTCATGGTTAAAATTTCAGGTCAATTGGACCTGTTTTGAGTGAGTTATGGCCTAAACACTCACTGCTGCCCAATTGGTCATTTTTCAGGTCCTAATTGCACCTAATCCGAATTGGTCATTTTCTTAGGTCACCTTGCAAGCAGAATTTTGGTATGTTTTCTCAATGAAAGTTAGCACATTTTGTGCCTAGTTCTACCTCCAATTGGTCTCATACCAATTGAGGTTACACATTTGAACTTATTGGCTAAAATGTACACTGCCCTTGGTTACTTTGCTTAACACACATCAATTACACACATTTACCTTGCAATTTGTTTACTTCTCTACCAATCTGTTTTGGTACATTACCAAAAGCATATTCTACTTTACATTAACATTACTTTGGGCAGATTACAATTACCCTCAATACACCAAATATAATTCACAATTACAAGTTCTAAGTACCATTACATACACACCTAACCATTACAAATCTTACATACACTTTACAATATCAATCTACATACATATCCATCAATCCTTCTAGGTCAATATTCTGCCTACCCTTCCATGAATACATACATTTACTCAAGTGTTCCCAAGCTGCCGAAAATTATCCTTCAACATCAAAGTGCCCTACAATTTACCAATTCCCATCCAAGTGCATAAATCACCATATATATGTGAAATAATTCACTAGGATATTAAATCACCATGATCAACATTATTTCTCATCAATTATATGCATAATAAATCATTAAATGCGTGACCCCATGGCTGTCCAAAAATGACTATCTCAATAACTATTTAAACTTTAAAATTTCCTTCACAAAACTAACACCCATAACATGAACATAAAGTTTAACAAAGGAATTCTCAAAAGTGTAAACTTACCTTTGATTGTAACTTGCTAAACCTTCACCAAACTTCTCAAATTTGGTATCAATATTTTCCTTGTGATGTGTAGAAAAACTTTCATGAAGCCACTTAAGGGATTGGAGTTGAAAATGGGGAGGTGCATGGAGCTTGAAGAAAACGTCAATGGTGGAATTCTTCACCTCTTCATTTCGGCTGGTTTTATGGAAATGGAGAAGATGAAGTATTCAGCTGCCTATTAAGTGTACACATGTCCCACTATGTGTTTAATTAATTCCCTTAGTGGTCCACTTAGTCACTTAATCATATAATAATCTAATTGTTCACTTAATCCCACATTAACCCATGATTTTAGTTATTTACTTTAGGTACCACCAAATTAATTTTTCATTTCATTTTCTAAGTGTAATATTATTTATTTTTAATGGACATTTAGGTCAAAAGACACTTCGGGATGTCAAATGACCATAATGCCCCTGTTCGGACGGCATTCCCGATTTTTTGGTAACACCGTATTTTGTCTGTTTTTCGATTTCTCACTTTTCTTTGTACTAATTATTTAATTTTTCTTTAATCTTTCTAATGAGATTTATACTTCAATAAGGGTCTATTTATGTCCCAAAAATGTTTTCGAGGGTTCCCCGCAGTCCAGGGCCAGTCAACGGTCCACGTCGTGACTTCCTGGTGCGGTCACCCATCGCTAGGTTTCCTGGCTCACTTATTCGGTTACATTTCTTTGCTATGATTTTTCCTTTGTTTTTCTTGTATTTTATTTTCTTGTATTTCATTATTTATGTTTCCTCATTCATATTGAAGTGTAGTTCTAGGCTTCCTAGCCGTCCGGACAGCACTGGTCACCGGAGCAGTAGAACGCACTACCAAACTTAGGGGTGTTACAAGGGTAATCTTGGATCATACTGTTAGGAAGACCTACACACTTTCCTACTTTGATAAATGTGTAGGTGTCACTTCGCCAACAGTATAATTCAAAATTACCTGAATTTACCCTACTAACAAGTTTTTCCTGCAGGCATCACCAAATTAAGAAAATCAACATTGCTTCAAACAAAGCAAGCTTGACCAGACACGCAATTCAACCCAGACGAGTGTACTTAACAAGATCACGAACAAGAAGGCTAATGGAAGACCAAGAACAAGTCCAGAACCTACAAGGACAAGTGTCTGAGTTGAAAGACCAGGTCTCAGAGCTCATGAGACTAATGAGGGAGATGTCCCAAAATAAGCCTGCCTCAGAGCCTAATTTACCACCACCTCCCCCACCTCCTACAACAGTTGATTCTCATCATGCTTCAACCTCTTTCACCTTTCAACCACCTATCCCGGATCTGACAATCACCGTCAATCCGGCTCCCCTGAATAATGACCCTCCTTTCTCCTATTACCCGGCTGTCCCAAATGTCGAGCCACACCCTTCAATCCTGATCCCTCAGGATCATTCTGCCCCTCATTTCCCAATTGGGGGAATATCTCATGCAGTAGAAGGAGAAAATAAGACGAGAGAAAATGAGAAGCTGTCCGCTCTAGAAGAGAGGTTAAGAGCGATAGAGGGACTGAACATGTATGGTTCAGTTGATGTGGTATCACTAAGACTAGTGCCAGATGTTGTAGTGCCGCCTAAGTTCAAGGTCCCAGACTTTGACAAATACACTGGGAACTCAGACCCCCGCATTCACCTGGACACCTACATTGCCAAAATGTCTGCCCTGATGGAGGATGATCGACTCCTAGTCTACTTCTTCCACGAAAGTCTCTCTAGGGTAGCCTTGAGATGGTGCATTCAATTGGACAGGAGCAAATTGCGCACCTGGAAAGATTTGGCCGACGCTTTCCTAAAACAATACAAGTTCAACTGCGACGTGGCCCCCACAAGGAGAGACCTCCAAAACCTGGTGCAGTATGCCCAGAGATGGAGAGAGAAGGCCGCAGAAGTGTATCCTCCAGTGACTGACAATGAACTATGCTCCTTATTCATTGAGACATTGAAGGCTCCTTATTTCAATCTGATGATTGGAAATACCTCCAACAGCTTCTCAGACATTATCCAAGCTAGTGGGAGGATAGAAGCCAACTTAAGGATGGGACGACTGTAGGAGTTGACTGAGAATCCTGTGAAGAAAACTGCCAGTTTTGGCAAGAATAAAGAGGGTGATGTGCATTCCATCACCCGACAGAACGCACAATCTTCATTACCTATAAATAATTACCGGCCATATCCTCCCCCTCATGGCCAAACCATTGCAAACATTCTACCCCCTTTCCCAAATTATCCTCACCCACGTCTACAGTATCCACCCCCGATAACTTACCAGCCCAGACCTCCTCCACAACCAATCAAACCCAAACCACCCTAAAACAACCCAAGACCCCAAAGAAACCCTGATCCACCTCTTCCCCTCTCACTCAGCGAAATATACTAATACTTCGTCGGTATAAATCAAATAGTGCCGATTCCCCTTGACCCAATTCAGCCGCCATATCCCAGGTGGTATGATGCCGATGCCCGATGCGAGTATCATGGAGGGACACAAGGGCACTCTACTGATAATTGTGGAGCACTCAGGGGAAGGGTGCACGCTTTAATTAGAAACAGATGGCTGAAAATCGAAGGGAATGGCTCCCTCCCCAATGTCACCTCAAACCCATTGCCCAGTCATAGTACGGGCAATAGTGCGAATATGATAGATTCGGAAGGAGAAGGGTCAACCTTGGAGGTAGATCAACTGATTCCTCACTTTGGGGAAATTTTTACAACAGCAGTAAGGGAAGGATACCTCTACCCTCAAACGCCAGAACCTGAAGACAATACGGGATGCCCCTATCATGGAGGAGCAGCTAACCATGAGCTGCAAAATTGTGAGGAATTCAAACAAGAGGTACAGAACTTGTTGTCCCTCAAAGTTCTGAGATGCCAAGCAAAGTCAAAGATGGAGGGCGGAGTAAACACAGCTCGACTCGGCCAAAATACCTCCACCTCTAATCACAGAATCACTTTCTCACCCCCAGCATCTTCACCACCAGTAACAATTATCCGAACCCCGCCCCAGCTCCCAGTTACGAATACCCATGCTATACCTTGGAACTATAACTTCCAAGTTTTCACCCAAGGAGCATTGAGCAATACACCGGCTCCTAGCCTAGCTTCACCCTCAGCCCCCCCTAAACCGTGCTTCACTCCTCATGAGTACTTCAAGATGACTTACGCTGGACCTTCTAGTAGTGCTACTCCCCAATCAAACCCCCAGCCCGTCACTACCATAAGATCCTCCCCACTTGAGCAAGAAGTTGAGTTTATAACCCGAAGTGGGAGGTGTTACGGGAATGAAGAAAGGGAAAAGAAGAGAGGGAAAGTAAAAGTGGGAGAGCCACGGGAAAATACGGAAGAGGAGGCTGAGAAAGCAGAGAAAGAAGAACCTGCCGGACCAAAAGAAGAGGAGGAACTGTTGCTTCAAATAATGAAGCAAAGTGAGTACGACGTGGGGGAACAGTTAAGGAAGACACCTGCTCGAATTTCACTATTGTCCCTAATTCTGAGCTCAGAGGTGCACTGTCAAGCCCTACAGAAAATTCTGGATCAGGCCTTCGTGAACCCCGACATCACACCGGGGCAGTTTGAAAAGATAGTGGGACAAATTCAGGCATCCAGCTTTGTCACTTTTTCAGAAGAAGAGATAGACCCGGCAGGCTTAACGCACACTAAGGCTCTGCATGTGATAATGAAATGTAAATGTTGCATAGTTGCCAAAGTTCTTATTGATAACGGATCTGCGCTCAACGTGCTGTTTAATGCCACCTTGGCTAGGCTACCGGTTGACCAGTCAAACATACGTCAAAGTGCTATGGTGGTAAGAGCTTTTGATGGTACAAGGAGGGAAGTGCTAGGAGACATAGACTTGCCAATCCAAATTGGCGCATGCACTTTCAACGTCACGTTCCAAGTGATAAACATTGAACCTGTGTACAATATGTTGTTGGGGAGGCCTTGGATCCATTCAGCAAATGCCGTCCCTTCAACTTTGCACCAGAAGATTAAATACATTATGGACGGCAAAATCATCACTGTAAAAGGGGAGGAAGCCATGCTGGTCACCAAGCCGCAATCACTTCCTTATGTGGAAGCAACCGAGGAATCCTTGGAAAGCTCTTTCCAGGCTCTTGAATTACAAGAAACCACCTCCAGAAATGAAGGGGCTACGGCTATGGTAGCCAAAGTAATGTTGAAGAATGGGTATGAGATGGGCAAAGGGTTATGCGCTACATTACAGGGGATTGTCAAACCTATTCCAGCTATCCAAAAGGTTGGCCATTGCGGTTTGGGTTATGAGGAAGACGCCCTCATGGATGGACGATTCTGGATGAGAAATATGCTTCTGGACTAGAGATTTGACCAGAAAAATGGGAAAATGAAGGTAGTCCCGAGAATCACGGAGGTCTTCACCAAGCCGATTATTGAGAATCCAGTGGAAAATGAAGAATCACCTGATGAAACATCAGTTGATGTCATCCATCTTGATTCCTTGTATGAAGCTCTAGTCTCACCAATAATTGAAGGGAAAGAACTGGACAACTGGATAGCTGAGGACATCCCTGTACTCAATTTCAAGTAAAGTACTTTTGGTTTCAACACTTGATCATTTTGTACATGGTGACAAGTGTAATACTGTAAATGGACCCTTTTCTTATGTTATAAATATTAATGAATTAATAGCGCATTTTATATCCAATTCTCTTCTCCTTTCCTTTTTGAAATCCATTCTTATAATATATTCCATTTTCGTTTCTTCAGAACCATTCATCAATTAACACCTAATAATTCAATAGACTCAGAAATTCCTCCAGTTAATTTTGAAATCCCCATAACTGCCATTACTTCAAGTGATTCTGAGGGAGAACTCGTAGAAGAGAGGGATGAAAGAGATGAACCTTCCCTAGTGCCTTGCAGGGACGAAACGCACACCGTGAATTTAGGCACAGAAGAAATAAAAAGAGAACTTAAAGTTGTGGAGAATGGAGAATTAGAAGATATGGTCAGTTTGCTTAAAGAATTCCTGGACATATTTTCATGGAGCTATGACGATATGACCGGCCTTGACCCTCACATAGTGATGCACAAAATTCCCCTAATTCCAGGGACGATCCCAGTGAAGCAGAAGCTAAGAAGAATGAACCCTGACACGCTGCTCAAAGTTAGGGATGAAGTCAAGAAGCAATATGATGCTGGGTTTCTGGAAGTGGTCAAATATCCCCAATGGCTAGCTAACGTTGTCCCGGTGATGAAGAAGGACGGGAGAGTCAGGGTGTGTGTTGATTATAGGGATCTTAATAAAGCAAGCTTGAAAGATGATTTCCCTCTCCCACACATAGATGTGTCAGTAGACAATGCTGCAGGATTAGGCAGATGTTCATGTATAGATAGGGCATCGGGGTACAATCAAATCCCAATGGATGAGGAAGACAAGGAGAAAACTGCTTTTATTACTCAATGGGGGGTATTTTGTTACCGGGTCATGCCTTTCGGGTTAAAGAATGCAGGCACTACCTACCAATGTGCATTGGTCACATTATTCCATGATATGATGCATAAAGAAGTGGAGGTGTATGTGGATGATATGATCATCAAATCCAGGGGAGGAGAAAGCCATGTGCAGGTGCTGAGGAAAGTATTTGAGAGACTCAGGAAATATCAGCTGAAACTGAACCTTGCCAAATGCATATTCGGAGCTAGATCTGGGAAGTTGTTGGGATTCATAGTGAGTGAGAAGGGAATAGAAGTAGATCCAGACAAAGTTCGAGCTATTCAAGAGATGCCATCCCCAAAAACAGAAAGGGAGGTGCGCAGTTTCCTAGGGAAGTTAAACTACATCTCGAGATTTATTTCCAACCTCACTACAAAAGCCAAGCCAATTTTTAGACTACTCTGAAAGAACAACACCACTTAATGGGATTCCGTTTGTCAAGAGGCTTTCGAGAAAATTAAGCGAGACATCAAACCCACGATATTGGTTCCTCATTAGCGGAAAGCCGATTACATACATGGCAGTCCAACAAAGCTCAATGGGATGTGTTTTGGGGCAGCATGATGATACTGGTCGAAAGGAGAGGGCCATTTATTACCTGAGCAAAAAGTTCAACGATTGTGAGTCAAGGTACTCTTTCCTAGAGAACACTTGCTACACGTTAGCATGGACAGCAAATCGCCTCAAACACTACATGTTGAATCATAAGACATGGCTCATCTCTAGGATGGATCCTATTAAGTATGTATTCGAAAGCCCATTTGTGCTAGGAAGGATAGCCAAATGGCAGGTCATACTCTCCCAATATAACATTGTCTATATGACCTGGAAAGCAGTGAAAGGTAGCGTAATCGCTGATCTCCTAGCAGAAAACCCTATCCAGGATTATGAAGCTCTGGATTTTGAGTTCCCTGATGAGCATGTTAACGAAGTAGATGGCGGGGAAAAAGAACCAGCTGATGTATGGGAAATGTATTTCGATGGAGCTGTCAATTTGTCCGGTAGTGGAATCGGAGCTGTGTTGGTATCCCCGGATGAAAAACACTTCCCAATAGCTATCAAATTAAGGTTTGACTGCACCAACAATGTCGCAAAATACGAAGCCTGTGTGATGGGTTTACAGGCTGCCATTGAAATGAAAGTCAAGAAGTTGGAAGTATATGGAGCTTCAGCCTTGATCATTTATCAAGTCAAGGGAGAATGGCAAACCAAGGATCCGAAGTTAATCCCTCAGAAGTACCTACTGGAATTGATCAAGAAATTTGAGAAAATCTCTTTCACTCACCTCAGTCGAGACAAGAATCAATTCGCGGATGCCTTAGCCACTCTGGCTGTCATGGCTCAAATAGAAGAAGGGCAGACAACTCAGGAACTGCAGATCAAAGCAAGAAGTGAGCCAACATACTGCTTCATAATCGAGGAAGAAATTGACGGTAAACCTTGGTATCATGACATCCAGTTTTACATCAAAACCAGAGAATTCCCTCCAGGGGCAAGTAGAAATAAAAGAAGAATGATCCGGAGATTAGCTTTGGGATATTTCCCCAGTGGAAAAATCTTATACAAAAGGAGCTCAAACGTTGAATTGTTGAGATGCGTGGATGCAAAAGAAGCAAAGAGAATCCTTTTCGAAACTTATGAGGGGAACTGTGCTACCCATGCTAATGGGCATATGATGGGTAAGCGAATCCTGCGACGAGGATACTTCTAGACTACTATGGAGAAGGATTGTATTGAGTACTTTCGAAAGTGCCATAAATGTCAGATCTACGCAGATCCAATAAATGTCCCGCCTCACCAATTGTTCAACCTCGTCTTACCATGGCCTTTCGCAATGTGGGGCATCAATGTGATTGGTCCCATCAACCCCAAGGCATCCAATGGCCATAGATTTATCCTGGTAGCTATCGATTGTTTTTCTAAATGGGTCGAAGCGACATCATATGCCCATATCACATAGAACACATTTCTCAAGTTCCTCAGAAATAATATCATTTGCCGGCATGGCCTCCCCAATGAAATCGTCACTGATAACCCCAAGAATTTGAATGGTCCAAAGATTCAAAAATTATGTGATCAATACAAGATCCGACATCTTAATTCCTCACCATACCGTCCCCAGATGAATGGAGCAGTGGAAGCAGCAAACAAAAATCTCAAAAGAATAATCCGAAAAATGACAGTCACTTATAGGGATTGGCATGATATGCTTCCCTACGCCCTTCACGCATACCGGACTTCTGTAAGGACATCAACTGGGGCAACCCCATATTCACTGGTTTACGGGATGGATGCGGTACTGCCTATTGAAGTTGAAATTCCTTCCCTAAGGATTCTGAAGGAATCTGGGATCGATGAGTCGGAGTGGATCCAGTCAAGGTTGGACCAATTAAATTTGCTAGACGAGAAAAGGCTAGCAGCAGCATGTCATGGGCAGTTATATCAGAGAAGAATGGCCAGGGCATTTGACAAAGGCGTCCACCCACGTGAATTTCAACCAGGAGATCTTGTCCTAAAAAAGATGCTCCCGAGTCAAAATGATCCCCGGGGTAAATGGTCACTGACCTATAAGGGACCCTATGTGGTTAAAAAGGCATTTTCTAGTGGAGCCCTGATCCTGACCCACATGGACGGCGAAGAACTTACAAGACCCGTGAATGCCGACACTGTCAAAAGGTACTATGCCTAAAAAAAAAAAGAGATGGGGGTGAAAACCCGAAAGGGCGCTCCTAGCAAAATATGTGAAAGAAGGCAAAAACACGGAAGGGCGCTTTCTGTAAAATGAGTGAAGGGTGAAAACCCGAAAGGGAGCAAAAGCAAGCAAAAAAAAAAATCTAAGGGTGGAAACCTGAAAGGGCGCCCTTAGAACCAGAAAATGGAGAAATAAGGAAGAAAATATGGGACCAGGAAAGGAAAATAAACAATTACGACATGAATCTCTGTCAGTAGAGTACTTGAAATAATGGCAGTTAAGGGACTTCAAAGCTAACTACAAGAAATTTGTGAGATCTATCCCTGTACCTCTTATTTTTCTTTGAAACTGTACCTTTTATTCCTTAGCCGTAATAAAGTCATCCTTTCACTTTGATCTACTTTCCTCGCACATTTGCATTTTAATTTATCTTTTTGCTCACATTCTAATATTGCTTTCCATGCGCTATTAATTTGTTAAAATTTTATTATAAGATTAGGATTTGAATATTGATAACCTCATGTACTTTGCTATGAGATTTGCAGGGAATGGCCCAAAAAAAAAACAAAAAAAAAATAGAGGTGAAAACCTGGAAGGGCGCTTCTAGTCGAATGGGTGAAAAGAAAGTGATAACCCGCAAGGGCGCTTTTCGCAAAATAAGAGGAAAGTCGAGAATAGAAAAGGGGCATCCGGGGAAAGTGAGTAAGGAAAAGGAAGTTGTAGGTCAAGTCTTGTAACTCGTCCTCCATTAATCGTTGACCCTCGGGATCCTGTTAAGTACACTTCATCGCGAAAGAACTTCTCACGTCAGGTTAGGTTTACTCTGTAAGCATTTTTAATTCTCCAGCATTTTAAATTTCCTGCTATCAACCTCTGGTTCATTGATCTAAGTTGATTTTAATTTTCAAGCGTTTAAATTTCCTGTAATCAACCTTTGGTTCCTTGATCTAAGTTGATTTTAATTTTCCAGCATTTTAAATTTCTGCTATCAACCTCTGGATCCTTGATCTAAGTTGATTTTAATTTTCAGCATTTAAAAATTTCTGTAATCAACCTCTAGTTCCTTGATCTAAGTTGAATTTAATTTTTCAATATTTAAATTTCTTGTTATCAACCTCTGGTTCCTTGATCTAAGTTGATTTTATTTTTCCAGCATTTTAAATTTCTGTTATCAACCTCTGGATCCTTGATCTAAGTTGATTTTAATTTTCAACATTTAAAAATTTCTGTAATTAACCTCTGGTTCCTTGATCTAAGTTGATTTTAATTTTCCAGCATTTAAATTTCTTGTTATCAGCCTCTGGTTCCTTGATCTAAGTTGATTTTAATTTTCAGCATTTAAAATTTTCTGTAATCAACCTTTGGTTCCTTGATCTAAGTTTATTTTAATTTTCCAGCATTTAAATTTCTTGTTATCAACCTCTGGTTCCTTGATCTAAGTTGATTTTTAATTTTCAGCATTTAAAATTCCTGCTAATCAACCTCTGGTTCCTTGATCTAAGTTGATTTTTAATTTTCTAGCATTTAAATTTCTTGTTATCAACCTCTGGTTCCTTGATTTAAATTGATTTTAATTTTCCAGCATTTAAATTTCTTGTTATCAACCTCTGGTTCCTTGATCTAAGTTAATTTTTTTTAATTTTCCAGCATTTAAATTTCTTTTTATCAACCTCTGGTTCCTTGATCTAAGTTGATCTACATTTAAATTCCTGTTACCAACCTTAGGGTCGCTGACCTAAATAGGTTTTAGTTTCCTAACTTTAATTTCAAAGTTCAAATTTTAATCGTCCAAAATATGGGTCTGAATCTTTATATAATCCCTACATGGGAAAATTTTTCCTTCAGTAGGAATTATGTAAAGAAGGGCAGCTGTCGACACCATATTTTGGCCGATCCCCCAAAATCAATAAACTCTGAAGTCGATCCCCAGCACCAAGTCTCCATGTCATTTCAATTCATTTATGATCTCTCTTTGCCAGTTGATCACATTTCCGATCTCTCTTCATTGGGATCAAACCAAAGCCAAGTCTCTTTGCCAGCTAATCACGTTTTCGAACTCTCTTTATAAGAAATCAAACCAGTACTAAGTCTCCATCCTTACCGATCTCTCAAACCAAAGCCAAGTCTCCTGGCCAGTCAATCACATTTCCGATCTCTCATCAAGTGAAACCAAATCCACCTCAGGTCTTCATGCCACCCAGTCTTATTTTCGATCTTTCTTTAAGATTTTTTGGATAATTGTTTGATAAAGTTAAGGTTTAAATCCGGCTTAATGGTGCTTCCAATCTTAAGTGTTCAGATCAGGTTTCCAATTTTAATAATCTTAAGTTTCATTCAGTGTTTTGTTCTCGGTTTAGGCCGATCTCATGTTTACAATATTTTACCGATCTCTCATACATAGATTAAATAATTGCTTTCAAGTTATTCTAATATGTTCAGATAATCAGGCGTTTGCGCAACTTAGATACTTTCCAATCTCATCCAGTCATTGAACAAAAAGGAACTTCATTTCATTTCAAATTAAAAATATGTACAAGTCATTCGGCAGGAGGATCACCCCCAGCCTGTTCTACAGTTTGTTCACCCCCTCTATCACCTTCAGCCTCCTCCTCGCTATCCTCTTCATCTTGGGGAGCCAGGTCCACCATCCAAGAAAAGTCCACTTCGGGATAACGCTTCTTGAGCTCAGACAAAAGGTCCCCATAGGCGTTCACATAAGCACCGGCCCCCCTTGTCACTGCCTCTTCTTCTTTTGCTTTGAGTTCGCCAGTGAGGCGAGCGACATCAGCGACTTGGAGCGCCTGAACCTCTTCAAGAACATGAACTTGCTCGGCCAGTTTATCCTCGTAAAATTTCATCCGCCCCTCAATTTCAGCTATGTAGTTTTGGGCGGATGAAAGTTGGGATCGGAGGGAAGCTGCTTCCTGACCCACCTTCTCGACCTCCTGTCTTAAACGGTGAGCCTTCTCCCGGACAATGTGTTGGTTCACCAAACTCTCCACACTCAGGCTCATAGTCCGGGTCAGGATATCATCGAGACTGTTCGGGGTCAACCTATCCCGATCCTCCTGAAGGTAGATGGAGGCTCCCAAGACCTTAGCCAAGTCCGGATTCTCTCGAACAGTGCGATTCTTCTCCAGCGAGTGGATCAGGACTTGAGCGCTGTGTGAAAGGGTCCTCGCAGGAGGTTGGGAAGGACCCCCTTCCGCACTCGAAGCAACAGGAGGAGGTGGTGGCAGCTCTTCATGTTGCGGAGGAGACTGAACCACTTCTACTTCAGGGATCGGCGGTTCAGAAGGTCGGAACGAGCCTCCCTGTGTCTACCCTGGATCGCGCCTTGGTGTCTGAGAGGCCTCGGCATACTTCATCTCCCACACCTTTCTGGAGACCTCTCTCTTCCGCTTTCGGCTCTCCTTAGAAGCCTCGCCGCTCGCCATACCTGCACAAAGGATAAGTCAGTGAGTTCGCTAAGGCCCAGAGATCAGAGATATAGAAAGTACCGAGGCCGAGGTCAGAGAGCTGAAGCCCGCGTTCTTCGCCGGTAATCAGTTGCATTGTCCAATGATGCAGTTCGGGTGTCACCGCATCTAAACAGGAGAACTTCTGAGTGACCACCTGATCTTTCAACTCCATCACCATTATGCCCTCTTCCTTATTCAGGGTGATGCGCTTCGGAAGTAATGGGCCCTGATGCAGCCAGCTACGTGGGAAACCCTTAAAACCGCTCGGAACCTTGCTCCTCAGAATGAAAAAGTGATTCTTCCAATTCTTCAGGGAGGAGGGCAGGTCGGTAAAAAGCCCACAATGTGGTTTCGCTTGAAAGAACCAATACTCGTCGTCCTTTCGACGAGTTAGCCTATGTAGCTCAGCAAACAGCTTCGCTGTTGGACGGAGTCCCTTAGCTCGGCAGAGGCCCCTGAAGGCTACCAGGATCCGCCATGAGTTCAGGTGTACTTGGGCTATGCATACTTGGTGGAATTTCAGAACTTCCTTGAAGAAGTTATCAAGAGGGAACCGCAGCCCGACTTTTAATTGCTCTTCGTATACCATGATCATATCATTTTCTTCGAAGAAGTGATCGACTCGGAGATCGCTATGACACCTGATAAGTTCGTATGAATCGGGCTGAAGGTTATATTCTTGGCTAAACGACTGCAGATCGGTTTCTTGAAGGATCGACGGCAACTCATCCACGGGAAAGTTTTCTCTCCCTGAAGAATGCGCTTGCCTCGAGGGTGCCACTTGACCACGGGCTTGAACGGAAGATGTAGGAGGATCAGGTCGCACACTTGGACCGACCACCTCAACTTCGTCTGATGACCACGAGACGTGAACGGAAGGGGGGCTCGCCACTCTCTGACCCTCGGTGCTAATCATTTTCAAAGAAAAGAGAAAATTTAAACTAAAAGAAAGATCAAAACCCTTACCGGAGTGTGATCGGTGTTAGAAGAGCTTGAAGAAAACGAGAGAATTTTGGAATTTCTCGCGAGAGGCCGAAAATGACATAAGGGAGCAACTGGCTGACCCATCCCCTATTTATACCCGTTTGAGCATTTAATGCTCACGGTGTCCCAAGCGGCGCATCGGTTAGCTGGATTCGCCAGCTTTTTCTGACACGTCTCACGAATATTCCGGAAATTCCATAATTGAATAAGGAGAGATCGGCTGGTTAAAGACCGACAGATTAAGGTGGTTATTTGGAATTACAGATCGGCTAAGGGCTATTCAGTTAGGAATCAGATCGGATGAACACATCAAAGATCGGAAAATAACCAATGTAACAATAATAAAATGATAATTGTCAAAATAAAATTTTATTTCCAAAAGGTCAGATTACATCATCTGGGCGATCTCAAGAGATCGGATTAGATTAAATGTCAGATTACATCATTTAGGCGATCTCTAGAGATCGGCAATACATCCTATCTAGTAAAGGCCTATGTCAAAGCCTTGTCTCGTGGCTGAATCAAAAGATGTGTTTGATCAGGAGACCGGCCGTCGACATCGGATAGATGTACAGCTCAGATGGGGAGACTATGACTCTCATGAGAATAAGAGAGATCGTCATCAATGTTATCGCTCGAGGCAGGCATTGTCGGGACACCCAATGTGGTGAGAAGCCAAATGAACTTCGAAGGGCAGTCACCAAAGATCAGAGGGAAATTAGCAGTCTTCTCGCCCGAAATCAGTTTGCCAATTACATCGGTCGATCGATTCGAGATCAACACAATCGATATTTTCGATTTAGGTCGGTAAATTAGTCCAGTTCTCTCACTATCATCAGAGGTGGCCATAGTGATTTTCTGATCACCAGGGTTGTAAATTTTCAATTGATAAACAAGGTGAACAGCCGAAAAAAGATCAAAAGCGGCTATCATGGCCGGGATTATTGCCGGAGCGGCTAGAATAGGAAAAGTGAGAAGGAAAGAGGAGAAAATCAAATGCGGAGGGGTTTCCTGTTGAAGGTATATATAGAGAAGGTCTGAGCATTTATTGCTAGCAGAAAACGAAGCGGATGCCTCGAAAATCGAAGGAATAAATGCTTTGACTGGACCGAACCAGATGAAGGAGAAGACTGGAGTGGGAGAGATCGGAAGAGGGGGCCCGGCATGAAAGATCGGAAAAGGAGCGTGTTAGAAAGATCAGAAAGGAGGGGAGGTCAGAAAGCAAAGAGAATAAAACAACTGCCACTAACTGTTGTCATAATCAGAGCCAAGGTAGTTAAAGCATTGCAGATGAGATCTCCACCGCACGCCTCATTTGCAGAATCGCCCACATTACTGACAGGTGCCAGAGTATGTCATGACAGTCCTGTACATCCCAACCTCCACCGTTGATCTTACTTGTAAGGACAAGTCAGGAACCCTTGGATCAAAGAGGAAGACGACAAGACCGACACTTTTTATTCCCAGCCTTCGGATCGCCCTTGACAAGAAGATTCTGAGCCGTCAGATTAGAAAGGAGAAAGGACAAATATTCAGAAAAGGATCTCAGTCGTTTTTTTTTATTCTCTTTAATTCCCAACCATCAGATCATGTCCTTTAAAATCCAAACCTTCCATTTCCCTCAAAGGAAATCCTAACCCTTCATTAGGAACATCTGTTCCCTATAAATACCTGCATAAAAACTGTTGAAGGGAGGACAAAGAAAAAAGGGTGGTGATTATAGTGGAAAGGCTCTGAAAATTGATTCAGTTTTGCTACTCTGCTATTTTTAAGCTAGAAAGACTTTAGAAACCAATTTTCTAAAGTATTTTCTTTGAAGAAGTGTTGGACACTGGAACTCTTGATTTTCAGTTTGTTCATTGCTCTGCGATACTCTTTCTTAGTTTCAGTTCTGTTTTCATCACCTTTATATCCACTTTTATTTTCTGAGCTCTATCTCATTCATTGTCATTCCGACTAGATTACATGCTAACTAGGCATTCACCATTTCAAGGCAAGCATTAATCTCCAGACTATTAACACGCAACTCTGCAACATTCGCGACACCATAGTTAGTTCAATAGCTTCAATTTCCTACAGGTGAGTGTCTGAACCGTTGCCTTATCCAGTGTTCGTCTTCATTTTCTTTTTACGCTCGTAATTTTCGTTAAAGTTTGTCTTATGTTAGAAGGTCCCACGTGGGTGGTTATTCTCTTGAGTTTATCTTTGATATATCAGCTCATGTTATTTATTTGTTCTTGGTCTTTTATTATCTCCTAATGTAGGTGTTCTAGTTACGGGTAACATATAGGTAGTTTGATAAAATGTTGGTAGCAGTATTTTAACATAAGAGTTTTTTTTTTTTAAATAAATGTTCGGATAATAAATCAGAGAATTATGAAGTCGAACCACTAGACTAGCTCAGGAAACAATTTGATATAGTGGGGGATCGAGGTAAGATCGAGTCCCGACTAGTGAATGGAAGAGATCGGACGTCACCCACCAAAAGTGCTAGTAAGGCGATCACAAAGGAGATCGGAAAATTCAGTCTAGCATCCTTTCCTTAGCTATAAGGTACCAATGGGTTAAGAGAAAGCCTTGTTCGGGTTCTTGGTGTCTTCAGATGCCAAGTCTTAGGTTCTTATGATAAGTAATTGTAATCAAATTTTAAGAGTCCCTACCTGGCTCTCATTCAAACAAAAAGAGATCGGAGGAGAGTTCTTATCCGATTCTCAATCCAAATTTTAAATATTAAAAGGAGATCGGAGGAGAGTTCTTATCTGATTCTCAAATCAAACCAAATAAATATATAGAGATCGGAGGAGAGTTCTTATCCGGTTCTCTAATCAAATTTTAATAAATATACAGAGATCGGAGGAGAGTTCTTATCCGATTTTCAAATCAAATTTTACTAAATATACAAAGATCGGAGGAGAGTTCTTATCCGATTCTCAAATCAAACCAAATAAATATACAGAGATCGAAGGAGAGTTCTTATCCGGTTCTCTAATCAAATTTTAATAAATATACAGAGATCGGAGGAGAGTTCTTATCCGATTTTCAAATCAAATTTTACTAAATATACAGAGATCGGAGGAGAGTTCTTATCCGTTTTTCAAATCAAATTTTACAAAATATACAGAGATCGAAGGAGAGTTCTTATCCGGTTCTCTAATCAAATTTTAATAAATATGCAGAGATCGGAGGAGAGTTCTTATCCGATTTTTAAATCCAATTTTACTAAATATACAGAGATCGGAGGAGAGTTCTTATCCGATTTTTAAATCCAATTTTACTAAATATACAGAGATCGGAGGAGAGTTCTTATCCGATTCTCAAAATCAAATTTTAAACACGCAAAGTAATCCCATAAACGAAAATCGTAACATAATATCAATTCACTAAGGTCGTCTCATTTACTTATGTATCTGGGTAACCCGAAAACTAGTGAAAAATTAAATATTCTCTTTTATCAAAGGGATTAACATCTTCTTTCTGGCCCAACCCTCCTAGCTATCGGTTTTAATTTATAAAGAGCATAATATTAAATCTGCTGGCCCTCATAGAGGGATGAGGCGGGGTGCCTAACACCTTCCTGCCCGTATACGGACCCTGAACTTAGAATCTCTGTTTTTGAAGTGGTTTTATGTAAGTTTGTTTTCATAAATGGTTTCCTTTAATTTCCCTCAAAAATAAAGTGGCGACTCCTCACTCTTTCCCACTTCGGTGAGTGTTCGTCCAGGTGACTGCAAAATACCTTGCTATATATGTGTGTGACTCACTAGGCTTATCACTAATTGGCAATGAGATATGATATCAACTCTTAATGATTTTCTCTAAATTATTTTAGGCAACTCATAAACCATAGTTAACACCTAGTATAGCATGCCATGACCACCCAATCAATAATAAGGAATGCCTTAAATGAACTTATAATCATATGTTACTATATGATAGAATCTCTTTGTTAGAAAATGCCAATTCAAACCCCATTTGCTATGAATATTATGTTCTCTTTCAATTCCAGTTCTTGATTAAAAAGATTTTCTCATCAAAAACTCTTTTCTGATTAAATCTATCTATCTTGGCTAGGAACTTGAAACATTAAGAACAATTAAATGAACATAGGATTTTATCCCTATTTACTTAGGGTAACAGATTCCATCTTGATTAACATCTATCTCCATATATAACTAGTAGGAGCCAACACATGCCCATATACCCATACACAGTAAAAGTATGAAAGCAGTATCAAACTCAAACCACCTATATACAAGATAACTATGCTATCTTAGATCTAAAGATTATTTGTACTCATATGATTTATGACAATGCATTGACAAAAGTAAACTCCACATGCTTGTCATAAGTATCACTGGTTCAACCTCCTTATCATGTATATGTGCCTATCATGTTTGTTATATGGCATGAGACTCACCATTCCATCTTATTTATATCTCATATAAATACCTTGGGAACAAACATGAATATAATCTTTATAGATAAGTCATGTCCTGTGTGAAGTATCCTCGATTGTGAACCAATTTATGATACTTTGTGCTAGAAATACTATCACTTATATTCTTAACAACTTAAGAATAGAATTTCTAACAAAATATTAATGGACATTTTCTATTACACATAAATACATTATGTAAATGGAAAAGTGAAATTGCCTTTTTATTAATAAAACATGCACAAGATACATACTAAATGATATGTTCTAGGGCATACTACTAACAATCTCCCACTAGCACTAGAGCCATTCATTATAATACCTTAGACCCATCTTCTCAAGATGTTGGTCTAACTGAGCTTGTGACATAAGCTTAGTAAATGGATCAGCTAGATTTTCAACTGATGCTATTTTCTGCATGGCTACATCGCCTCACCTAACTATCCCTCTGATAATGTGGTAGCGCCTTTCTATGTGTTTGAATTTCTGGTGAGACCGGGGTTCCTTAGCCTGTATGACTGCTCCATTGTTGTCACAGTAGAGTGGAACTGCTGACTCAATGGAAGGAACTACCGTAAGTTCTATCACAAACTTCTTTATCCAAACAGCTTCTTTTACAGCATTTGATGCAATAATATACTCAGTCTCTGTAGTGGAATCTGCAGTCATACTCTATTTGAAACTCTTCCAACTGACTGCACCTCCATTACAAATGAACACAAACCTAGAGGTAGACTTTCTATCATCGATATCTAATTGAAAATCAGAATCAGTGTAACCATCCAATTGCAAGTCACCACCTCTATAAATCAAGAATAAATCCTTAGTTCTTCTCAAGTACTTAAGGACATTCTTGACAGCTATCCAGTGTTCCAAACCTAGATTGGATTGAAATATGCTTTTCAAACTAACAACATATGCGATATCCAGCCTAGTACACAACATTGCACACATCAAACTTCCAATAGCCGAAGCATATGAAATCCTAGCCATTTTATCTCTTTCTTCAGGTGTCTTTGGAGACATCTCTTTAGAAAGGTGGATACCATGTCTCACTGGTAACAATCCTCTCTTGGAATCAAGCATGTTAAACCTCTTTAACACCTTTTCCAAGTATAGACTTTGGGATAAACCAATTATTCTTTTCGCTCTATCTCTATAGATGCAAATCCCAAGAATATAGGTTGCCTCCCCTAAGTCTTTCATGGAGAATGTATTTGTCAATCATACCTTTACAACTGTCAACATACCTGTGTCATTACCTATCAACAAAATGTCATCCACATATAAAACAAGTAAAGTGACAGCATTATCACTAACCTTCTTATATACACATGGCTTATCCAAATTTTTAATAAAACTAAATGACTTTATGTCTTCATCAAAACTGATGTTCCAACTCCTAGGAGTTTATTTCAACCCATAAATGGATCACTTTAGCTTGCATACTTTGGAAACATCTTGGGATTCAAAACCCCTAAGTTGTTCCATGAAAATATTTTCTTTAATGTATCCATTGAGAAAAGCTGTTTTGACATCCATCTGCCAAATCTCATAATCATAATATACAGCTATTGCTAATAGAATCCTAATTGATTTAAGCATGGTAACAGGCGAGAAAGTCTCCTCATAGTCGATTCCTTGCCTTTGGCAAAACCCTTTTGCTACTAGCCTTGCTTTATAGGTCTCTACCTTTCCATCAGAACCAATTTTCTTCTTGAAAACCCATTTATTCCCTATAAGTACCATACCTTTAGATGGGTCAACAAGATCCCAAACTTGATTCTTATACATGGAATCAATTTCAGATTTCATAGCAACAATCCATTTTGAAGAATCTATATCTGATATAGCTTCTTCATAGGTAAGTGGATCATCTCTATGATCTACTTCTTCATGAGTAAACAATTCTTGTTCATCTTCATAAAGAAAACCATATCTCACTGGTGGATGAGATATCCTAGTTGATCTGTGAGGAATTGCTGAAGAAGTTTCATCAATAGGTGTAGGTTAACTAGATAGATCTATATCCATCTGATCTATTGGTTAATCAGAATTCTCCAATTCTAACTCTATTTGCCTTCCTTTGCCTCCTTCTTGAACAAACTGTTGTTCATGAAATGTGGCATCTTTACATACCACAACCTTTTGTGATGTAGGCAAATAAAAATAATATCCAAAACTCTCTTTTGGATATCCAACAAATCGACCCTATTCTGATCTGGTTTCCAATTCATCAGTGATCAGTTTTTTTATATAAGCTGGACAACCCCAAATCTTAACATGCTTAAGACTTGGTCTTCTTCCATGCCATATCTCATAAGGTGTGAAAGATACTGACTTTGATAGAATCCTATTCAGAATATGTAAAGCTGATTCTAATGCAAATCCCCAAAAGGAGATTGGCATATCAATATAACTCATCATACTACGTACCATATCTAATAGGGTACGATTTCTCCTTTCAGATACACCATTCAATTGTGGTGTTCCTGGAGGAGTCAGCTGGGAAATAATGCCATGCTCTTTCAAGTATTCATCAAATTCAGTACTCAAGTATTCACCTCCACGATCTGATCGAAGAGCTTTAATACTTTTTCCTATTTGATTTTCTACTTTAGATTTAAATTTTTTGAACTTTTTAAAGGATTCATGTTTGTATTTCATCAAATACAAATACCCAAACCTTGATTTGTCATCAATAAAGGTAATAAAATACTGAAAATCGCCTCTAGCCATTTCTCTAAATGGGCCACATACATCACGATGTATTAGTTCCACAATATTTTCAACTTTTAGCCCTTTTCCAACAAAGGGTGATCTAGTCATCTTGCCTTGAAGGCAGGATTCACAAGTTGGAGTAGGTTCAGAACTCAATGAGGATAAAATCCCCATTTTCTCTAGTTTTGCAATCCTATCTTCTGCAACATGACCTAACCTTAAGTGCCAAATATATTTTGAACTTGAGTTGATTTTCATCATGGCATTGCATTCATTTAGATCACTTGCATTCAATTTGTGTTTATCATTATTATCCAAATAATAAAGATCATCATGCATATAACCCGAGCCAACATATTTATTTTCAAAATAAATATTGCAAACATCATTTGTGAACTGAAATTCATAGCTATTTCTAGTCAAACTAGATATAGAAATGATGTTCTTAAAAGCATCAGGTACATATAAAATATCATTCAAACACAAAATATGTCCACACATGTAAAAAGATTTAGATCCTATGGCTAAAGCTTCAACAGTTGAGTCATCGCTAATCTAGAGTCTAACATTTCAAGAACGCAAGCTACTACTGTTTGCTAGTTCCTGCATATCATAAGAAATGTGAAAACTAGCACCAATCTAAAATCCAAGCTGTAGATGAACTATGAGTATCATCAGAATCTAAATAACAAGACACAGACATACCTTCTGAAGGTCTATCCTTCTTGTCCTTCAGAGAAGGAAGATACTCTTGGCAATTCCTTTTCCAGTGCCCATCTTTCTGGCAGTGGAAACACTTTCCTTTGTCTCTATCAGCTTTGGTCTTCCCCTTCTGTTTGGCTATCTTCTTAGAAGGACCAAGAATTTGAGTTTTCTTTTTCTTATTGCCCTTCTTCTTGTTGGACTTTCTAGCAGAAGAAGATGCAATCAAAGCTACCTCTTTTCCTTTATTGCCCGGCATATTCTTTTGGGCAATAACTAGCATGTTAAGTAAACCAGCCAAGGTGTATTCCTGCTTAGTCATATAGAAATTTGTCACAAAATTCCAAATGACTCAGGAAGGGACTGAAGGATCAAATCCGTTTGCAGTTGGAAATCTATGTTAAAGTCAAGATGTTCCAGCTGCTCAATAAGCCAAATCATCTTGTGGACATGATCCCCAACATTCTGTCCCTCAAACATCCTCATGCAAAATAGCTACCTAGATATCTCATACCTGGCATTCCTACTATGTTCACTATACAACTCTTGGAGGTGAAGGAGGATCTCACTTGCATATTGCATGTTCTCATGTTGCTTCTGTAACTCATTACTCATAAAAGCAAGCATGTAACACTTGGCTCTCATATCATGCCCCTTCCACTTGTCCAAAGTTTCATGTTCCTCTTGAGTGGCCTTTGGAGGTAAGGGACCATGAACATTTGAGTCTAGAACATATCCTATATGTTCAAGGTTCAGGACAAGTTTCAAATTTCTAAGCCAATCAGAAAGATTAGGTCCTGTCAACCTATTGTGATCAAGTATGCTCGCAAGGATATTGGATGGTGGTGGTTGTTGTGTGCTTATTATTATCAGAAGAATAACTATAGAAAATAACTAGATTAATTAGTAAATATATCATGTAATTAACCAAAATGATTATGATTTTTTAATTAAATTGGTCCTCCCACTAACTTAGTGAATCCTGCACTTCCACAGTAGGAAACAAAAATCCTAGTTGGATGGATTTCTAGTGGGTGATTGAATTCTTATAGTCTTATTGATCATCCTCAGGCACATCCATTATTGGAATTACAATAAACTACAAGTGAGCAACTCCTTGCCCATCACATCTCATGTGAGGTTCAATCCTTTATATAGCCCTTAATGCTCAAAATCTCAGGCACATCTATTATTGACTTATCTTGCATTAGTTAAGTTGATCCCATTGAGCTAGTAAATATGCAAATAATTTTAATATCCTCAGGCACATCCATTATTGGCCACCAAACCATTTACATATTTACAACATCTCATGCTTAACAATTATTCCTAAGAAAATCTCTTAAATTAATTGCATTATATGCAAGTATTTAAAATTTTTTAAAATAATTTCCTCAATGGAGGGCCCATTATATAATTACTTTAATTATACCATTTCCAACTTAATCATTTGTTTGAAAGATTTTGTGGTCGGCTTAATTAAAATTATGGTCTCACTTTGTATATTATCCATTTACATGCATATATCATATACTTGCATACATTCCCATAAATCTCATGCATACATTGATAAACAATAAATATGGTATCATCGATGATACTTCACACAGGACATGACTTATCCAGAAAGATTGTATTTATGTTTATTCCCAAGATATTTATATGAGATATAAATAAGATGGAATGGTGAGTCTCATGCCATATAACAAACATGATAGGCACTTATACATGATAAGTAGGCCGAACCAGTGACGCATATGAGAAGCACATGGAGTTTACTCTTGTTAATGCATTGTCATATATCATATCAGTGCATATAATCTTTAGACCTGAGATAGCACAGTTATCTTATATATAGGTGGTTTGAGTTTGATACTACTTTCATACATGTACTGTGTATGGATATATGGGCATGTGTTGGCTCCTACTAGTTATATATAGAGATAGGTGTTGATCAAGATGGAATCTGTTACCCTAAGTAAACAGGGATAAAATTCTATATTCATTTAATTGTTCTAGATGTTTCAAGTTCTTAGCTAGGACAGACAGATTTAGTCAGAAAAGAGTTTCTGATAAGAAAATCTAATTAATCAAGAATTGGAATTAAAAGAGAACATAATGTTCATAGCAAATGGGGTTTAACATTAACCATGACTTCAGCTCGAATTGGGATTTTATAACAGAAAGATTCTAGTGCATGGTAACATATGATTATAAGTTTATTTAAGGTATTCCTTGTTACTAATTGGGTGGCCATGGCATGCCATGCTAGGTGTCAACCATGTTCTATTAGATGCCTAAAATAATTTAGAGAAATCATTTATAGTAAGAAAGAGTTCTGATGATATTAAGAGTTAATATCATATCTCATTGCCAGCTAGTGATGAGCCTGGTGAGTCACATACATACACAAGTTAATTCCAAGTTAAATGTGATTTAATTGATTAATTAAAGAGTTTAATTGATTAATTAACTAGGTTTGGTTTGCAATAAGATTGCAAAGTCCCTAGCATGGCTTGAAACCAAATCTAGGTTATTGGATGTATAGTATAAGTTAAATTTATATTAAAAGAGTTTAAATATGAATTTAATTATGATTAATTAATTAATGGAGATTAATTAATTAATTTATATTTGATATAAATTGATTAGAAGATGAGAAATAATGATTTTGGGTTGAGAACTCAAAATTAAAACATAAGAGTAATTTGGTCATTTCACATGGTGACATGTGGCACCATGAGATGGTGACACATGTCATCATATAAGTTTGCCATTTGTCTTCCTATAATGCAATGTGATCAAAGTCAAGATTAAGTCTAGCTTTGACAATTGACTTAATGTGATTAAGTCAGTTAAAAATAAGATGCAATGTGGTGGTAACATGTGGCAAAGGGTTTAAGTGATTATTTGACATAATTATAAAAGGGAAAGAAAAGAAGAAACACATACAACTCTCTCTTGCCTCTCAAGTGTGGCAGCATATTGCTCTCTTCCTCTCCTTTCAATTTCTCAATAATTCAAAGAGAAATCATCCATTCCCTTTGAATTAAAATTGCTAGGAATTGTTTCTAGAGTCCTATATACACATATAACCTCTCTAAAAGCAAAACCCCAATTTATAATTAGTTGGCAAGGCTTGAGAAGCAAAGTTGGGAGCTGCCTATTAGTGATCTTGGTGTGGACAAGCTAGAGGGACAATATTTGGGGTCCTAGGATCTTCCTAAAGCCAATTGCATCCATAGTGCATCAAAGAGGTTAGTACCCAAATTCTTCTTTCAAACTAGGGTTTAATTGAATTAATTGTTAATTCACAATCTTGAATGGCAAATGAAGATCGTAATACATATTAAAAGTTTTTTAATATGCAATTGAGCATTGAAATTAATTAAGCACATAAGAGATGTGGCATGATGCATGTAACCCAAGAAGAAAATTTTTGAAATTCAATGCTCCAATGAACCAATTACCATGCTTTCGCTCCTTCAATTGGTATCAGAGCTACTATATTTGCCATTAAGATTATATATGAGATTTAATTGTGTGAATTAATCAAATTTTGAATGATCTAAAGCTGTTTGGATGCATCAAGAGGTGGCGGCATGAAAGTGATTCACAACCTAAGGGTGTGTTTCACATATGCGCATGGTTTATGGGCTAATGATGCAATTGTTGTATATTTTAAGGCCCATAATTAGTCTTATACCTAATTAAATTGTTTAATTAGGAATTTTAATCACACAATTAATTATTGAAAAATGTTTTCAAGGCATTAAATTTGGAAAGAGTTTCTAAATTTAAATTTGCTTGAATGAGATTCAAATCTGAATTTTTTGGGTTGAATATGTGATATTCAATTTAATTTTTAGTATGTATATTTTATTTAATTGTTAAATTTTAATATGCATGATGGATGATCATGGATAATAAAAGACCAATGTGATTGGATTTAATTCTTTTATTTTTCTTTGGGTTGTAAAATAATTAATTTTATTTTAGTGGCATATATTATAAATGTTGTAATAATTTGAGTTGTAGTTTCATTTATTTGAGGACTTTAAAGTCCATATTCTTGTAAATTCACCTTGGTATGCCAAGGATTACAATGTAATTAGATTGCAAGAAGATTGAGAAGGTCAAGAACATTGGTGGGACCAATGGGAGGAAATCAAGATCAAGTGTTGATTATGTACTCCAGCAACTCTTGTAAAATGAATGAATGAAATGCACCTAGGAATGTCCTAATTCAATTCTTGGTGGCTCAGAATTGAATCTCTTAGAAAGTCCATGATCATATCATATTATTTGTTTATCCATGTATGCATGAGATGTATGGGAATGTATGCAAGTATATGATATATGCATGCTAATTGGAAAATGTGCAAAGTGAGACCATAATAGTAATTAAGCCGACCACTAAATCTTCTAAACAAATGATTAAGTTGGAAATGGTATAATTAAAGTAATTATATCATGGGCCCTCCATTGAGGCAATTATTTTAAGAAATTTTAAATACTTGCATGTGATGCATTTAATTTAAGAGATTTTCTTAAGAATAATTGTTAAGCATGAGATGTTGTAAATATGTAAATATTTAATGGCCAATAATGGATGTGCCTGAGGACATTAAAATTATTTGCATGTTTACTAGCTCAATGGGATCAACTTAACTAATGCAAGATAAATCAATAATGGATGTGCCTGAGATTTTGAGCATTAGGGGCTAGATAAATGATTGAACTTCACATGAGATGTGATAGGCAAGGAGTTGCTCACTTATAGTTTATTGTAATTCCAATAATGAATGTGCCTGAGGATGATCAATAGGACTATAATAATTCAATTACCCACTAGAAATCCATCCAACTAGGATTCGCCAAGTTAGTGGGAGGACCAATTTGATTAAAAGACCATAATCATTTTAGTTAATTATTTGATACATTTACTAATTAATCTAGTTATTTTTTGCAGTTAATTTTCTGATAATAATGAGCACACAACAACCACCACAATCTAATATCCTTGCGAGCATACTTGATCACAATAGGTTGACGGGACCTAATCTTTTTGATTGACTAAGAAATTTAAAACTTATCCTGAACTTAGAACATATTGGATATGTTCTAGACTCAAATATTCCTGGTCCCTTACCTCCAGAGGCCATTCAAGAGGAATATGACACTTTGGACAAATGGAAGGAGCATGATATGAGAGCCAAGTGCTACATGCTTGCTTTTATGAGTAATGAATTACAGAAGCAGCATGAAAATATGCAAAGTGCAAGTGAGATCCTCCTTCACTTGCAAGAGTTGTATGGTGAGCACAGTAAGAATGTAGGTATGAGATATCTAGGCAGCTATTTCGAATGAGGATGTCTAAGAGAAAGAATATTAGGGATCATGTCCACAAGATGATTCGGCTTATAGAGTAGCTGGAATGTCTTGATTTTAACATGGTTTTCCAACTGTAGACGGATTTAATCCTTCAGTCCCTACCTGAGTCATTTGGGAATTTTGTGATAAATTTCCATATGACTAAGCAGGAATACACCTTGGCTGGTTTACTTAACATGCTGGTTATTGCCCAAAAGAATATGTCGGGCAATAAAGGAAAAGAGGTAGCTTTGATTGCATCTTCTTCTACTGGAAAGTCTAATAAGAAGAAGGGCAATAAGAAAAGGAAACCTCAGGTTCCTGGACCTTCTAAGAAGATAGCCAAATAGAAAGTAAAGACCAAAGCTGATGAAGGCAAAGGAAAGTGTTTCCACTGCCAGAAGGATGGGCACTAGAAAAGGAACTGCCTAGAGTATCTAGCTTCTCTAAAGGACAAGAAGGATACACCTTCAGAAGGTATGTCTATATCTTATTATTTAGATGCTGATGATGCTCATAGTTCATCTACAGCTTGGGTTTTAGATACCGGTGCCAGTTCTCACATTTCTTATGATATGCAGGAACTAGCAAACAGTAGCAGCTTGCATGCTCGAGATGTTAGACTCCGGATTGGTGATGGCTCAACTGTTGAAGCTTTAGCCATAGGATCTAAATCTTTTTATATGTGTGGACATGTTTTGTGTTTAAATAATATTTGGTTTGTACCTGATACTTTTAAGAACATCATTTCTATATCTAGTTTGACTAGAAACGGTTATGAATTTCAGTTCACACATGATGTTTGCAATATTTATTTTGGAAATAAATATGTTGGCTCGGGTTATATGTGTGATGGTCTTTATTATTTAGGAAACAATGATAAACACAAATTGAATGAAAGCAATCTAAATGAATGCAATGCCATGATGAAAATCAATTCAAGTTCAAAATATATTTGGCACTTAAGGTTAGGTCATGTTGCCGAAGATAGGATTGCAAAACTGAAGAAAAAGGAGATTTATCCTCATTGGGTTCTGAACCTACTCCAACTTGTGAATCCTGTCTTTAAGGCAAAATGACTAGATCACCATTTATTGGATAAGGACTAAGAGCTGAAAATTTTTTAGAGCTAATACATAGTGATGTATGTGGTCCATTTAAGGAAGTGGCTAGACGCAGTTTTCATTACTTTATTACATTTACTGATGATAAATCAAGGTTTAGGTATTTCTATTTGATGAAATACAAACATGAATCCTTTGAAAAGTTCAAAGAATTTAAATCTGAAGTAGAAAATCAAACAAGAAAAGCTATTAAAACTCTTCGATCAGATCGTAGAGGTGAATACTTAAGTACTGAATTTGATGAATACTTGAAAGAGTATGGCATTGTTTCCCAGCTGACTCCTCCAGGAACGCCACAGTTGAATGGTGTATCTGAAAGGAGAAATCGTACCCTATTGGATATGGTATGCAGTATGATGAGCTATATTGATATGCCAATCTCCTTTTGGAGATTTGCATTAGAATCAGCTTTGCATATTCTGAATAGGATTCCATCATAATCAGTTTCTTCCACACCTTATGAGATATGGCATGGAAGAAAACTGAGTCTTAAGCATGTTAAGATTTGGGGTTGTCCAGCTTATATCAAAAAGCTGAACACTGATAAATTGAAAACCATATCAGAAAAAGGTCGATTTGTTGGATATCCAAAAGAAAGTTTTGGATATTATTTTTATTTGCCTACATCACAAAAGGTTGTGACAAGCAGAGATGCCATATTTCTTGAACAAAAGTTTATTCAAGAAGGAGGCAAAGGAAAGAAAATAGAGTCGGAATTGGAGAATTCTGACCAACCAACAGATCAAATGCATATAGATTTATCTAATTAACCTACACCTATTAATGAAACATCTACAGTAATTCCTCACAAATCGACCAGGATATCTCACCCACCAGTGAGAAATGGTTTTCTTCATGAAGATGAACAAGAGTTATTTACTCATGAAGAAGTAGATCATAGAGATGATCCTCTTACCTATGAAGAAGCTATATCAGATATAGACTCTTTAAAATGGATTAAAGCTATGAAATCCGAAATTAATTCCATGCATAAGAACCAAGTTTGGGACCTTGTTGACCCACCTGAAGGTATTGTACCTATAGGGAATAAATGGGTTTCCAAGAAGAAAATTGGTTTTAATGGAAAGGTAGAGACATATAAAGCAAGGCTAGTAGCGAAAGGGTTTCGCCAAAGGCAAGGAATCTACTATGAGGAGACTTTCTCGCCTGTTGCCATGCTTAAATCAATTAGGATTTTATTAGCAATAGCTGCATACTATGATTATGAGATTTGGCAGATGGATGTCAAAATAGCTTTTCTTAATGGATACATTGATGAAAACATTTTCATAGAACAACCTAGGGGTTTTGAATCCCAAGATGGTTCCCAAGTATGCAAGCTAAAGCGATCCATTTATAGGTTAAAACAAGCTTCGAAGAGTTGGAACATCCGTTTTGATGAAGCCATTAAGTCATTTGGTTTTATCAAAAATGTGGATGAACCATGTGTATATAAGAAGGTTAGTGATGATGCTATCACTTACCTTGTCATATATGTGGATGACATTCTGTTGATAGGTAATGATGTAGGTATGTTGACAATTGTCAAGGTATGTGTTTCGGTGGTTTTACAACCCCGCAAGTGCACGAATCGCTAACAAGTAATAAAGTGATGAGTAGAGTGTCGTTCCCACGAGGATTTTGTTTAGCAAGTACCAATCTACACAGTAATTTTGACTGTCTAGGCTATCAAATACTTAAGGAATGAAGTTTGTTAACCTTAAATGTCACACATTACCCCTCTGTAAGGTATAACATGATCCCATAGAATACCTAATGAACTACCGAACTTCACCTACCGATAACTCATTAAGTACCCTACAAGAGATTTTAAAATCATTTTCTTACTTTTTAGAAGTGGTGAGCATTTTCTAATAAGTATTAAAACATTTAATTAAAGTTTATTAACTAGTTAAAATTTTTGTCCCTTTTTATTTTTCCACAAATTTTAGAAAAATTTCGGCAGAGTGTCGTCTATATTTTGATAAAACAGTTCTTTAAATACCTAAAAAAAATACTTCCGATGATTTATCTCATCAACTCAACAACTTCAACATCCACCACAACAAATTTCAACATCATTTCTCAAATTCCAAAATTCAAATCAATAATTTTCAATTCCAATATCATCCAAAATAATACTAAGTAATTTCATTCAAATTAAAACAAAATACTTTCATTCATTTTTCATTAAAGTTAAAATAAATTACATTCATCCAACCAGAATTTACATTAGAAAAATCCAAACTAATATTATTACAAACTTTATACAACTGCTCATGACCAGTTCTACATGTACATACATTTACATACATCAAAATAATTATTACAATCAAGGTATAAAATATACCCGATAGAACTTCAGGGAAGGTGGCTCCACAGTCCTCAGCAGCTCACTTTGCTGCTCCTCTAGTCTCTATATCTGCGACAGCGATAACAACCATCGCTGAGTACTATGACCCAGTGGTGCACAACATACTAAAATAACATTTATGCAGAATTTAAATCCTATTTATTCAAAAATTGAACTGAATATGAGAAATAAATACAAAACATGATTTATAAGCTTTTAATCTAAACAATTTCATTTTGAAAGTCTCAAAACAAATTTCATAAAAACACACAGTTATACCATGCCATTCGAAACAATAATCATCTCAATAGCCAGAGGCTTATGAGAAGTCACATCACAATGGTAGCTAGCTCAAATACATGGATATCCATTCAATTTTTTCTTCTACTGGCACACACCTCAACACTTCAGCCAGAAAAAGAATCAAAATTCGAAATTGATTTTTTCCACCAGTCATGCTAGTGAGGCATTCAAATATATGGTCATGACACTGTGGTTTCAAAACTATCTTGACAATTTACTAAACATTTAATGCCATTTCAAATATATACAAGTAACTTTTCAACAATTTAAGTCAAAAGCATAATACACATTTCATGCACTTTGTAAATGAATTTTTAAAGAATATTGATGTTGTGCACAAACCTTATACGAGTCGGCTCTTGGCCTTGACTCGATATCTCGGGTTCTTTTCCGGTATTCTTTTCCACTGAAACACATAGTTTCACAGTGTTTCAGTATCACAACTTATCATAAATCTAAAAATGAATTCAAATCTACTTATACCAAGCTTAAATATAATAAACTTGACGTTATTTAAAATTTATATTTTGGGATTACTATTCACAATACTATTCAAGTCAATTTGTTGACTTTCTAAGGCTTAATAGGTATGGAAATTCTAATTTCACCCACATCCCACATTTTGGTTACCTAATTTGTTGGTTTTGGTTCTTTTCTCAAATTTTAAGTCTTTTAGGCAAAATTTCAAATTTTTAGTTTTGATATCCTGTTTTGTACTGTTCCATTGGTTATGTTGCTGTTAGAATTTGGTTGAGTTTTCTTCATAGAAGTTGTTCCTTATTGCCTTAACTTTATTTCTCTTTTTGAACCACTCCATTTGGAGTTTTGTAGCCCAAGTGATGCCTGGCCGGATTGGTCTAACCCAGATTTTTTAGGCACTAATTTGGTTCTGGCAATTTTAGGTCACTAACTTTGGTTGGCTAAAGGACTTGGTTAAGGGTATAATTTGGACTTGTGTTCTTCATAAACGTTGTAGGGCTATGTCTCCGATTTCTACTGGTAAAATTTCAGGACATTTGGACCTGCCTAGCCCAAGTTATGGCTAAATGAATAAACACTATTCATTTAGTCATTTTTATACAGGTCAGTGTGCCCAATTCCGAATTTAACCTAATTGTTCACTAAGTTATGGTCACTTTCTGGGCATGATTCCTAAGTGAAAAATGTGTTATTTTGTGTCTAGTTTCATTTCTAATTGGCCTCACACCAATTGGGTTGGTAAATTTTCAGTTTTGGTCCCTGAAAATGACCTTGGTCATGCTGCCTATAGAATGACCATATCCAATCCGAATTTCAATTTGGTTCTAACACTTCCTACACATCACAATTGGTCATACATGACCATTTTTCAATTCAAATAAGGGCAATAACATCATTTGGCCAATTCTCAAAATTTTCTTCAATTTTTCACATGTTCAAAACCCTAGCTACACACAAAGTTCAATCTAATGCAAATTAAAGTGTGTATTCATGTTCTACACACCTAATTCACCTCAAATAACCATTCAAAACCATCAAACTCATTCATATCAAACCCTAACCCTAGCTGGATGAATTTCTATTTAGTCCCTCAACAATTGTTTTTGTTTGAATTTAAGTTAAAATCTAAGTTAACTTAACTAAGAACATAGAAATTTAATAAAAGAATTCAAATTTACATACTAACCTTTGTTTGATTTTCCAATCACTAATTTTCTTCCTTTTTTCTTCTTTCTTGTTTCTTCAATCTCCTCTTCTAGTTGGTCTAACAAGTTCTTATGGTTTATTTTGGGGTCAAAGTGGGTTGAAGTGGTTGAAATCAAGCTTGGATGCAAGCTTTCAATGGAGTGACTATGGTGGTTTAAGAGAGTGGGGCGGCAACTAAGGAAGAAGAAGACTAAAAATGATTTTTTTTTCTTTTTTTTTGTTATTTTATGTCTCATTTAACAAGAATTGACTTGGTCAATTATGTAGGGAAATCAAAATGGATTTTGACATCATGATGATGTCATCCAATGATGTAGTAAACTTTTTCTTTTTTTTTTGCATTTATTTTTCTTTAGTTCTTTAATTTAATTCTTGATCCCGAAATTTTCTTTTCTCCGATTTTATTGGACAGTTAGGTCAAGAGTCAGCTCTAGGTGTAAATTGACCAAAATGTCCCTCACTGGTTCGATCTGATTTGCAAGTAATTCAATATTTCTTTCGGATCCCTGACCTAATTATTTGACCTGCTTAACAATTCTTTTTCGTGATTTTCTCTTTTCCACTGTGTTCGCAATAGTCCTAAGAACCTCGGCGTCACATTTTACGATTTGAAATTTGAGTTTAAATCGACCTCACAGTCCTTCCCTAGAAGGTCACCCATTGCTGTGACTCTAGGCTCATTTAACTTCTTGTGTTCTGTTTTTCTTATTTATACTTAACTATTTGACAATTACTAATTATTTGTTTTCAAGGCTTATCTAATTGTCTTAGATGTGGTTTTAATCTCTTTAATTATCCGGACCGACACCATCCACCGGAATAGTGAAATATACCAGGCTATACAAATAGGGGTGTTACATTAAACACTAGAATGGTAAACTTAAAATGAAGTAATCTATTTTGGAATAATTTCAGAATTAAGATTGCACAAGGTTCAGGAGTCTAGGTCAATTAATTGGCTATAACTCACCCTACATAACCTAAAAAATTATGATTCTTGAATCTGAGTGACCCTAAGACATAGAGTAACAATTCATATGAAGGATATTAGGTCTAAATATAACTGTGACATACCCAAATAACTAGATAAATTTTGACTTCAAAATCTGCCTGGTTCTAGAACCAGAAAGAAGCAATGAACCAGTTTTGGTAATTTTTCTATAACTTGAGTTCTAAAACTGCAAATGTCATGATTCAAAAAGGAAAATAAAGATAAGACATAGGGGAACAACTTCCATGAAGGAAGTATGGCCAAATTGACTATGCATCTTGGCCAAATTGCAAGAGGAAATTAAAGTATAAAATCTGAAATCCATAAAATTTTTATGGGCAACTTGGAATAAGAATGGTACCCCACTTAAATGACTTAATGAACACCTAAATCATGTGAATAGGTAATTGGGGCTTGTATCCCCATCACAAGTAGAACTTATGGTACATTGCCAATATAACTTGAGATATAAATTGTAATTAACATAAATGAATTGTTAAATGTATAAATGAAGTGAATCTATCATTAGGACTTATGTTTCCCTTATAAATAGAATAATAATACTTTGCACAATAAATGGCACATGAGAGGGAATAATGTGAATTATAAATACTTAGTATGCAAAACACTTCTTGAATTGCGAATAATAATTCACATAAATAGAGTAATGAATAAATAAATCACATGAATGTGTAAATGGGACTTTTGTTCCCATCATAAGAGAAAGGAAAAATGCTTTGAGTACAAATGATACATGAAATCAATTGATGTGAGTTGTAATCAACATGAATGATATGATGAATGCATAAATTATGTAAAAATGTGATTTGGAAATTTATGCTTCCACCATGAATAAGATTCAAAATGTTATAAAATATAAATAAAAAATATAATGAAATCATAAAACATATGAACACTTAATGGTACTAATGTGCCCATGTACTACCTAAACCTGTGTGTCAGATTGGATAGATTGGCATGCCAATAGAGGATTGATTTAGTAGTACTGCGTAAGACTTTATGCCCATTATTAATGCCCAATTATGTGTTACCATGGCTTCTTAGCCATATTGATTGCATACGTGGTTGACATTATGCGTCCTATGGTATGACGGCCCAAAGCACCACGGTGTCCAGTACTAGCTATATTGATTGCAAATATGGTTGACGTTATGCGTCCTATGGTATGATAACCTGAGGCACCACGGTGTCCAGTGCTAGGGACCCGCTTATCCAATCTAGTCAGCCTGTCATAGTTTACTTAGGCAGTGAAATAAATTAAGAATATTAGGAATTAAATAAATAAGTGAGAAAGATAAAAAAAAATGAGCTAGATTGATTCTAAAAATTTATTTATTATGAAATGATCCAAAATATATAGAAAATGTTAAGTAAAGCAATGAAAATGCTAGAAAAATAAATATAACTTAAATAATTATTACAAGTGTATCTTCCATAATAATATGAACATAAATTCAATATTTTTATTAATTTTGTACATGGTATGTTATTATGGTAAAATTATGAAATAAGCGCTTTCAAAGAACAATAAAAATGACAAAAGATATTTAATGTCAAAAATTTCATATAAAAAAAAAATAATTCTTGATTACACAAGTTATGCCCTTATCTATCTTTATTTGTACATATTATTTTCTTGTTATATTATTATACCACTAAGCAGGAATGCTTAGCGCGATGGATTGTTTCCTCGCGTAGGTACTGAAGATAAAGTCCAGTGAACATTAGACTGGGATTTTGAAATCCGGATCTGCAGAAGTGTCTAAGGTGTCTCCTCCTCAGCAATGCGCATAGATAAGGCCCATATAGGTTATATTAATGTATTTTGTATATTATAAATATTTATTATATTTTAATGTAAATTACGAAATTGTATTTAAGATGTATATGATATAAATTAATAAATTAGCTATTTCATATGTAATGAGGGTTGTAAGCTGTTATAAATCAAAATGGATGAAATTTTGAAATTATGATGGAAAACATGAATTGAAATTTATGAGATGATATTTAAAATTATAGAAATGATAATGTTGAGAAATGATATTTGGGATAATGAATTGAGATTATTTGGTTATGATGAATATGGATGGTATTATTATTGGAAAACATTGTTGTAATTTTTAAATAGGTGAATAGTGAAGCACGCCAAATGGTAATAGAATAGGAGAAACTCCATCAGTTTCTCCTTTGAATTTAATTGATTTTAAAATATAATGAAATTAAATATTTTAAAGGAATAAAGTAAGATAAGATAAGGTGCTCCAGCAATTAATGTGACACGCCTTACTCAGCTACACTGTAGACGGATAAGGAGTATTACAGGAATTATTCATATGTTTAGAGCTAGGAAGAAAGTTTACTTCGCAGAAGATGTTTCATAGAATTCACAACATTATTTATGTATTATTTTAGAGTACAATAATGTTTATGTACTTATATAACAATAATACAAGCATTTTTTTTTCATTTTTTTAAATAGTTTTGTGTTATGATGTTTTATTTTTAATTATAAAGTTGTTGATATTAAAATCAATTATATAATAATAAAAATTAAATAGATTTTATATTTATATATAAAATATATTAGAGCAAAATAGATGCCTAGTTAATAATAATTAGTTATATGGAGAAATTAATATGTAAAGACAAAATATGTCTCTAAAAAATGTTATTAGAGATAAATTCATTTGATTCTGAAAATAGATTTAGAAAAAAAAAAGAGTTTCTTTGTGAAAAAATATATCAGTTTACAAAAGTCATATAAGATGAATTACAAAATTTTATTAAGTCATTTTATTTTTCGTAACAAATTAAGTTTACTTTGCAATAAAACAAAGCAACAATAAAATATATCATATTAAATTATATCACAAAGAGACAAGACACTTTCCTAAATTTGTAAAATAAAATTTTAATTACCCTAAAAAATTGTTTGTTATATTAGATTAATTCACTAAAACTTCATATATTACATGATCATTAGACATTTGGATTTTGGGGTGTTACATCAGCCTTCAATGAGTGACCACTAACCAGCTATGCTTTGCCCTTCGATTGCAATGGATTGCATGCAAATGCAATAAGGGATGGGAGGGATGGGAGGATAGAAAGAATGAGAGAGGGATAGGAGAAGGGAAAGAAGCGGAAGAAAGAAAAGAAGAAGACATATAGTTTTGGGCTATTTAAGAAGAGAATAAGAATGTGAATTATTAATACCTATAGAAACAAAATAACTAAAAAAAGTTGATTTTAATTTATAAGTTGGGCTTGTGAAATTTGGTGGGATTCTCATATCTAGGCATAAGCATAAAGAGAAAATGGTAGCCCAAGACTATGTTGAAAATTTTGAGTTGGTTTGATTTTTTTTCTAGTTTTTCTAAAATAAAAAATCAAACTAAATTGAAAATCAAAATTATCTAAAATTCAAAACCAAACCAAACCACTTAGATAAAAAAATAAAATAAAATCGATTAAACCAAATTAGTTTGGATCATTTGGTCCTCTATTTTTTAAAAAAATATATTAATTAATCCTTGTATTTTTGTACAATTTACTTTTTAGTCCATTCAGTTATTTTAAACGTAGTAAAGTGTGAAAAGTCTAAAATGACATGAATCCATAAATTCAATTTTAGATTGAGTTACTAGTTTGGATCATCTATATTAATGAAACTAACCACTTGATTTTTCTATTATGAAAAATATATTAATTAGTTCTTGTATTTTTGTTTTGTTTTGTTTCGTTTCATTTAGTCTATAATTCCTTCAGTTATTTTAAACGTTAATAAAGAGTGAAAAGTCCAAAATGCCTAGAATCTATGATTCAATTTAGATTATTGTTGGAATATCACTTGTGGGAATATTTTTATTGGATAAAAAATTATAAATTTTTATGCTTTTCATAATTGTAGCCAAAATTTTGTTGGTGTCTTATAATTGGAACTAAATTAGTTATCACAATCGTAGCTAAATGAACTAAATTGAATTTGAGAAAGTAATAGTCAATTACAATACAGGCCCTACTTTATAATATAAAAAATATTTTACATTATTTTTAATTGAAATTTTATATTAAAAAATAATTTTATTGATTAAAATATATTTTAATATAATAAGTAATTCAAAAATTACATAATAATAAATAAATACAAAACAATCACACGGTAATTTTTTTTTGTTGTCAATTACGTAAGTAATCACATTTTAATAAAATAATAATTTTTTACATAATAATAAAGTTCATTGATTTAAACTATAAAATTTTTTTCTAGTTGTCACTATGTAATTTTTTTTTCTAATTATCAGTTTATTGTTTATTATATTATTTTTTCTAAACTGATGATTAATATGATTTTAGAAAGAATAATTGCTATTTTTATTTACAAAATTATGAATGATTTTTTATGGTTGATTGTATGGCGTATACTCGGTTTGTAAGTTAATAATTATTTTATTATAATATAATTACTTTACATAATTCACAAATGGAAAAAAATTACAATCTAATTATTTTGGATTACTTTATTATTATGTAATTTTTGAATTATTTATTATATTAAAATATATTTTAATCAATAAAATTAATTTTTTAATATAAAATTTCATTTAAAAATAAATATGAAATACATTTTATAAAAATATTTAAATATAAAATTTAAATCAATGAACTATTTTACCAATTAAATAAAATTTTAAGAATTATATTATAATTTATCTTTACTTTCTTAAATTTAATTTAATATCTTTGGTCATAATTGTGATGGCTATTAAGCTTTAAAAAAAAAAACTTATAATCATAAAAACCTAAAGGTTATGGACTTTTATCCAATAAGCTATGAAAATTAATCACATGTCGATAGCGCACAATAAAATAAAAGGTACATAAATATTAACAAATCAAACCAACCCATTTTAGCTTTAGTAATGGAGGGATTAATTTTAAAGCCAATTCAACGTATAGAGTCAATTTGATATTCACACTCTTATGTATATAATTAGTTTTGTAATGATAATTATTTTATTTTATAAATAAAAATATTAAATAATTAATTTAAATGAATTAAATAACAATTTTTTACTAGTAAATCATATGTATTACACAAAAATAGAAAACTCAACTTCGATTAAGAATATAGCATATTTTTTCACTCTAATAATAATTTTTTAAATAATGTAAATAATCATAATGTTATCTATTTTTAAAATAATGCGTCGCAAACAAATCTAATTGAAAGATCATTGGAAGAAGACAAAAAAAAAAAAAAAAAAACGTAGGAATTAAAACTCTCGTCGTTGCTCCTTTGATGGCAGGCAGGGTAACCCATTTCTAACGAGTTACGAGAACAGGCACTGGGTGTGTTTGTAAGTTTGGAAAATCTACTCCTTTGTACCAAACCATATCTCATCATTTCGATTTATCATGTTTTCACTTTAACCTATCAAAATTTCCATATCTGCTCACTTATTATCTATCTATTTCAGTGGTTTTTAGATTCTAGATTGTGCTTTAAATATCAAGGTACCAGATCTAAATCTTACCTTTTTTCTATTTGTTTACTAAATTTCAGGTTGTATATCTTTAATACTTTGTATCTGTTGTTTGTTGTTGTATTTGTTCCTTAAAACGGAAAAGGAAAGTTTAATCCTTTCTATGAAAATTTTCCTATAGATGTGTTTATTGAAAACCCATTTCCTAACTTTTTGAGATTTTTACTTGGTCACTGTAATTCTCAATGAATTCTGGTGGCTGTGTGTTCTGTTTCTTTCTTTGATAATCTGTTAGGGTTTTGTTTTATAATTAAATCTTAGATTTTCAAATTTCCGCTCCTTTTGATACCCTTTTTAATGTTCTGTCTGATTCAATCCTTGAAGATTTTATTAAAATAACCACTTTCCATATTTTAGCTACTTCATTTCTTCTCAATTCAATCAATTTGAGTTCAGGGGTGTCCCGGTTTATACTCTACTATCATTTGATTAGTAGTTAGAGCTTTATCTCCAAATTCCACAACTTTAATATCTTTGGTTAGTGGGTTTTGGTTAGAAGATGGATTATGGTAGAGATTTTTCCAGTGCAAACGTTGTCCATGTAATTCCTGGAACAGGACCTGAGAATTGGTTTCCAAATTCTACTGATTCTAGTTCTGTTTGGGCCACAGAAGATGATTATCATGCTTGGAACAACTTCGACAGCCCTTCCGATAGCACTCCCTCCAATTCGAACTTTCAGTCCTCCCATACGCGCTCTGGCAGTGAACCACCAAACAAGAAATCCAAAAACAACTCCCAAGAATTGACTTCCAAGAAATCCATAGGGAAAATGTTTTTCAAGACCAAACTGTGCTGCAAGTTCCGGGCTGGCACATGCCCATACGTTACAAACTGCAACTTTGCCCATAGCATAGAGGAGCTTCGACGCCCGCCTTCAAACTGGCAGGAAATTGTAGCAGCACATGAGGAAGATAAAGGGAATATAATGGAGATAAGAGAGGAGTTTCAAATTCCATCTATAGGGGGATTTGGAGGGGATTCACAGAGGTCTTATAAAGGGAGACATTGCAAGAAGTTTTATACAGAGGAGGGGTGCCCATACGGAGATAATTGTACATTTTTGCATGATGAGCAGTCAAAGAACAGGGAGAGCGTGGCAATAAGTTTGGGGCCAGGAGGGTATGGAGGGGTCACAGGAGGCGGAGGGACAAGTGGAAGTGCGAGTGGAGGGAATGTTAAGCCATCAAATTGGAAGACAAGAATTTGTAACAAGTGGGAACTCACTGGGTATTGCCCATTTGGGAGTAAGTGCCATTTTGCCCATGGAGCTGGAGGTATGTCCTTTTAATTATGAATTATTGATTAGGAATTATCTGGGTTTTGTACTTTCCCTTTTGCAGGGGCTAGAAGTTATTTGCTAGTAACGTTTCCTATTGATATTTTTTTTTGCTCTAACTTAACTTAAAAGTTGTGAATCCTTTGATGTAGAAAGAGATGTTTGATTGCATGTGCTCCAGTTAAAAAATATGACAGAATAGTCTTTATATATATATATATATATATATATATATATATATATATATATAATTAAAAATAAAAAATAAAAAACCTAAACTAAGACTGTTTGTTTGCAAGGGGGAAAAAAAAGCTTGTCTGTAGAGGAAATTTTTTTTTTTTTAAGAAAATGATTTATATTTTATTGTTTGGTTGCAATATTGAAAGTTGGTTGGAAAATATTTGATGAAATTCAGAGTATTATTTGAAAATTTTAACTTTCTTTCAATAAATAATTTTAAAATATTAGGAATTGTAAGGACTTCATATTTTTCTCTTTGTAGTTGAAAGTTATAGAATATTAAAAGAATGGTTAAATTGTGGTTGTTGTCAATCATTGGCATCAATAATGGCAATGGCCGGAGATGATTAGGTTGTGATCATTGCATTAGTAGGACTGTTCCTATGTGACTCCCAATTTATTTCTCTTTTTATAAGTTTATGAAAGTATGAAAAATTATTTCCAGTTTTAAACAAAAGAAATCATTTTCCTTGAGAATATCTTGGTGTTTTTTTTTTTTTGAACAGGAAGTCATTTTCTGTTTAGTAATTTTCCTAAAGTACTGCAAGCACTGTAAAAGTAGAATATGTTTTGCAGGAAAATGTTTTCTGCCAAAAAAGTAGAGCCTGAGTGGAAGAGTTTGCTAATCTGCCATGACTACATTTGTGTATAGCAGTGTTGCTTGTAATGGATATCAACTTCCCATTTAAGGATTTCTTTTATCATTTTTAATGGCATAGTTTGATTCCAAAATTGACTTCTAAGTACTTTCTTGACTAGGAAAAAATGCCTCAGTTGTGGGGTACTTTTAATTTGAGTAATTTATTTTAGATTGCCATTGCCTATCAAGATGAGCTTTAGGACAAAAGTGTGTAAGTAAAATACAACTGTTTCTTTAGTTGTGCTATTAGGACTTTGGTGTGTGTTGGTGAGTGTAATGCAGCAAAAGAACTACAGATGGGGAATGCTTAGATATTATCCTTCACTGTATTTAAGATATTCTTCTAGGTAAGTGGCTCTGGAGATTTAAGACCGAAACACCACCACCCCACCCCACCACCCCATCTATACACCCCCTCTTCTCCTCCCTCCTCTCCTTCCTCCTCCCTTATGGAAAGGGACCACTAGCACTAAAGCCTACCTGTGTTTTAGCTTATTTGAAATTTGCCCTTAGTTTACTACTAAAAAAAAGACCTCGAAGTTTTGTGAAAGAGTGCTGCGAACAACCCTGCTGTCATTGCCTCTTCACCAACATCACAGTCCGGTTACTAGATGAACTTACTGCCACCGCCAATCAACTGGAGACTTCTAGGCGATCCTTCCAGTGTACTTCTAATCACCAGCAATTGCCTGGAGTTCAAGATCTGTTCAGGTCAGAGGCTATCCCACTCGCAACCTGATCTACCCTTGACAGTTTCCGACATCTGGACCTTTCTGGAGCGTTGCTTTCCGATGATCTGCAGTTTCCCACTGTTAGGAAACCTTATCTCGGAGCCCCTAGAGTAACAACTGATCTCCTTCTACATCCTACTAATGCTGACATTAGCCATGCCACGTTAGCTTGACAGCTCAGTTTGCCACATCAGCACAATTTCAACTTGATCCTCTTTCACTAATTTTGGGAATTCTGAATTTTGTTTTGGCATTAATTTTGGGTAAAAATGAATCCAAACTGCTGAAATTTGAGTTTTCTTTAATGAGGTATGCTACTTTAGTTTGAAGTCATGCTGTGCACTCAAAGAATACAAGATGACATTAATAATTCTAAGGTACAATTAGATGTCATGGGATAAAATTCAAGGATTACAAGCTGAAATTGGTGACTATTATTAATAGCTTGATGAAATATGTTATTTGATGGATTTATATGGTGGTCCTAACCATGCTCCTAGTGGTTTATTTGATGAGTATTGATCTATTCAACAAATCTTACAATTTAGGGAGAAAGCACTTGAAGAATGTAAGAATGAGTATCAGATTCAATAGACTTGTCAACAAATCAAGGAAAGGGAACTTGAAGAATTTGGAGCGTGGAAAGAAGCACATTTGTTTCAATTGAGAGACCAGTTGGATATATAAAAAGTATTGAAAATATAAAAGCAAGAAGCCTTGGAAATGCATGGAAACTGCAAGAAGAGCAAGAAAAGCAACTTGAAATTGGGGAGAGAGAGAGAGAGAGAGAGAGAGAGAGAGAGAGAGAGAGAGAGGGAGGGGGGGTGGGGCACTCGGTTGGAAGCAAGTTGAAGATGAAATTGAAAAAGAGCAACTTGAAATTGAAGAAGATCAAGCTACAAATCCGATAAAGGAAATTGAAGAATCCAAAGCTGTGATTGTTGAGCCTTCACCTGTTGAAGAGTCTATTTTACAGCAAGAAGTTAATCAAGTCTTGGAGATTTCAATGGAGATCTAAAACAATCAAGTCATGGAGTCAATGAAAGTTGAAGATCCTATTGAGTTGAAGAGCATTTTAACTATTGTCCCAAGCCAGGATAAAGGAGGAAGGTTGCAGTAGGTGACAACCAGCGTAAAAATTTCGTCACACTGTATGATATGGATTCAAATGATATAAACGTTGGGGCGTCCTCTACTAACGACGCGCTACATCAGAGCCCGGGTGTAGTGATAAATATGCAAGGGTGTAGGGCGTTCACCGAAAGCGACGCGCCATGCCAGCGCCCGGGTGTGGTGTTAAGTCCATAGGACAGATAGTAGAACAAATAGTGGAACAGAACACAAGATAGATATAGAAAACAATAGAAGATATCATAGAAGGAGACCAATTAGGAAGGAGCAGGATAGGAGGAGGATCAGGGTTGGTACTTGGAATGTTGGATCACTTATAGAGCTTGTGGATACCTTGGAAAGGAGAATGGTGAATATTGCTTGCATTCAGGAGACTAAATGGGTAGGAGAGAAAAGTAAGGAAGTGGATAATTCAGGGTACAAACTGTGGTTTACCGGAAAGGAGTGTAAGAAGATCGTAGTGGGTATAATCATAGACAGAACATTGAAAGACGCAGAGTAGCGATGAAAAGAGTAGGAGATAGAATTATACTAGTAAAGCTAGTACTAGAAGGAGAAACAATAAATATAGTTAGTGCTTATGCCCCACAAATAGGACTAGACAGTGAGAGTAAACAAAGGTTTTGGGAAGATATGGATGATTTAATGCAAAGCATACCGAATGAAGAGAATGTTTTCATTGGTGGAGATTTGAATGGACATGTAGGAAGTGATAGGCAAGGTTATGAGAATATTCATGGAGGTTTTGATTTTGGCAGTCGAAATGAGGAGGGGAAAAGCATCCTGGATTTTGCTATGGCATACGACCTAATACTAGCAAATACCTACTTTATAAAAAGAGAGTCACATTTAGTGACTTTCAAAAGTAGGCAACATAGAAGTCAAATCGACTTCCTCTTAACCAGGAAGACAAATAGAGCTCTATGCAAGGATTGCAAGGTCATTCCAGGAGAGGCTTTAACAAGTCAACATAGGTTGGTGGTCTTGGATGTCAAGTTTAGGAACAATTCAAGTAAGGTTAGAAGAAATAGTCTAGCTCGAACAAAGTGGTGGGAGTTCAAAGGAGAAAAGCAAGTGAAGTTCAAAAATGAGCTTCTCGAGTCCGAAGTATGGAAGCTAGATATGGAGGCCAATGATATGTGGATACAGATGGCATCAAAGATTAGAGAAGTAGCTAGAAAAGTACTTGGAGAGTCTAAAGGACATGGACCACCCTCAAAAGAGAGATGGTGGTGGAATGAGGAAGTACAAAAGGCAGTGAAGAGAAAAAGGGAACGGTATAAGAAATTACCTAAATGTGATAATAATGAGGCATATGAACAGTACAAGATAGCAAAGAAAGAAGCAAAAAAGGCAGTTAGTCAAGCAAGAGCACAGGCCTTTGAAAACTTATATAAGAAACTTGGAACTAAAGAAGGGGAGAAAGATATTTATAGATTAGCAAGGAGTAGAGAAAGGAAATGTCAAGATCTCAATCAAGTTAGGTGCATTAAGGATAAAGAAGGAAAAAGTGTTGGTAAAAGATGAGGACATTAAAGAAAGATGGAGAAATTATTTTAATGATCTCTTTAATAATAGTCAAAATGGTAATAGCGTTAATATAGATTATAGAATAATAGAAAAGAATGTAAATTATACTAGAAGGATTCGATCTTTAGAAGTAAAGGAAGCACTTAAGAGAATGAAAGTGGGTAAAGCCTGTGGACCCGATGAAATACCAATTGAAGTGTAGAAGTATTTGGGAGATAGGGGAGTGACATGGTTAACTAAATTATTTAATAAGATTCTAAACTCAAAGAAAATGCCTAATGAATGGAGGAAGAGTATTTTAGTACCTATTTTTAAAAATAAGGGAGACATACAGAGTTGCTCAAACTATAGGGGAATTAAACTCATGAGCCATACTATGAAGTTGTGGGAGAGAGTTGTGGAGCATCGACTACGTCATGATACTTCTATCTCTCTCAATCAATTTGGTTTCATGCTCGGTCGTTCAACTATGGAAGCGATCTTTCTCATTAGAAGCTTGATGGAGAAATATAGAGATGTGAAGAAAGATCTACACATGGTTTTTATTGATTTGGAGAAGGCTTATGATAATGTTCCAAGAGAGGTCTTATGGAATGTGTTAGAACAAAAGAGGGTATCTATTAGGTACATACAAGTATTGAAAGATATGTATGAAGGAGCAACTACTATTGTGCGCACAGTGGGAGGGGACACAAGTGATTTTCCGATCTCAATTGGATTACACCAAGGATCAGCCATAAGCCCTTACCTTTTTACATTAGTTTTAGATGAACTAAGAAACATATACAAGAGAGTATTCCTTGGTGCATGATGTTTGCGGATGATATTGTTCTGATAGATGAGACACGAGAAGGAGTCAATAGGAAGCTAGAACTTTGGAGAAGTACTCTAGAGTCAAAAGGGTTTTAAGTTAAGTAGAACGAAGACAGAATACATGCATTGCAAGTTCAGTGAAGGCCAAACTGGTGATAGGGAAGGAGTTAGTTTGAATGGAGTGGTATTGTCCCAAAGTAATCACTTTAAATATCTAGGCTCAGTTCTTCAAGTAGATGGGGGATGTGAGGAGGATGTTAGTCATAGGATTAAAGCCGGATGGTTGAAGTGGAGACGTGCCACGGGAGTTTTATGTGATTGTAAGATTCCCAATAAATTAAAAGGAAAATTTTACCGTACAGCCATACGACCGGCTATGTTATATGGTAGTGAGTGTTGGGCACTGAAAGAGTCGTATGCATCTAAGATAAGAGTTACAGAGATGAGAATGTTAAGGTGGATGAGTGGTCATACTAGACTAGATAAAGTCCGTAATGAGAGTATTAGAGAAAAGGTAGGAGTGGTGCCAATTGAAGATAAGTTGAGAGAAGGGAGATTGAGATGGTTTGGTCATGTGAAGCGTAGACATACGGAGGCTCCAGTTAGACAAGTAGAGCACATTATGTTAGAGGATAGAAAGAAAAAAAGTGGTAGACCTAAATTAACTTGGAGGAGAGTAGTACAACATGACTTAGAAGCATTAAACATTTCTGAGGATTTAACCCAAAATCGTTCAGAGTGAAAAAAGCGAATCCATATAGCCGACCCCAAATTTTTGGGATAAAGGCTTAATTGAGTTGAGTTGAGTAGATGTTTCCAGGAATACAAAACAGAGCACAAACTTGTTCAAGTCAATCTTGTTGCTACTATCTAAGAAGATTGTATTGTGTGTTCTTCACATCTGGTTTGTAATCCTTCAGCACTTCAAGACTTGAGGACTAGTTTCCCCCAACCAATGGACAACAATGCAATATGGGAAGATAATTCTATTTAGGAATTATTTTCATTGAAAAATTAGGAAATTTAAGAGTTTTATTATTTAGGAATTTTATTCTTATTTGATCTATTATTTTTTAGTTATCTTATTCTTAATTAGGATATAATTAAGGTTCTGAAATCCTAATGTGATTAGGATTCCTAATTCCATAAATAGGACCTAGAGTTTCTAATTATTATTAGTTTTGATTATGATTATTAATACAATTGAGAATTAGTTCTCTTTTTCCTAAGTATTTGTTCCTTGTTCCTACATCACAGGGGAATGAATGCGTACTCAGAGGATAATGTTGGATGGCGAATCATTTGATTGGGGCTTTTGTTAGAGAGTGTATCAATGATGTAAAAGAAAATTTTATTAAAAGTTCAATGCATGCATAGATGCTTACTATGAAAGAGTGCTGGCAAGTCTGTTCAACACCTATTATAATTTTTTTTTTCTCTTTGGTTTTTAAAAAGAAATTCATGACAGTATTTGTTCAAAATGTGCATATATATCAGTTTCCTGATGTACATATGAAACGTACTGCATGGTTGATTCATGCATGACCTATATATGAAGCAAGACACTTTATCTGAAAGGTGAATAAAGTACACCTATGTCCATGAATTTAGGATATGATTAAATATTTGCTTCTCTATTTTGAGCTATAGTTAGAATTTCTTTCAGGGTGGGTGATTTTGAGCTTGTGCAATGTACATATGAATTGCTGTGTGGGTAAATTAGCATGTTCAATATGCCTCATAAATTGGTTGACCTATTACTCTGTCCATTCTATAGGGGCAAGAGTCTTTGTGTTCAACTGTTTCTGCACATGCTGTTTGGTGGGTTTTAATTTTTCTATAAATAATAATATCCGCATGTAGGATGCATCAATATTTTGGGAGAAGGCAAAAGAAGGAGCAAAAAAAGAAAGAAGAAAATGCTCACTCTTCAAATTAAAGTGAGGAAAGGAAAGGAAAAGGAATCCAAGACATTTTGATTCCTTAGTTTATCTAAAACACCCTGCCCTGTAAGGATGCTTAGACATGGTTATGATGATTTGGTGTCTGACTTTGGATGTATGTATTTGAGTACCCTATACCTGATTCCAAACACTGTAGCAGCTGTGACATAGTTCCTCCTTTCTAAAACTTGCTCACATCCCCTTTTTTTTTTTTCTTTTTCTCTTTCAACACATCAAAGTAGACCAATTGGAGTCACCTTCTAAAATATTCTTTTGCCTTCCAATTACGTTATGTCCTTCACTGATGATTGTCCCTTTGTTTTAGCCACTACTCATGCGGAGAAAAACATCAAGAAGTTGTTTGAGCCTCAAGTAGCAATAGCATCTGCATTTTACAGCCTTTCTTCCATTTATGTAGGTAGTGTTAGAAAGAAAATGTGATGACCTCTAAACCTTTCATTAAGTCAATTTCTAGAATGATGGGGTTGGGATGTGCAATGCCTGGCTAAACCACCATGTCTTCTACCCAAACGTTCTGACAGTTGTATCATACAAATTGGAAAGTGACTTTCACTGAGATTTGAAGCAATCAGCTTTGGTTTCATATGTTGAGCCTATGGAAGAAATGCACTTAATGTGGAAGTCACATGTGAAGGGCAACTCAAGACTCAAAATATATGCTTGACTACTCAAATGCCTAATTCTTGTTTTAGAGCTGATTTCTCAAAACTCTTGTCTTATGCTAATCATCTATTAACCATTCTCTTGTTCTCTATGGTTTCACATTTATAAACATTGGTCTTATGATCTTTGGCTAGCGCAGATCTTTTTGGCTTTGAAATAAATACATGCATGCTATTCAACTATTAATTTTGTGTCTCTTTGTGAAATAAAATTAATGCATGGCCATTCAACTTATTATTGTTTATGAGATAGGAATATGTTATTGCATTTTAAATTTGAATTTTAATTTCATTGGCTGCAGAGTTGCACAGGTATGGTGGAGGGCTTGTGGAGTCGGAAGCTAAAGATGCTTCAGTCCCTACTGAACCAAAGCAGGGAGGGGTGCCTTTGAAAACTGCAGCAGAAACTGTGGTTGCATCTGTTACTACAGTTCCCCATTCAGATGTCTATCACCACAGCGTTCCATCGCAAAGGCCATCATCCATTTTGATCCAAAGGCCAGGGCAAAGAACTCATCAAAAATGGAAAGGCCCCGACAAAATCAGTAGGATATATGGTGATTGGATTGATGACATTGAATAGAATATGGAATTGCTTTCCATGGATTAAGGAATCTGATAAGAGTTTAAAATGTTCAACAGTTGATGCAAGAAATGATTAAATGAAGACGGAAATAGTGTTTTAGGAGCTTCAGCTCTTGGGTTCCAGAGCTGGCTTCAAGTGTCAGGAGGCGCCTTGTACGTTGGAGTTCTTCTGCATGTGTAGTAGTACTGTAGCTGTGTGGAATTTGTATTATATTTGTAATCTTCCATCTTTGTAGGCAGTCATAATCACTGGATGACTCATCCTTAGATGAACTGTTATCTTTGTAGTTGAACCACTTTAATGAATTGCCAATCAAGTATTTAACCAAAAGCCTATGAACCTCTCGCTTTCAAGTTGGCTTAACTGAACTCACTCTTCATCTATAGAGTCTTAGTTAATTGTGTCCACATGATAAAACTTTCAGCGTTAAGAAATTACTGTCGTTTGTGCCTCTGAGCTAAGGGAATAGCAAAAATTTTCTTTAAAAAATAGGAATTGGCAAGGTCTTCATGTTCCATGATAACCGAAGGCAAGATCGTCTCTTGGATAAAATCTGAAGTTCTCTCTCAAAAGTTGCTGACACTTAGAGAAACTGATGGAGGGGTGTTTGATAAATTGTATATATGCTTGCCTGCATTGATTTAAAAAGGTAACATGCCTTTAGTTAGCCTTGATAGTGCTTCTTGAAAGTTAGTTACAGAGGACAATCACTTCTAGTTGTTACAATTGACCCAAATAATTGTATTTTTCCACCGACATATTTGGTGGTTGGCAAAAGAAAACAAAATCTAATGGCAAATGTCTTAAGAAAGATTTGGATATGACAAATTCCCATCAGTGTCTAATAGACATAAGGTATAGCACTTGAACACATCGTATTCTTGTATATTGAAGTATATTGAAGTACATTAATCTAACATGCAAGATTCCATCCATATTAATGAAATGTTGCTTCTACATATTTAAGGCCTATAAAAAAATTGATAAAAGACATCAAAATCTCTCGAAATATTTCAATAAAAGATGAAAAAGAAATATTTGAACTTGTACATAATCAACCATTTGTAGGACTTGTGAAGTCACCAAATGTAATGCAACTTTCTGAGTTGTTATGTCCTTTTGAAAATTTTACTTTAACATGATCAAGCAATCTCAAAGTGTATCTATCCTCTTCTTCTCTAGCCACAACAATTGAGTGTCCTGTTGAGTGTGACCTTGAAAATCTCTCTATCTTTTCATGACTTTGATTTTGCTTGTTTGCATCATCACCCACCAAATTGCCTTCAGCATTTCCTGATCTACCTTCCTTTTGATCACCATCATCATCTTCTGCAATATCAATACTTATAGCATTCTCTGCCAAAGTACCATTATTATTAGTTTGATGGTCATTGTTTTGCTCAGATGCTGGAGTTTTTTCTAATGTTTCTCTGGGCAAATCAAGATCACTACGACAAACTGGACATGTTTTATGAGATTCTAGCCAAAGATCAATGCACTCTTGATGAAACACATGATAACAAACTGTTAAAAGCCGAAGCACATCATCATCCTCAAACTCTGCCAAGCAAACAGCACATTCAAGACCATACTTTTCTCGTCGAAAATCTTTCACACTTGAATAACTAAATGTAGGAAAAATTTGTATTAATGCAGGATCAAGACCATTGTTTGCAGGTGAAGAAGCTGGATTTAAATTATTCCCGGAAGTGCTACGTCGTAGATGCCAATTGTTAACCACACTTTCCATAAAACATCTACAAAAATATATAGAAAAGAAACCTAAGAAGAAGAACACCAGAAGAATTACAGTTAGAACTATAGTTATTGGGGGTGAAACAAGGCTTGTTTGATCGGCAGGTAATGGTGGATATGATGATGACATTGGCCGGAGATCGGGTTTCTTCCGGCTTTAATTTAGAATATTTTTGCATGGATATTGAGAGAAAATGAAACAAAAGAATAAGTGAAAAATGGAGATATGATCAAATGGTTGATCATAGTATTAGGAGGTAAGCCATTTGATGTGGAATAAAGATTGGTTTGTTGTCCATGATAGACTACGACTATTGAGCGAGTCCTTCTCAAAAGGTTGAGGAGAGCTTTGTCTGAACATTAGCAATTTTTGCTTCCGCAAATCACTCTCTTTTGCATTTGTTTTTCTTTTTCATAATCACTTAAACACAACCGCTAATACTAATCCCTTCCTTTTCTTTTATATATGAACTAGATCAGATTATGTTAGATATATTTTATTTTTTATTAATTTTATTTTATGAATTGATTTTTTTTTAGAAATGATATTTTTATTTTAAGAATTATATATATATATATATACCCAGAGTTAAAAAAAAAAAAGGTCAAATCACACTAAAAAATTAAATTTAAATTTTTTATGTGGAAAGACAATTATAACCTTACACCTTTAGGTCCAATGAGAGATATGTTCGCGTGCAACTAGTAGATTTCTTGAGTGGTAAATTGTAAGATCATTGAAATGGAATTTTGGTGAGTCGTGAAGTTTACTTGCCCTCTCTGATTAGTAAGTGTTAGCCCATTAACTTTTTACTTTTTAACATCATAACCTCAAATTCAAATGTTGATAATTATCTATCTGCTTTTGGTTACAACAAGTTCAGTATTAATTAATATAATTCAATAGTGTATCTATTTATTTATCTATATTAATATATAAAAGTAAAGGACAATTTAATTTTAAACGAATTTCAAATGATATTTCAAATTTCATTTTATATATTAATATAGATAGATATAGAGAAATGCTAGTGTATGAATAGTGCACTTTATTCTACACAACCAGTGAAGGACGCAACATTTGAATTTAGTAGTGACTAATAAAGTATGCAACATTCTAAAGTCTTTTGTACTTTATTTATAACTTGACTATTTTAAATTTCTTTTTATTACCTAAAAGAATTAGTTTTTGCGAAATATGCTTATACTTGTTATATAAACTCGTAGTTTAATTTTTTATATAATTTTTTATTAACTTTTTATATAGTTTTTTATTAATTTTTTTATTTATTATATAATATTATCATAATATTATAAATATTATATTTAATTATTTAAATTAATATATTAATTTTAAATTTATTAATTATATAAATAAGAATATTTATTAATTTAAAATTTATTTTTTATCATATTCTTAAGAAAGTTACGTGTTATACTATTAACATATCATAGTAACTTAATTATACACTTAATCGTAATATAATAAAAAAAATATAATATAAGTTTTCAAAATAGAAATAGATAAAAATATTTTAAAACTAAAATAAATTAATAATAAATAAAAATTAGCTCATTGAATTTAATTCATTTAAATTTTATTTATTTTTTTTAAATTTGATTTTTATATATTTTATTTTAATTTTTTATAATTTAAAATAATGTTAACTTACATAATGAAATTGCATATATAAATTAATGTGAAAGAAAATTATTTGTAAAATTAGAAAGTAAAATAGTTTTTGAAATGAATTTTCGTTAGTTTAGTTCATCATCATTATATAATTTTCATTTTTATTATATTGATATCTTAAAATTTTATATTATCGTATTGTTGAATATAAAAAATTTTAAAACCTATTTAATATATTAATTATTTAATATATTTAATAAACATTTTTATGTTTTAAATTATAGATTATATTATATACGTTATAAATACATTATTGATTAAATTTATAAATATAAATTTAATTATGCATGTTATAAGTAAAACTGAATATATATATATATATATATATATATATATATATGTGTGTAGTTTATATAATCTGTTATTATAAATGTATCGTATATATTATATGTTTAAATTAAAATTATATTTTGTTTCTAAAAAAATCATAAAAAATATTTTTATAAAATTAATTTCAGCTTTAATTATTTTTTTATTTGGCATTCAGTGTAATTAGGTATAATATGATTCTTGATTCAGTTATTAATAATAAAATAAATTTAGTTTAATATGATTTATTTTTTACAATACCTTTTCTATTTCAATTCTTACTATTTTTTTTTCATTTAAAAGAATAAAAATCATAAACACTACTATTTTCAATGCTAAAAAAAATAAAAATAGAAAACATTAATTGTGTAATAATATAATTATAAATATAATTAATTAATGTACTGTTAATATTACTCTTTTATTTATTATTAATGTAAGAAATAATATTTTATAAGCAGCATGATGCTAGCTATACAATAACAATTTTTAAAATCATACTTTTAATAATATAGTTATACATAGGAATAAATTAATTAAGTTTAATTTAGCTGTTTTTAATGATTTTTTTTAATATTGATCTTTCAATAAAATTAAATAAAATTTATTTTAAGTTGTTTATTTAACAAATTTTAAAATTAATAATAATCTATGAATGATTTATATTATTTTTATTATCGTTTTTATAAATTATTGTCATTAAAATATTTAATCTTAATTAATATTCATAATTTATAAATATTAATATATTGTTTCATTGCAATAAAAAAAATCTTAGATGGAAATTAACTTAAAAAATAATATACAACTAATAAAATATTTTTAAACATATACAATAAATAACTAATTATAAATATAAATATGAAAAATTAGATACTAATCAAGTATTTTATTTAATATTATAATACGATCAAATTATATTTTTTATTTTAATTAATCACTTCTTTTAAAATTTTATATTTAATTTAAGTTAAGTATAAATATGATTAAAAATTTTAAGTTTATATTAACTTTTAAATTAAGAGTTTTAAATTTATACAAATTTTAAAATTAATTTAAATAATAAAAATATATTTATAATTAATTTTAAGAATAAAGGGCAATTTGAATAAAGTCAATATTTCTCCCTTCCTTCGTGCATTTATATATAATATAAATAAACGTGTATTACATATTTTATGTACTCGTTATATATACCCGTAATTTAATATTTATATATATTATTTTTTAAATGATATAATATTATTATAATATATTAATTATTATTATTATCATAATATAATAATTTTTCATTTTTTGTGTTATGTATATTATACATGCATTTATCATTTTTAGATTAAATTAATGAAAATGAAAATATATCAATAAAAAAAATTATAGAAGTGAAATTTATAATAAAACATTTATTATTATAATATAATTTTATAATTATAAATACTTTATAAATATATAAATTTAACTATTTGTTATTTTATTATTTCATAAGTATTGAGTTTATCAAAACTAATTAGCCTTTAACATTTTATAATTTTTATAAAACATATATAATTAATGTGAAAATTTTAAATTTTTTTCAATACTGTTTAAAAATTTATACACATAGTAGTAAAATAAATTCAATTTGTTATAATTTTATATAATGTTCTAATTATTTTTAATTTATTTTTTAATTTTATTTAATAAAATTAAATATATATATATATTTATATCAATAAGTATCAATATTATTAATTTTTATTTGATATACAATATTTTACGTAATTTTATATTTTTTATGATATGGAGAAATACTTTAAAAATAAGATTAAAAAATTAATATATTAATATGAATAAATTATTTATAAATAATAAATTAATAATTAAAATGTTCTTTTTGTATAAAAAATAAAAAATTGACACTAGTAGAATAAAAAATACTAACATTAATGTATTATTATTTTTAATTGAATGATTACAATAAAAGACATATAGAAAATTATTTGATTTACAATAAAATATTTTTTCAAACTAACTTATAATATATTTTTAAATTCAATTTATTTTTAATTATTTTTCTAAAATTAAACGTCAAATTTTGGTAAAGAAAGTTGTTGGATCCAAATAAATAAAAATTCTATTAAATGAGGTAATGCTTATAATCACATGAAAATTGTAACTTTTTTAATCAATTTGTATTTATATTTAAATATAAATTTATTAAATTAAAATAACAATTCTATATTTAAAATATAATTTTTAATTCTTTTTATATATATTCACTATTTATCAAATTAGGATAATATTATATTATTAAAAAATTAAAAAATATTATTATTTTATGCGTACGAATATTAACATTTTTAAACTTTTAATAACGTATTATTTTAAAATAAATAATTAATATTTTAAATCATAATCATCCTATTAATTATATAAATTTTATAATTAAATTCAAACTTAACATATATCCAGTTAATTGTTAATTTTTAAATAATATATATATTTATTTATTTAAATATTTTTTCTCATACACATAATTTATTTTATGCTTTCTACGTAATTATACATTATTTACAAATTTTATGTTTATATAATTTTAATATATATTACATACTAATTGAATATTATATATATATATATATATATATATATATATATATATATATATATATATATATATATATATATATATATATATATATATCAATTAGTAGTATTTACATATGACTTATAAATTCAACTTTAATTAGAACTAATAAATTAATAAAATAATGAAGAATTTTAGAAATATATTTATAATTAAGAAAAATATAAATTTATTTTATATGAAATATTTTTAATGAACTTATAAGAAATTAAATTAAATAAAAATTTCAAAAACATTAATAAAAGAATTTACATGTTTGGTTAGCAAAAATTAATTTTTTTTATTCTTCCACGTAAATTCAAATAAAATTATATTAAAATAATTTTACCTAAATAATTATAAGATATAGATAAAAATTTATTATGATTCATTAAAAAGTAATTTATAATATCTTTCTATTTTTGTAAATAATATAAATCATGAAGATATTTTTATAAAATTTTATTTAAAATTATATTATAATAAAAATTTAATTAAGTATATCTTAAATACAGGTAAGATTAAAAATTTTAAATTTATATAAATTATAAAATTAAATTAAATATTAAAAAGTATAATTGTAAATACTATAAATAATAAAGGCAATTTGGTCAAAGCAGATATTCTCCCCTTCACACATTTATATATTATATAGAAATTAAAAAAAAAAATATAGACCATTAATTTTTCAATTTAGTTGGGCTAATAACATACTTTTTAAATTATTAGAATATGTGCTAATTAATTTTTTTAATTTGGTCAATAAAAAAATTAACCTGTTAAAATTTTATTATAAATTTTTAAGGTACTAAATATGAGAGTTTATAAAAAATATGCTCACATTTAAACTAATTAAAATTGAAAATTAAAATTTTGAAGGAAGGCAGTGCCCCTTTAAGATATAGCATTTAGATTGAAGTATCTTATGTATTTTACTCATGATTTGAATATAAATGACTAATTTTTCAATTTAATTGAGCCAACAAAAATAATCTTTTAAATTATAAGAATATGGTCTTAATAATTTTTTTTATTTAATGGAGCAAATAAAAAAAATTAACCTTTCAAACTTTGTTAGAATTTTTCAGAACTAAATGTGAGAGTATTAAATACACATTTATAATTAAACTCTTCTTAATTAAAAAAATTTAAAATTTTAGCGAGTGATTGCCCTGTTAGCCTCCGCTAGTTCCCATGGCTTCGTTCTTTGATTTACAAATCCAATAGCTTTATAAACCCATTGCATGTTTTTTCTTTTCTTATCATTATTTTTGTATGCTGATGATTGAGAAAAATAAGCAGTTTTATAGTTATAATTAATTTATTGAATAAACTGTTGAGTGGCAATTTTTCTTAAAAAATATATACATTTATATAAATTCATTAATAATATTAAAATTTTAAACATTACGAATAATTATAGAAAGTATAAGATCCTACTTCTATAAATCAGGCATAAAATTTATTATTATAAATAGGGAAGTGCATTGCTTTGAATCAAACTAAATAATTATATCAAAATGAATCACCACTATAGAAATCGAACTGAATTTATTTTACTGTTTTAATTCGGTTTTAGTTATTCATAAAAACTCAAACTAAAATCATATTAGAACAAAATCGAAGAATCGATTTTATATATATATATTTTTTAATAATTTTTTAGATATATTATATATTTTTGGCTATTGAATAAAAAAATACAAAATTTTTAGAATATTCATTATTGTATTCAAAACTTTAAATTACATGTATTATAACCGAATTTTAGTTAGTTATAATTGTAGTCAAGGATTAAATTAAATTTTAAAAAGTTAACAGTATGATATAATATAATTTTTTAAATTTATTTAATTAACAAAATAGTCTATTAATTTAAATTTAATATTTAAATATTTTTTATATATTATATAAAATATATTTACAATAGAAAATATATTATTTTTAATTACAACTAAAATATTATTTTATTAATTAAAATATATTATTTAAAATTACATAATAACAAAATAATTACAGAATAATTAAATTATATTTCTATTGTCCTTTGGCAACGCACAGCAGTGAAGAGATAAATCACTATATATAGGAAGTGCCTACTTCCATAACTTAATATATTAGGGACACAACCAAAATAAGGAATGTACTAAAACAATATTAAATATTAGTTATTTATAAATAAAGAAAAAAAAAGGCAATCTCATTTAAATTTTGTTACCATTTTATATAGTATAATTTCTCCCACACTTAATAGTCAATTTTAAAAGAAAGTAAAATTTTTAAAAATAATTAATTAAATTAAAAAAAAAACTATGTAGCCTATAAAAATTTTTTACACCTTTATTCTTGAAAAATTAATAATTTTGCAAATAAATTATACTTTTTTATTTAAGTTACCACTATTGTTAAATAACTTATTAAAATACAATATGATTGTTAGTGATATACTCTTATTGAGGTATGCATTATTCACTAATTATTTTATACATAATTATTTTTTTAATATTAATAAGTATCTAATTATTCATGAGCAAATAATATTAGAATAATCCTTTAAAATAAATTTTAAAAATTAAATTGATGAAATTTTAAACATTTAAATAAATATTAAATGAGTATCTATTACCCTTTAGTTTAAGAATTTTTTCAATATGAATAGAGGAGTTTAGACACTAATTAACTGGCCATTCAAAATATATATGCATGTATACTTCGTCAATAAGTCACAAGCTGATATAGATAGACTCATAAATTTTGAATTGAAAATGATATATATAATAAAAAAAATATTTTTAAAAATTATAATTTGCAGATTTTTTTTAAAAAAGGATTTTTGTTTTTTGTATATTTTTCATGATATATAATGAGATTGCATAGTTAGATTAATGTGAAAGAAAATTATTTATAAAATTAAAAAATAAGAAAAATTTTTAAAAGTATTTTTTAGTTTAGTACATCATCATTCTAAAATTTTCATTTTCATTAGATAGATATTTTGAAATTTTATATTGTCATTTTTTAAGACAAATAATTTTAAAACTTATTTAATATATTTAATAAGTTTTTTTTAATTATAAATTATAGTATATATGTTATAAATATAGTATAGATTAAAATATAATTATAAATATAAATTTAATTATATATTTTTAATTAATTCATATTAATTATATAATTGATACTAGTCAATTTTTTTTTCTTCTTTTCCTTTTTTGCATTTTCCTCTCATTTTTCCTAATTTGATTAATTAATTAAATAATTTAGTTGATTAATTAATTAAATAATTTAATTGATTAATTAAATTAATTAATTTAATTTGCAATCAGATTATAAAGTTCTTAGCATAAAATAATATTTAAAATGTTTAAATATAAACTTGATTAATTAACTAAAAAAGTTTAATTAATTAATAAGGCAGGAGAATTTATTTTGCTAATATGACTTAAGAAGCCATGAGAGAAAATTGATAAATTGCTTGTTAGAGATTTCTATATACTTTAGAGATATGGAGATCCCTAAGGTAGTTTAATTCGATTAAATCCCTAAAATGTTTAAACTTGACAAGTGGCACCATAAGATGTTGAAAAATCATCTAATTAAATGAATTAGATGATAACACTTGTAAAGTTAACAATAATTAGTGGAAGATAACCTCATCTTCACTAATTGAGTTTAGGGATTTAAATATCTAAATGTTAGAGATTATATAACACTATAGGAATATGAGAATCCCTAAAACACAATAAGCCATCATCTTTCTATTTGGAATCTCTAAATGTTAGAGATTTCTTTTATGCTTTAGGGATATGAGAATCCCTAAAGCATATAAAGCCAACATCTTCTTTATTTGAATATGACTTTTGAAGAACACTTCTTTTCTTCTTCATTTTCTCTCAAGCTATACTATCTCCACTCTTTCTTCTTGTTTAATTCAAGAGATATTAGAAGTTTTACTCCTGAATTAAAGTTAGAGAAATTGTTTCTCTAATCACTCATAAAGATTAAAACCATAGAAAATAAGAGTCCTTCATTTGTGCAATTGTTGGCCAAACAAAAAAAGAGCACATAAAGGAGTTTTGGTTGAAAGGTTGAAGCTTTGATTTATTTGTTCGTGTGGACAGACAAAAGGATTGACATTTGGAGGTCTTAGCTTCTCGAATTTGGTGTTAGATTATTCTACGTCTATTCAGGTAAAATTCCTAAAACTTTAGTTTTATGATTATAGTTTTAGTTTCCTCATAGCAAATAGACTAATAGCAATTGAATAACAAAATTTGCAACCAAAATATGTAATATTTTACAATAGATAAATGAAGTTGCATGTGATGCATAATATCTAGGGATTAAAATTTTAAAATTACTATTTTTATACCCTTGATGGTATTTTACTTTCAACCTCTTCAATAATTGGAATGCAATTTGTGGAGTGAGGAATGTAACAAAAATAATAATAAAATGAAAAAAGAAGTAACTGCATGACATTGATTGATACTTAACTCCATTTTAATAAAACTCTTTTTTTTAATAAATCATATTTCCCTCTTCAAAAAATAATATTTTTTACCTTAATATTAGAAAAAAATATTATTTTCTTAAAGATCTATTTTTTAAGATAATCAAATTTATATTTCTTCTCCACAAATATTTAAATTTTCCTTTATCAAATAAAAATAAGGCTTTTAATTCTGACAATGTGATAAAAAAATATATTTAATTTTGAGCAAAATTGCAAGTTTATTTCTCTGCTAGCAAATTTAATTTAGAGCAAATTTAATCTTTACTTAACAAATGACTCAAGGTTTAAGTTTTATTTTTCTGTTTACCCACTTTTTATTTTAAGCAAATTTAATTTTTCAATAAAGGACTTAAGGTCCACTCTTTATTTTTCTAGTAAAAATACTCCTTAGGTCTTATTTTCTTTAAAATTTTAGTTATTTTTCATTAAACTTGTCCATTGTCCAACTTAAAAGCCTTATTTTAAAGACATGTTACTATCTTTCCTTTCCTCAAAATTAATAATACTAAACTAACATTTATTTTCTTAAAACTGTTTTAGAAAAATTGTTTTAAAAACAAAATAAAATAAAATAAAAATGGAGTCAATATTCACTATTATGGTTGCTTTACTTTTGTATTTGATCTACCCTAATAATGAGACATTTATGTGTTCTTGCATTTATGCATTTTTTTTTTCAAATCAAATACAAGAAATGAAAATCATAACTTAAACTCCATTTTAAAATTGTTGATATTAATTTATCAAAGCACATTATTAAATCAACCTATCTTGCTGAGAGACGATATGGGGTGCCTACTACTTTCCTCACACGTAACCCTGAATTTCTGAATTAGAAGTGGTAAAACAATTTTTTTTCTAAATTTTTTAAAAGTAAAAGGTTTTCTTTAATTTCTCCCAAAATTAAAGTGATACCCCACTTTCACTTTAATGAAAATTGCCTGTCAATCACAAAACCTTTACAACACCTTCTATTACTAAAGTTTTGTATGTGAAACAAGAAGAATCAAGAAAAAGAAATTAATTTATTAAATTAAAGAGTCTCTCAATTATTGATTTTGATTATTAAAAAAAATTTGATTTTCTTGTTTGTGTTTTATGTTGTTGCAATTTGCATATTATATAATGAAATTTTTTTTATTACATAATGATTATTTATTTTAGTAGTCTATGAACATTTTTTTTATCACATTGATTTAATTACACAATGGTCACTCAATGCAAATTAAAAAGAAATAATAATAGAAAAGAAATTAAAAAAATCTATTATATAATGAAATAATATGATGTTTATTAAAGGTGCTTAAAGAAAATAATTAATAAAAAGAAAATTTGTCACACCTTACCCTTCCGTAAGATATGACATGATCCAGTAATATGTTTAATGTATTATCGAACTCCGCCTACCAATAATCCATTAAACATACTACAAGAGATTTTAAACAATTCAAATTCATTTTCAAGTAAACTTATTGAATAAAAGTTGAGAAAAATTACTGTGAAAATCGTTAAGAATTTAAAATAAGCATTTTAAACTTAAAGAAAAATTTTGATAAAAACCGGCATGGTAATGGCTGAATTTTCAACAATAAAAAATTTTAAAAAACCTGTTTAAACCTGTGCAGTATAAATAATTCACAACCCATAAAAATCCACATCTCATCAAATCATAATTCAATAAAAGTATTCTCTATTCACATTTAAAAGAATCCATATTTACAAAATTACATTCATTGGATAACAAAATAGAAATTTACATTGTTTTTATACAACTGCTCAAATATTTTTATATACATATAGTCATTAATTACATCAAAATTACAATATACAAGGGCATACTTAAACTATTGTTAGTTGTATGTGCCCTAGAGCATACACTAATCTTGTACCTTGTAAATGATATTGTAAATATTTTAATGGCAATTAACATTTCATTTAACTGTTGTATGTTTCATATCATATTTATTTGAAATTGTCCATTAGCAATATGTTAAATATTCTATTCTTATGAGATAAGAATATGAGTGACAGAATATATGGGATATTTGCTATAAATCAGAGTTTGCAACTAAAAGATATTTTGGCGGGCATATTATATCCAAAGAGTTGTCACCTATGTTTATCTCTATTGATCAGTATGAGATACTGATGTATATGGAATGGTGAGTCTCATACCATCTGATATGAGATATCGGGATAAACACAGTGAGCACTTATATGATAAGTAGGTCGAATTTGTCACGTACAGATAACATGAACATGGCGTTTACTCGAGTCAATAAAATATTATCTGTGTCCTACTTGTGCATATAATCCTTAGACCTGAGATAACATGATTGTCTCTTATATGGATGGTTTGAGTTTGATAGCACTCTCATATCTGGACTGTGTATGGATATTCGGTGTGTGTTGGCTCAGATCGGTCATATGTTGGGACATGTGTTCAATCAAGAGGGGATCCGTAGCCTTGAATAAACAGGGTTAAAAGTCCTATGCGGATTTGAGCTGTTCTTGATAAGATTAAGTTCCTGACTAGGATAAATGACTTTGTCAGGAAAGATGTTTCTGGAAAGTAAAGTCTAATATGTCAAGAATTAGATTTTAAATGAGTGCATAAGATTCCATGATAAGGGGTTTGACTCTACCATGACCCTTAATGGGACTGGGACATAATGCAGAGGGATTTTAGTGCACGGTGATGTATGATTAAAGGTTCATATTTAAGTTATTCCTCATTACTAATTGGGTAGCCATGGCATGCTATGCTAGGTGTCAACCATGGTCTATGAGATGCTTAAAATGATTTAGATAAATTATTTACGGTCTGAAAGAGTTTCAATGATATTAAGAGTTAATATCATTTCTCATTGCCAATTAGTAATGAGCCTAATAAGTCACACACCTACACAAAATAACCACCAAGTATATAATGATTTTATTGATTAATTAAAGAGTTTAATTAATTAATTAAAAAGATTTGGTTTGCAATAAGATTACAAGTCCCTAGCATGACTTGAAACTAAATCTTAGATATTGGTTGTATAATATAAATTAGATTTAAATTTAAAGAGTTTAAATATAAATTTAATTGTGAAATTAATTAATGAAGATTAATTAATTAATTAATTTATATGTGATATAAATTAATTTGAGGGAGAAAATTATAATTTTGAGTTGAGAACTCAAAAATAAATACAAGGGCATTTTGGTATTTTCAGATAGTGACACGTGGCACTCATAAATGTATGCCACTTGTCTTCCCTTGATGGAAGATGATTATTTGATGATTTAATCTAAGCATGACAAGTGGCTTAATGAGATTAAGACACATTAAAGCAAGATTAAATAGGATCATGACAAGTGGCACTCTATTTAATGCATTTTGTCTTGCATATAAATGTAAGATAAGAAGAAGACAAAATGAATTGAATTCTTCTTCTTATTCCTCAAGTTGGATAGCAACTTGAAGACTCCTCCCTCTTTTGTTTTTCTTCCATAGATTCATAAGGAAAAACTTGTTTTCCTTTGAATAAAAAATACTAGGAAGTGTTCCTTGCTAGCTACATCCAATATAACCTCACCTAAAGCAAAACCCTCAAGTTTAGTGGTTGGCTAATCACAAAAAGAGAGAATTGGGGTTGCCATTAGTGGAGCTTGGTGGTGTTTATTGTGGACAAGCTAGAGGAGTTCCAATTGGCTCCATTAAGACTTCCAAAGGGAGCAAGAAGTTGATTCTACACCTCAAGAGGTTAGAGTCCTCAAAACCCTCTTTTAGTTAGGGTTTAATGTGTTTAATTGTTAAACAACAAAACTTGATGGCAAATGAATGATTAATGCATGTTAAAAGTGTGTTTTGGCATGCCTTTAGGTGTTTATGGTTGGTTAGGTGCATAACACACTTGGTATGTCTGCATGAAACCCAAGAAAAATTTTTGAAATCCAACATTTAAATCCCTAATCCTCACTTCCCACTACCTTCAATTGGTATCAGAGCCACTATATTTGCCATTAGGATTGTTTATGGGACTTAATTGTATGATTGGAAGTGGTTTGGTCAATTTGGATTGGATTCGGATTGGAGAAGCCCTAGAAAAAGCATTCTGCCTAAAAGAACACGGCTTGGGCGTGTCCCAGGCCACAGGCTATGTTTTGGGTATTGTTGAGCAGAGCCCGGGCGTGTCTCGCTACATGGCCCGTGCTTTCACGCTCCCAGGGGTGTGTCTCGCAACACGGCTCATGCTTTAGAGTGCCCAGAGGCGTGTTTTGCTACACAGCCCATATAAAATGCGCGCCTCGGGGTGTTACTGGGTCAGGGGCGTGTTGCTTTCTGCTGGGGCGTGTTTTTTGGCTGATTTTAAGGGTTTTTATACAATTGTTGTATAATTTGTGACCCAAAATCAAGCCTAGACCTAATTGAATGGTTCAATTAGGATTTCCAATCATACAAATAAATTTTAAAAATTATTTCATGAAAATTAAATTTGGAAAAAGTTCCTAAATTGAAAATTAATTTGAATGAGATTCAAATTGAGTTTTAAATTGAGTATGTGATATTCAATTTAATTTTGCATGTATATTTATATTTAATTGTTAAATATTAATATGCATTATGGATGATCATGGATAATAAAAGACTAATGTGATTGGATTTAATTCTTTTATTTTTCGTTGGGATGTAATAATTAATTTTATTTATAGTGGCATGTATTATAAAAGTTATATTACATAGGATGTATTTTCATTTATTTAAGGATTCTAAAGTCCAATTTCTTGTAAATTTACCTTGGTATGCCAAGGGTTACTTTGTAATTGGATTGCAAGAAGGACAAAGACATCAAGAGCATTGGTGGGACTAGTGGGAGGAAGTCAAGATCAAGGTGTTAATTAATGTACTCCTTCAATAACTCCTGTAATAGAATAAATGAAATACACCTAGGAAATGCCCTAATTCAATTCTTGGTGGCTTAGAATTGAATCCCTTAGAAAGTTCATGATCATACCATTTTATTTAATTATCCACGTATGCATGAGATATGTATAGATGGATGCTGATATCTGATATATGCATGCCAAAATGGATAATGTGCAAAGTGAGACCTTAATAGTAATTAAGTCGACCACAAAATCTTTCAATTAAATGATTAAGTTGGTAATGGTATAATTATGGTAATTATATCATGGCTCTCCACTAGGGTAATTAAATTTGAAAATTTTAAACACTTAACTGTCGGCTATGGTTACATAGGGGTGATTTTTGTGGTCTAAGAGATTTTTTAAATTTAATTATTAAGCATGCGATGTTGTGAGTATGTGGGTACTTTGGTGATCAAGAATGGATGTACTTGAGGTCATCAAGGTACAAACTTCCATACTTACTGACCTAGTGGGCTCGACTTAACTAATGCAAGATAGGCAAAAAATGGATGTACCTGAGGCTTTGAGCATTAGGGGCCAAAACTAATGATTGAGTTTCACATGAGATGTGATGAATAAATGTTATTCACTTATGTGCTGTTAAAAGTATTCAATAAAATGTGATTTGAGGATGTTTAACAATATATAAGAATTCAATCATCCACTAGAAATCCATCCAACTAGGATTTTCGTTTCCTACTATGGAAGTGTAGGATTTGCCAAGTTAGTGAGAGGATCAATTTGATTAAAAGACCATGATCATATTGATGGTTAATTTACTCGATACAAGATAACTAATTTGAATTTTACTTTTTCTGCCGTTATTACATCTGATAATATGGCATAAAGGTCCAACTCTTTATCATGCATACTAGATGAAAATAGGCTCATAGGACCTAACTTCTCTGATTGGCTTAAAAATTTGAGAATTATTAATTCTCAATCTTAAGCGTATAGGATACATTCTTGATCCTAAAATTCTTGATCCATTACCAGCAGAGGCCACAGAAGAAGAGCATGACACTTTGAGAAAGTGGCATGAAGATGACATGCAAATCAAGTGCTACATGTTTGCTTTAATGACTAATTAGTTACAGAAGCAGCATGAGAAAATGCAAACTTCTCCTGAAATACTGAGTCACCTTCAAGAGTTATTTGGTGAAAACAGTAGGATGGCTAGATATGAGATATCTAAATAACTGTTTAGGATGAAGATGCATGAAGGCCAAGATGTGGGAGAACATATCCATACCATGATACGGCTTATAGAGCAGCTGGAGGCATTGGATTTTTCCATGGAATTTTCTCTCTAGACGGATTTGATTCTTCAATCCTTGCCAGAGTCTTTGGGAAGTTTTATTATAAACTTCCATATGACAAAACAAGAATGCACTTTGGCTAGTCTTCTTAATATTCTTGTCATTGCTCAAGGCAATATGCCAGGCAAGAAGGGCAAAGAAGTGGCACTTGTTGCTTCTTCTTTATCTGGTAAGACCAAGAAGAAGAAGAACAATAAGAAGAAGCCAACTTCCACCCCTGGTCCTTCTGGTAGAGTGGGCAAAAAGAGCCAACCAAAGAAGAAGGCAGAAGCAACTTCTGCAGACAAGGGAAAATGTTTCCATTGTCTCAAGGACGGGTACTGAAAGAGGAATTGTCCAGAATACTTAGAGTTGGTAAAGAACAAGAAGGCAAAACCTTCTGAAGGTATGGCTATTTCTTATTTCTTATATTCTAGTATTGCTTATCATATTAGTTCTGCTTGGGTCATTGATATTGGTTATAATTCACATATAATTTCTGATGTGCAGGAACTAGTAAATCTTAGGAGCTTGGATCATGGAGAACTGAGGCTAAAGATTGGTGATGGATCAAGTGTTGATGCTAAAGCCATTGGATCTACTTCTCTTATTGTATATAATCATTTTGATGATCATGTTTTGTATCTAAAGGATGTTTTGTATGTACCCAATATGTATAAAAACACAATTTCAGTATCTAGTATGACTAGAGATGGTTATGAATTTAGATTAATAAATGATGTATGTACAGTTTATTATGGTAATAAAATTATATGTTTGGGTTACTGCAAAATGGTCTTTATTTTATAGCTAATAAATGCAAAACAGATCCAAGCACCGAACATGAAATTAATGCAAAAGAAAATATTAACCTTAATCCAAAATAACTTGGGTACTTAAGATTGGATCATATAGCAGAAGAAAGGATCACTAAGTTGGAAAGGATGAGGATTTTGTCCTTTTTGAGAAATGAACTATCACCAACTTGTGAGTCCTGCCTTTAGTGCAAAATGACCAAATCTCCTTTTATTGGACAAGGGGAAAGGGCTGAAGAAATTTTGGAACTCATACATAGTGATGTATGTGGACCATTTAAAGAAATGGTTAGAGGTGGATATTACTACTTTATTACTTTTATCGATAATAAATCTTGGTTTGGGTATTTGTACCTAATGAAATACAAGTCTGAATCCTTTGAAAAGTTCAAAGATTTCAAGGCTGAAGTACAAAATCAAATAGGAAAGAGTATTAAAAACCTTCGATCTGAATGAGGTGGTGAGTATTTAAGTACTGAATTTGATGAGTTCCTTTGGGAATAGGGCATTTTTTCTCAGTTGACCCTCCTGGTACACTGCAATTGAATAGTGTGTCGAAAAGGAGAAACCGTACTTTGTTAGACATGGTAAGTAGCATGATGAGCTTCACTGATTTGCCTATTTCCTTATGGGGATACGCATTAGAGACTGCACTGTACATTCTTAATAGGGTTTTAACTAAATCTGTTTCTTCCACACCATATGAGATATGGCATGGGAGACGACCATTCCTTAAACATGTTAAGGCATGGAGTTGTCCAGCTTTTATCAAAAAACTAAAAACTGATAAATTGGAAACCAAGTCTGAAAAAAGTAGGTTTGTTGGATATCCAAAAGATAGTTTTGGATATTATTTCTATCTTCCACAATCACAAAATGTTGTGATAAGTAGGGATGCATTTTTCTTAGAGAAAGAGTTTCTTCAAGAAGGTGGCAAAGGAAGGAAGATAGAATTGAAATTAGGGAATTCCACAGGTGACCAATAACCTGCACCCATGGATGTTGATCCAGTGAGAGAGTCTATACTTATAAATGATTCATCCACAACACTGGCTCTTCGTAAATCTAGTAGAATATCTCATCCACCAGAGAGATATGGATTTCTTCATGAGAATGAACAAGAGTTGTTTATTCATGAAGAAGTTAATCATAGAAATGATCCTACTAGTTATGAAGAAGCTATATTAGATATAGATTCTTCAAAATGGCTAGAAGCCACGAAATCTGAAATAGATTCCATGCATAAGAACCAAGTCTAGGATCTTATCGACCCATCTGAGGGTATTGTACCCATAAGATGCAAATGGGTTTTCAAAAGGAAAATTGGTCCTGATGGGAAGGCACAGACCTTCAGCTAGGCTTGTAGTGAAAGGGTTTTACCAAAGGGAAGGAATTAACTATGAAGAAACATTCTCTTCCGTAGCCATGCTTAAATCCATAAGGATTCTTTTAGCTATTGTAGCACACTATGATTATGAGGTTTGGAAAATGGATGTCAAAACCACCTTTCTCAATGGTTTTATTGAGGAAGACATATATATGGAACAACCCAAGGGTTTTGAATCCAAGGAAGGTTCCAAAGTGTGCAAGCTTAAGAGATCCATTTATGATCTTAAGCAAACTTCTAGAAGCTGGAATAAACATTTTGATGAAGCCATTAAATCTTTCGATTTTATTCAAAATATTGACGAGCCATGTGTGTATAAAAAGACTATTGGGAGTATGACTACCTTTCTAGTGTTATATGTGGATGATATATTATTAATAGGCAATGATATTGGTATGCTTACATCTGTAAAAACCTGGTTGTCAAGCACTTTCTCTATGAAAAACCTTGAGGAAGCAACCTATATTCTGGGAGTTCGAATCTATAGAGATAGACCGAAAAGAATAATAGGTTTATCCCAAAGGCTTTACTTGGAAAAGGTGTTAAAGAGGTTCAACATGCTTGATTCTAATAGGGGATTGTCACTAGTTAGGCATGTAATTCATCTTTCGAAGGAACAGTCTCCCAAGACTCCTGAAGAAAGGAAAAAGATGGCCAAGGTTCCTTATGCTTCAGCTATAGGAAGCCTAATGTATGCTACGTTGTGTACTAGGCCTGATATAGCCTACGCTGTTAGTGTGACTAGCAGGTTTCAATCTAACCTAGGTTTGGAATACTGGGTAGCTGTCAAGAATATTCTTAAGTACTTGAGAAGGACTAAGGATTTATTCTTGACATATGGAGGAGGTGAATTTCAACTAGAAGGATTTACAGACTTTGATTTGCAATCAGACATTGATGACAGAATGTCTATCTCAAGGTTTGTGTTTTTATGTAATGGAGGCGCTATTTGTTGGAAGAGTTCCAAACATACAACTACAGTAGACTCCACCATTGAAGCCGAGTATTTTGCTGCATGTGATGCTGCAAAAGAGGCTGTTTGGATCAAGAAGTTCATTTCAGAACTAGGAGTGGTTTCTTCCATTGAGTTAGCAGTTTCTCTCCACTGTGACAACAATGGAGCCATTGCACAGGCAAAGGAACCCAGGTCTAACTAGCGATCTAAACACATAGAGCGGCGATTTCATATTATCAGAGAGATAGTTGGAAGAGGCGACATCGCCATGCAAAAAGTAGCTTCAGCTGACAACCCGACTGATCCACTAACTAAGGCCATGACACAGCAGCAGTTAGACAGACATCTTGAGAAGATGGGTCTTAGATACTGTAGTAAGAGATTATTAGTTGTATGTGCCCTAGAGCATACACTAATCTTATACCTTATAAATGACATTGTAAATATTTTAACGGCAACTAACATTTCATTTAAATGTTGTATGTTTCATATCATATTTATTTGAAATTATACATTAGCAATATGTTATATATTATATTTGTAACACCCTCACTTTAGCTGGTCTGTACATTCGACTGTTTCGATGACCAATGTCTGTCTGGACAGCTAGAATGTCTGGAACTATTTGTAAACTAGAGTGAGGAGTCATAAATAACCTAAATAATGATCCATTCTTTCTTTATTAGTATATGTTATTTTCTTGTTATATTATTGCACGACTAAGCAGCAATGCTTAGCGCGATGGATTTGTTTCCCTCGTGCAGGTACTGAAGCTAAAACCCAGTGGACATTTGATTAGGATTTTTGGAGTCTAGATCTGCAGAAGTGTCAGAAGTACTCAAGGTTGTCACCTCCTCAGCAATGCATGTAGATAGAGCTCACATTAGTCATTTTATGTATTTTGTATATTATAAATATTTCGTATGTTGTAATGTAAACTAAGAATTTGTAAATAATATTTATGTGATGTAAATTAATAAATCGGTTAGTTCATATGTGATTAAATTGTATATCAAGTAAATTAATGAAACTTGAGAATTTCTATATATAAATTGTGCATTAATGAATATGTATGGAAATGAATGGATTTGTACAAATGAGTATGTGAATTGCAAGAATTGAATGTGAGATAACTATGATGAGTATGAATGAGATTTTTATTGTAAAATATTATTGAAAATTTCAAGCAGGTGAATAGTGAAATACGCCAAACGATAATAAAATAGGGAAAACTCCTCTGGTTTCCTCGTAGAAAAATAATTGATATTAAAATATAACAAGATCAAATTATTAAAGGAATAAAGCAAGATAAGATAGGGTGCTCTGGCACTGAGTGTGACATGTCTTGCTCGACTAAACTATAGTCGGGTAAGGGGTGTCACATTTATTGGTATCAGAGCATGGTTTAGGCGTTCCTAGACATCAATAGATAGAATAAGATCATGTGCATAACATGCATTGCATTCATAAGAGTTGAGGTAATACTAATGTAGATTTGTTTTCTTTGATTATTCCAGGTTAAGGTATGGACTTGAAATCGCAGAGGGTAGTAGAGGAAGAAGTAGTAAGCCGCATCCCAACTGGGTGTGATGTTGGAAATAGGGGAGATCCTGCTATGCAAGTGCCAGAGGGGCCTGCATAACCCCAACAAGCCTTATTTGCGCAGATGACTGAGTTCTTTAGGCAAATGACTGGGGCAATTCCACCACCACAGCCTCAGCAATAATTGCCTTTGGGAAAAATTAGGAAGTACGAAGCTGTAGATTTCAATGATAGAAAAGAAGACGATTCTTCAACTGCGGAGTATTGGTTAGAAAGGACTGAAAGAGTCCTGCAGCAGCTCCATTGCACACTAGAAGCGAGTTTGGAGTGAGCAGTTTCACTGCTACAAGGAGCTGTATATCGATGGTGGGATGTCGTAACCAAGGTAGTGCCACCAGCTGAGGTAACTTGGGAATTCTTTTTGATAGAGTTCAGAAAGAAATATATTAGCTGTGTTCATGAAGAGGAACATAATAGGAGTGGTGATCAGCAAAAGAGGGAATTTGGATAGTCTAGTAACAAGAGACCTAGAGAACAGTTAAGTCAGACATCGGATCAGAGTAGGAGACAGAGGCCCAAGCCTATACCTGGAAGAGGTCAACCAGAGATACTAGTAGTGACTGCACCAAGACTAGCAAGAAAATGTGGCCATTGTAACAATTGGTATAAAGGCAAATGTAGGGAATTAACTGGAGCCTGTTATAGATGTGGGGCTATGGACCATCGTCTGAAAGATTGTCCTAAGAGGAATTTACCACAGACCCAGACAGAGGTCGTGGAAGGACCAGGTGCAACAGTAACACCACTTGCAAATGTCACCCAAGCCGGAGAGGAGCAAGATGCCCCAAATGTGAATTTGAGGTAAAGTATCCTTCCTTTATGATATACCTAAGTGTATAATGATAGATTCAAAAAGACTAAATAATACCATATATATAAAAGGAGTAGACAGAGGGAGCAATAGAAAGGTAAAGGAATTATCTCAGATACCCAAATTAGGTAAATTCCGAGGACAAAATTTTTGTTAGAGGGAAAGAATTGTTACACCCTCACTTTAGCTAGTCCGTACATTCGACTGTTCCGGTTACTAATGTCTGTTCGGAAAGCTAGAATCTCTAGAACTATTTGTAAACTAGAGTGACGAGTTATAAATAACCCAAATAATGGTAAGGCAAAATTTAGAAAAATTTAAGAAATAAAATATAATGAAGTTAAATGAGCCGGTACCCTAGCGATGGGCGACCTTGAAAGGACCTTGCTGTCTTCACAGCTAGAAGCCCTAAACTCGGGAGAAAATTCATGAAATAATTTGTGGGACTCCAGAGAAGAGTCATTGAGGTTTCGATGACATTAGAATGCCAAGAAAATGCTTAGAAAATTTTATCAATTGGTACAGACGATTTTGGCTCCTTAAGCCAAACAGAAGGCATTTTGGTTATTTTGCCTACAGAGAAGATTTTTGACTAACTTGTCTATTTAAATAAATAAATTATATGACATAAAATATGAATAAGTATTACTAAAAATTAAATTAAAATAAGTATTACTAAAAATTAAATTAAAAATTAGTAGAAAATAAAAGAAAAGAAAATGAAACAAAATGCAAATTATGATATCACCATGATGCAATTAAAAGCCCTCCTCCCAATCACAACTTGATAAACAAATTAAAAGGGATAAAAATGACATAAAAATGAGATAAAAACAAACCATTTCTAGCAGCCTTCTTCTTCCAAGTCCCGCACTAAAGAGAGAGAGAGAGAGAGAGAGAGAGAGAGAGAGAGAGAAACCCACCATTGTTATGCTCACAAGCTTAAAACCCTAGCTAATTCCACCATAAAACCACTTACCCCCTTTACAAAAATTAAACCACTAGAGCAAGCTTGAGGTAGCAATTTAAAGAAGAAATTTAGGAGAATTTGAACATGTTACAAGCTTGGAAGAGTGATCAACATAAGTTTAGTGCTTATTCTCCATTATTTTCTTGATTAATTATTGGATGCGATTTCTAAGCATGGGAAATAGTAAGAAGAATTGATAAAATTGGGTATGTATGCACGGGAGGAATTTCTGCCAGCCTACGTATATGGAAGAAGTGATGTGTTTAATGAGATTTAAACTTGAATTTTAACTTAGGAGAGGTGCTAGATATGAAAAGTAAGTTAAATTTGCATGTGTAGTATGAATTGTGATTATGGAAGTTAGGGTTTGGAGCAAACTTAGGGTTTTGCTCATGTGTTGGTGAATGGAAGTCCTAATGGTCAATTAGTGACCATTTGGCTATGTTAATGAGGAATTGAAGTGAATTATGGCTTTGGATTTGAGGTTGGGTATGCTGCCTCATAGGACCAGCAGGGCTGGATGTGAGTCCAGCAAGTTTGGGCAGCTCTAACTTGAGTTGTGTAGGTTCAATTGGTACAAGGCTAATTGAACATGAAACTAGACACATAATGGCAAAACTTTGATGAAGAAACTTTGCATAGAAAATAAACTTAGGATGACCTAAAAATTGGCCAAATCCGGGTAACCAATTTTGGACCTGGTAAAAGTGACCAAATGAATTGTTCATTTGGCCATAACTCAGTGTAGAAATATCCAAATGACTTGAATTTTATATCAATAGAAAGCTTGGACAATTTAGAACAACTTTTATGAAGAACATAAACTCAAATTCTAAACTTAACCAATTCAAATTGCTAGTATGATTTAGGACACCAAATCTGGCAGAATCAAATTTGCCCATAAAATCTGGGTAAAGACCAATCCGGCTAGTTATGGTAAATTGATCATAACTTGAGCTACAAAACTCCAAATGGAGTGATTCAAAAAGGAAATTAAAAAAAACACATAAAGGAACAACTTTGATGAAGAGAATTTTATCAAATGTCCACTGTAACAATGACCAATGGAACAGTAAATTTAATGTATAAAATCTGAAAATTTTGAATAACATAAAATAAGATTTGAAATGGTATTGGAAATCAATGCCAACAAAAATAAAATGTAAAATGTGGTATCTTGGTGAACTTAGGCTCAACAAATCTATTATGTATTAAAAAGTCAACTTTTGTGTAGGAATAGTTAAGTAAATAGTAACCTCAATGAAATGAATGCAAAGAACCAAAACTTAAATTGCTAATGATACCTCACTTAAATGATTTAACGTTTGTTTAAATCATGGGATTTGTAGGCTCATCACAAATAGAACTTAGGAGAAATAGTTGATATAATTTGAAATGTGAATTGTAAATTACTATAAATGAATATTAAAGGTATAAATGATGTGTAAATAATATTTGGGGACTTTCTCTTTTGATTGAATAAAAATGAAAATTTGCTTGAACCTAGTTACATGTGAATTGGTGTGATAGATTAGAGATGAAATTGTAAATGAACTATACAAATGAAATTTATGAACATATGCATTAGATAAAAATGAATTTGGACATTGTATTCCCACTAAGAAATAAAATAAAACCTATTGACACTTAATGGTACATGAGTAAAATTAAGAGTAATCATAAATACTTAGTAAGCAAAAACATTTCTTGAATTTCAAATGATAAATTATATAAATAGTGTAATGAATAAATGAACCATATTAATGTATGAATGAGACATGAGTTCTCATTATTGTAGAAAGGAAAAATATTTTGAGTACAATGGTACATGAGACCATTGTTTTAAATTGTGATCATTATGGATAACATAATGAATATATAAATTACGATGAATGCATAAATTATATAAATATTAGACTTAGAGATTTATGTTTCTATTATAAAAAAGATTAAAATGCTAGAAATTATAATTAGAACCTATAATGAAATAATGAAACTTATGAACACTTAATGGTACTATGTGCCCATGTATCGCCCAGACATGTGTGTCAGGTTGGATAGATTGGCATGTCAATAGGGTATTATTTTAGTAGTACTGCATAAGGCTTTATGCCTGTGGTCATGGCTTTATGCCCGCACTCATGACTTTTATGCCCGATTATGTGTTATCATGGCTTTTTAGCCATATTGACTGCATACGTGGTTGACGTTCTGTGTCCCATAGTATGACGGCCTGAGGCACCGTGATGTCCAGTGCTAACGACCCGTTATCCAGTTTAGTCAGCCTGTCATAGATTACTTGGGCAGTGAAATTTATTGAAATGAGTTAAGAATAATAGTAACTGAAAATATTAGCAATTAAATAAAAGAGTAAGAATATTTAAAATAAATTAGATTAGTTATTTTGTATAAAGAATTGAAATGAATTAGAACGATATTAAAATTTAATTATTATAAAATAATCTGTGATAACCTAGAAAGTATTGAAAGAAATGAGAAAAAAAATTTGCAATAGAGATATAACTTAAATAAGCATTACAAATGTATTTTTTTTTTATAATAATATAAAGCTAAGAATAATATTCTTAGAATTTTCGGGGATGGTACCGTGAATTTATGAATTAAACGCTTCTGAAGAGGAATAAATTAGAACAAAGGACAGTTGACCAAATTATGATCCATTTCTTTCTTTATTTGTATATGTTATTTTCTTGTTATATTATTGTACCACTAAGCAGTAATGCTTAGCGCGATGGATTTGTTTCCCTTGCGCAGGTAGTAAGCTAAAACCCAGTGGACATTTGACTAAGATTTTTGGAGTCCAGATATGCAGAAGTGTCAGAAGTGCTCAAAGTTGTCACCTCCTCAGCAATGCATGCAGATAGGGCTCACATTAGTCATTTTATGTATTTTGTATATTATAAATATTTCGTATGTTGTAATGTAAACTAAGAATTTACAAGTAATATTTATGTGATCTAAATTAATAAATCGGTTAGTTCATATGTGATTAAATTGTATGGAAATAAATGGACTTGTACAAATGAGTATGTGAATTTCAAGAATTGAATGTGAGATGACTATGATGAGTATGAATGAGATTTTTATTGCAAAATATTATTGAAAATTTCAAGCAGATGAATAGTAAAATACGCCAAACGATAATAAAATAGGAGAAACTCCGCTGGTTTCTCCGTAGAAAAATAATTGATATTAAAATATAATGAGATCAAATTATTAAAGGAATAAAGTAAGATAAGATAGGGTGCTCCGGCACTGAGTGTGACATGTCTTGCTCGGCTACACTGTAGTCGGGTAAGGGGTGTCACATTTATTGGTATCAGAGCACGGTTTTGGCGTTCCTAGGCATCGATAGATAGAATAAGATCATGTGCATAACATGCATTGCATTCATAAGAGTCGAGATGACACTAATGCAGATATACTTTCTTTGGTTATTTTAGGTTAAGGTATAGACTCGAAATCACAGAGGGCAGTAGAGGAAGAAGTTGTAAGCCGTATCCCGACTGGGTGTGATGTTGGAAATAAGGGAGATCCTATTGTTTAAGTGCCAGAGGGGCCTGTACAACACCAACAAACCTTATTTGTGCAGATGACGAAGTTCTTTAGGCAAATGACTGGGGCAATTCCACCACCACCGCCTCAGTAAAAATCGCCTTTAGGAAAAATTAGGAAGAATGGAGCTATAGATTTCAATGGTAGAAAAGAAGACAATTCTTCAGCTGCTGAGTGTTGGTTAGAAAGGACTGAAAGAGTCCTGCAGTAGCTCCATTGCACACCAGAACAGAGTTTGGAGTGTGCAGTTTCACTGCTACAAGAAGCTGCATATCGGTGGTGGGATGTCATAACCAAGGTAGTGCCACCAGCCGAGGTGACTTGGGAATTCTTTCTGATAGAGTTCAAAAAGAAATATATTAGCTGTGTTCATGTAGAGGAACAGAATAGGAGTGGTGATCAGCAAAAGAGGGAATTTGGACAGTCTAGTAATAAGAGACCTAGAGAACAGTTAAGTCAGATATCGGATCAGAGTAGGAGACAGAGGCCTAGGCCTATACCCAGAAGAGGTCAACCAGAGATACTAGTAGTGAGTGCACCAAGACTAGTAAGAAAATGTGGCCATTGTAACAATTGGCATAAAGGAAAATGTAGGGGATTAACCGGAGCCTGTTATAGATGTGGGGCCATGGACCATCGTCTGAAACATTGTCCTAAGAGGAATTTACCACGAACCCAGACAAAGGTCATGGAAGGACCAGGTGCAACAGTAACACCACTTACAAATGTCACCCAAGCCGGAGAGAAGCAAGAGAAATGTAAATTTGAGGTAAAGTTTCCTTCCTTTATGATATGCCTAAGTGTATAATGATAGATTCGAAAAGACTAAATAATACCATATATATAAAAGGAGTAGACAGAGGGAGCAGTAGAAAGGTAAGGAAATTATCTCAGATACCTAAATCAACTAAATTTCGAGGACGAAATTTTTGTTAGAGGTGAAGAATTGTAACACCCTCACTTTAGCTAGTCCATACATTCGACTATTTCGACGACCAATGTCTATCCGGACAGCTAGAATGTCTGGAACTATTTGTAAACTAGAGTGAGGAGTCATAAATAACCCAAATAATGGTGAGGAAAAATTTAGAAAAATTTAAGAAATAAAATACAATGAAGTTAAATGAGCCGGTACCCTAACGATGGGTGACCTTGACGGGACCTTGCTGTCTTCACAGCTAGAAGCCCTAAACTTGGGGGAAAATTTATGAAATAATTTTTGAGACTCCAAAGAAGAGTCATTGAGGTTTTGATGGCATTAGAATGCCTAGAAAATGCTTAGAAAATTTTATCAATCGGTACAGACGATTTTGGCTCCTTAAGCCAAATGGAGGGCATTTTAGTCATTTCGCCTTCAGAGACAATTTTTTGACCAACTTGTCTATTTAAATAAATAAATTATATGACATAAAATATGAATAAATATTGCTAAAAATTAAATTAAAAATGTGTAGAAAAGAAAAGAAAAGAAAATGAAACAAAATGCAAATTATGACATCACCATGATGCAATTAAAAGCCCTCCACCCAATCACAACTTGACAAACAAATTAAAAGGGATAAAAATGACATAAAAATGAGATAAAAACAAACCATTTCCAGTAGCTTTCTTCTTCCTAGTCCCGCACCAAAGAGAAAGAGAGAGAGAGAGAGAGAGAGAGAGAGAGAGAGAGAGAGAGAGAGAGAGAGAGAGAAACCCACCATTGTTATGCTCACAAGCTTAAAACCCTAGCTAATTCCACCATAAAACCACTTACTCCCTTCACAAAAATTAATCCTTACCACTAGAGCAAGCTTGAGGCAGCATTTTAAAGAAGAAATTTAGGAGAATTTGAAGTTGTTACAAGCTTGGAAGAGTGATCAACATAAGGTTAGTGTTTATTCTCCATTATTTTCTTGATTATTTCTTGGATGCGGTTTCTAAGCATGGGAAATAGCAAGAAGAATTGATAAAATTGGGTATGTATGCACAGGAGGAATTTCTGCCAGCCTACGTATATGAAGGAAGTGATGTGTTTAATGAGATTTAAACTTGAATTTTAACTTAGGAGAGGTGCTAGATATGAAAAGTAAATTAAATTTGCAAGTGTAGTATGAATTGTGATTATGGAAGTTAGGGTTTGGAGAAAACTTAGGGTTTTGCTCATGTGTTGGTGAATGGAAGTCCTAATGGTCAATTAGTGACCATTTGGCTGTGTTGATGAGGAATTGAAGTGAATTATGGCTTTGGATTTGGGGTTGGGTATGCTGCCTCATAGGACCAGCAGGGCTGTATGTGAGTCCAGTAAGTTTGGGCAGCTCTAACTTGAGTTGTGTAGGTTCAATTGGTATAAGGCTAATTGAACATGAAACTAGACACATAATGGCATAACTTTGATGAAGAAACTTTGCCTAGAAAATAAACTTAGGATGACCTAAAAATTGGCCAAATCTGGGTAACCAATTTTGGACCTGGTAAAAGTGACCAAATGAATTGTTCATTTGGCCATAACTCAGTGTAGAAATATCCAAATGACCTGAATTTTATATCAATAGAAAGCTTGGACAATTTAGAACAAATTTTATGAAGAACATAAACTCAAATTCTAAACCTAACCAATTCAAATTGCTAGTACGAGTTAGGACACCAAATCTGGCAGAATCAAATTTGCCCATAAAATCTGGGTAAAGACTAATCTTGCTAGTTATGGTAAATTGATCATAACTTGAGCTACAAAACTCCAAATAGAGTGATTCAAAAAGGAAATTAAAGAAGACAAATAAAAGAACAACTATGATGAAGAGATGTTTGTCAAATTTCAACTGTAACAATGACCAATGGAACAGTAAACTTAAGGTATGAAATCTGAAAATTTTGAATAACAGAAAATAAGCTTTGAAATGGTATTGAAAATCAATGCCAACAAAAATAAAATGGAAAATGTGGTATCTTGGTGAACTTAGGTTCAACAAATCTATTATGTATTAAAAAGTCAACTTTTGTGTAGGAATAGTTAAGTGAATAGTAACCTCAATGAAATTAATGCAAAGGACCAAAACTTAAATTGCTAATGATACCTCATTTAAATGATTTAAGGTTTGTTTAAATCATGTGATTAGTTTGATGGGATTTGTAGGCTCATCACAAATAGAACTTAGAAGAAATAGTTGATATAATTTGAAATGTGAATTATAAATTACTATAAATGAAATATTAAAGGTATAAATGATGTGTAAATAATATTTGGGGACTTTCCCTTTTTATTGAATAAAAATGAAAATTTGCTTGAACCTAGGTACATGTGAATTGGTGTGATAGATTAGAGATTAAATTGTAAATGAACTATACAAATGAAATTTATGAACATATGTATTAGATAAAAATGAATTTGGACATTGTATTCCCACTAGGAAATAAAATAAAAACTATTGACACTTAATGGTACATGAGTGAAATTAAAAGTAATCATAAATACTTAGTAAGCAAACACATTTCTTGAATTTCAAAAGATAAATTATATAAATAGTGTAATGAATAAATGAACCATATTAATGTATGAATGAGACATGAGTTCTCATTATTGTAGAAGGGAAAAATATTTTGAGTACAATGGTACATGAGAACTATTGTTTTGAATTGTGATCATTATGGATAACATAATGAATATATAAATTACGATGAATGCATAAATTATGTAAATGTTAGACTTAGAGATTTATATTTCTATTATGAAAAAGATTAAAATTCTAGAAATTATAATTAGAACCTATAATGAAATAATGAAACTTATGAACACTTAATGGTACTATGTGCCCATGTATCGCCCAGACATGTGTGTCAGGTTGGATAGATTGGCATGCCAATAGGGTATTGTTTTAGCTGTACTGCGTAAGGCTTTATGCCTGTAGTCATGGCTTTATGTCCGCACTCATGGCTTTTATGCCCGATTATGTGTTATCATGGCTTTTTAGCCATATTGACTGCATACGTGGTTGACATTCTGCGTCCCATGGTATGACGGCCTGAGGCACCGGGGTGTCCAGTGCCAACGACCCGTTATCCAGTTTAGTCAGCCTGTCATAGGTTACTTGGGCAGTGAAATTTATTGAAATGAGTTAAGAATAATAGCAACTGAAAATATTAGCAATTAAATAAAAGAGTAAGAATATTTAAAATAAATTAGATTAGTTATTTTGTATAAAGAATTGAAATGAATTAGAACGATATTAAAATTTAATTATTAAGAAATAATCTGCGATAACCTAGAAAGTATTGAAAGAAATGATAAAAAGATTTGCAATAGAGATATAACTTAAATAAGCATTACAAATGTATTTTTTTATAATAATATAAAACTAAAAATAATATTCTTGGAATTTTTGGGGATGGTACCATGAATTTTAGAATTAAACGCTTCTGAAGAGGAATAAATTAGAACAAAGGACAGTTAACCAAATTATGATCCATTTCTTTCTTTATTTGTATATGTTATTTTCTTGTTATATTATTGCACCACTAAGCAGTAATGCTTAGCGCGATGGATTTGTTTCTCTCGTGCAGGTACTGAAGCTAAAACCCAATGGACATTTGACTGGAATTTTTGGAGTCCAGATCTGCAGAAGTGTCAGAAGTGCTCAAGATTGTTACCTCCTCAGCAATGCATGTAGATAGGGCTCACATTAGTCATTTTATGTGTTTTGTATGTTACAAATATTTCGTATGTTGTAATGTAAACTAAGAATTTGCAAGTAATATTTATGTGATATAAATTAATAAATCGGTTAGTTCATATGTGATTAAATTGTATGGAAATGAATGGATTTGTACAAATGAGTATGTGAATTGCAAGAATTGAATGTGAGATGACTATGATGAGTATGAATGAGATTTTTATTGTAAAATATTATTGAAAATTTCAAGCAGGTGAATAGTAAAATACGCCAAATGATAATAAAATAGGGGAAACTCCACTGGTTTCTCCGTAGAAAAATAATTGATATTAAAATATAATGAGATTAAATTATTAAAGGAATAAAGTAAGATAAGATAGGGTGCTTCGGCACCGAGTGTGACATGTCTTGCTCGGCTACACTGTACTCGGGTAAGGGGTGTCACAATATTTTTATGAGATAAGAATATGAGTGACAGAATATATGAGACATTTGCTATAAATCAGAGTTCGCAGCTAAAGGATATTTTGGTGGGCACATTATATCTAAAGAGCTGTCACCTCTGTTTATCTCCATTGATCAGTATGAGCTATTGATGTATATGGAATGGTGAGTCTCATACCATCTGATATGAGATATCGAGATAAACACAGTGGGTACTTATATGATAAGTAGGTCGAACTTATGACATACAGATAACATGAACATGGCGTTTACTCGAGTCAATAAAATGTTATTTGTGTCATACTAGTGCATATAATCCTTAGACCTGAGATGACACGGTTGTCTCTTATATGGGTGGTTTGAGTTTGATACCACTCTCATATCTGTACTATGTATGGATATTTCGATGTGTGTTGGCTTAGATCGGTCATATGTTAGGACAGGTGTTCAGTCAAGAGGGGATCCGTAGCCTTGAGTAAACAGGGTTAAAACTCTTATACAGATTTGAGTTATTCTTGACAAGATTAAGTTCCTGGCCAGGACAAATGACTTTGTTAGGAAAGATGTTTCTTGATGGTAAAGTCTAATATGTCAAAAATTAGATTTCAAATAAGTGCATAAGATTCCATGATAAGGGGTTTGACTCTACCATGACCCTTAATGGGATTATGACATAATACAGAGGGATTTTAGTGCACAGTGATGTATGATTAAAGGTTCATATTTAAGGTATTCCTTATTACTAATTGGGTGGCCATGGCATGCTATACTAGGTGTCAACCATGGTCTATGAGATGCCTAAAATGATTTAGAGAAATCATTTACTGTTTGGAAGAGTTCCAATGATATTAAGAGTTAATATAATTTTTCATTGCCAATTAGTAATGAGCTTAGTAAGTCACACACCTAAACAAGATAACCACCAAGTATATAATGATTTAATTGATTAATTAAAGAGTTTAATTAATTAAATAAATAGATTTGGTTTGCAATAAGATTGCAAAGTCCCTAGCATGACTTGAAACCAAATCTTGGATATTGAATGTATAATATAAATTAGATTTATATTTAAAGAGTTTAAATATAAATTTAATTGTGAAATTAATTAATGGAGATTAATTAATTAATTAATTTATATGTAATATAAATTAATTTGAGGAAAAAAATTACAATTTTGAGTTGAGAACTCAAAAATGCATACAAGGGCATTTTGGTATTTTCAGATGGTGATACATGGCACTTATAAATGTGTGCCACTTGTCTTCCATTGATAGAAGATGATTATTTGATGACTTAATCTAGGCTTGACTAGTAGCTTAATGAGATTAAGACAAATTAAGGCAAGATTAAATAGGATCATGACAAGTGGCACTCCATTTAATGCATTTTGTCTTGCATATAAATGTAAGATAAGATGAAGACAAAATGAATTGAATTCTTCTTCTGCTTCCTCAAGTTGGATAGCAACTTAAAGGCTTGTCCCTCTCTTGTTTTTCTTCCATGGATTCATAAGGAAAAACTTGTTTTCCTTTGAATAAAAAAATACTAGGAAGTGTTCCTAGCTAGCTACATCCAATATAACCTCACCTAAAGCAAAACCTCAAAGTTTAGTGGTTGGCTAATCACAAAAGGAGAGGATTGGTGCTGCCATTGGTGGAGCTTGGTGGTGCTTGTTGTGGACAAGCTAGAGGAGTTCCAATTGGCACTCTTTAGACTTCCAAAGGGAGCAAGAAGTTGATTCTACGCCCGAAGAGGTTAGAGTCCTCAAAAACCTCTTTTAGTTAGGGTTTAATGTGTTTAATTATTAAACAATAATCCTTGATTGCAAATGAATGATTAATGCATGTTAAAAGTGTGTTTTGGCATGCCTTTAGGTGTTTCAGGTTGGTTAGGTGATAACACACTTGGTATGTATGCATGAAACCCTAGAAAAATTATTGAAATTCAACCTTTAAATCCCTAATCCACACTTCCCACTGCCTTCAAATATACCCGTTGAATAGGCCAATTCTAACTTATAGTAGGCTCACTCAGCTGCTTTCTCTTTTCCTTTACATGCGACAGCATGAAAACAACTATTGCTGAGTATTTCACTTAGTGGTGCATAACTTAATAATTTATAAAATCATCATAAACCATGAAATCATTTCACAACAAAATATTTCCTTATTCACGATTCTATGAAACACAAAAATAATATCAAAATCTTTAGTAACACATTTCTTAATCATGTAGTAAAAATCAATATCACTAATCACATTTAGAAATAATTAGTGTTGCCAACAATCATATAGTTTAAGCCATAACACAAAATTTCACAATCAATCCATGTTGTACATCACGAAAAAGTTATCTCAACCTCACTAACTATTACTAATGAGGGAGGACTAGCTAGCAAATATGAGTACTCATCCGATCTTAACCTCAACTGATAAGCCAGAGAGGGAGAAAATATAAACATTCTCAATCTCACTAGCCGTTACTAATGAGAGAAGCAAACATGTCTGTCATGCCAACTGTGGTTTTAAAATAATTTAAACAATTTCCATTCAAATGCCCAAACATTTCAAATCATCATAGTTCAACACATTGGTTAGCAAAACAATAATTTCTCAAACATTTCTAAAATACATTCAATCCGACCACCCCCTTGCTACAATAATATCATTGGCCAACATCTGCCTTTTTAACCCAATAATATATTCAAAATATTTTCAACATTCAAAAATTTCTCAAAACAATGTAAATATTTCTCAAAGATAAGGCAAATTCACATTCATTTCATTTGCAAAGTTAAAATACAAAAGAAACTTAAGTTGTGCACAAACCTTAACTTAGACTTCTTTTTTGGGCTTAATTCTCCCTTTGTTCCAAAGTCCTCTTTTCCACTGAAAATACATAATTTCAAAGTTTTAATACTCATTCTAACTTCCACTCATAGCTAATCAATTAAATTCCTAAAATTACTACACATTCTACCCAACTGCTAGGCAGCATCAGATATAACTTTTGAACCCAATTTCAACCTAGTTCCAATCATAATTTATCAAAGAAATCTTCATGGAAGTTGTTCCTCTATGTCTTAGTTTTAATTATCATTTTGAATCACTTAATTTGGAGGTCCAGGTCATTAGTTATGGTCAAAATACTAGACAATATTCTGAGTGCCTTTTTCTCTAATTTCAAGTTTTCCAGATTTTTACCTTAAAATTGCATTCCATATCCGGGAATATTATGCTCAGAATTGTATCAGATCTCTAAAACAAAGTTTTATGCCTTTTTCTTAAGTTTCCAAATCATTTTGTAGCACATAAATTGGAGATATGCAAAAAAAGTTACGCTCTGTTTACTACCCGGAGGTCACAGGGTAAAATTGTTGAGTTGCAGGAAATTTTAATTTTGGAGTTCTGAATTATTCTAACATTTCCACCACCTTACCCATATATCTGGGTCTAGGTCAAAACATGAAAGTTGTAGCTATATGTCTTATGGTTATTTTGGCTTTAAAATCACTTAATTTGCATTTATGTGACTTCAGTTATGGCCATTTTGCCAAAGTTGTTCAGGTGGTAATTTCTTAGGTTTCCAAGTTAATTCCAGAATCCAGTTAGGTTTCTAATCCTACTTTCTTTAGTTAATTTGGGTAAGTTACAACCATAATTTGGCATTATGGTCCCCATATAAATTGTTTCCCTATGTCTCAAGATTACATAGGTTTAAGATTCACTTAATTTGGAGTTTTGTAGAGTGAGTTATGCTTAATTCAGTAAGTACTATTTATTTAGTCAGTTTTTCAGGTTCCAGATTTTTATTGCTGGAGTCTAGCTCTAATTGAGGTATCTTCCTACTATTTTTTGGTCAGATGTCCTACATGAAAGTTTTAGCATTTTGTCTTAGGTTTCATTTCCCATTGGTTTCATCTCATTTGGAGTTATGTAGCTCAAGTTATGAGCTAACAACCCTACTAGACTCAAGCTGTCTAGATTCAGCATTTATGGCACATTAAACACAACATCAATTCCATTACTTTCTAGACCAAACCAAAGTTGTTTCTCAACAAATACACTTCAAATGGTCATAATACACATCTAATAGCATTAATTAGGTTTCATACCATCAAAACCCTAATTTCATACAAACCTAATTGTCATCTTCCCATTTCAATCCAATTCAAGTGCCTAATCATGCTTATAACTTCAATTCAAGTATAGGAATCAAATTAATCACATCAAAACTCATAAACCCTAACTCCTACCCTATTGAACAAATTTCCACACTTCAATATCATGCATAATTTCTATCAAAACTTCAAGAATCAAGCTTAAAATCTATAAATTCATAACTAAGTAATATTAAAGCTTCACTTACCTCAAATGGTCACTTTCCAAATCTCCCAAATCTTCAATTTCCTTGAATTTCTTTGCTCTCTTTCTTCAATTCAAGGGTTGATTCAAAATTTTTCTAAGGATTTTGTATGGCAATTGTGAAGGAATTACAGGGTTTGGGAAGCTTGATGAAGCAAAAATGATAGTGAGGAGAGAGAGAGAGGTGGACGGCATGGAGGGGAGGAAGAAGATGAAAATTTGTTTAGTTTTTAATGCATTTTGTCTTATATATATATATATAAATATCCCAATTTAATTTTAAATTATAATTATAATTATTATTATTTTTACAATCTTATTAATTCCTTATATGTCCCTTCTAAATTTTCATACACCTATCACTTAATTAATTCCTATTTCAATATAGTGATCTCACTCATTTTAATTGACATTTAGGTCAAAAGTCAGCTCTTCAAGTGAATTGACTAAAATGCTCTTCATCGAGTTATAGTCTATCTTTTCACTAATACGGATCAAGTCCATAACCCGATAGTCTCTTAGGCTTTGATGTACTTATTTGTGCTTATTTTCTTTTTATTTCTTTGATTTATTAATTTTCAATAATTCCTCAATTAATCCTTAATTAAGGATTCTATAGGATTCCACATGAATTTGGAGTGACAACTAAATTCATAGTCGCTTTCCGGATAGGTCACCCATCGCCGAGAACTTAAGCTCATTTAACCGATTTGTATTCCATTTCTCTTATTTTCTTCCAACCTTATTTGATCTTTATTAATTTAATTTATGGTTTCTCTCTATGATTTAAGTGTGGTTCCAGACATTCTAACCGTCCGAACAGATATTAGTTGCCGGGCTAGTAGAATGTACGGAATTACCTAATGTGAGGGTGTTACAAAATTATTAAAATCTTGAAAAATCAAAATGATGAGAAAATTATTACAAATTTTTTAAAGGTAATTCAGATCACTATAACTATCCATCAGTTCACTTGCTAAAATTGAAAGTATTGTCAAATTCTATAGAACAAATTAATAAATTCGAAGTCGGAACCCATATTGCTCATAGACGATATGTATGTATAGGGTATATAACTTAGCATGCCTTGATAAAATTATCAAAATTTTATTAGGAAACATGTGTTGTCTCTGTTCTCTATGTGTATTCTTATCAGAAAAAGTTAAAATTGTAATTGTGTGGAATGGTGATGTATGATATCTTTCAAGTATCTCTACATGTGAGGTTGGTCATTTAGATTTTGACATTACTTTTGTAGAGGATTTGCATCTAAAATATACAGTAAATTACTATTTAGTCTCTATATTTTAATGAAATTAATTACTTGATCTCTGTATTTTAAAAAATATACTTTGAAAAAACACATTAGTTAGTCTCTATAATTTGTCTCCGTTAATTATTTAATTGAATAATTATTTTTTATACTTAAACTATCCTAATCCTTTCCTCCTTATTTCTTTCTTATCATTCTTTATTTCTCTCTTCATGTTTATTTTCTTCTATATCCACACCCTTCTCTCCCCCCTCCCCCCAACATTCTCTCTTTATTTTCATCTATCAATAAAAATAGTACAAGCTCTCTACACAAAAAAGTTAATCAGTTTCCTTAAATTTCTAAAAAATCAAGAAAAATTATTTCTCAGTAGAGAAAACATAAAATTGATGTCCAAAAAATTGAAAATTAAAAAAAATGTAAATTCATATTTAGTTTGCATATAGCAAAATTTTTATTTTTATCGAAGAATATATTTTTCAAAATACATGTATTAACTAATTAGATTTTAATAAAATAGAAGGACTAAATAATATTGTTTCTCAAAATATAAAGATCAACTAATTAGTTTATTTAAAATAGAGAGACTAACTAATAGTTTGAATAGTATAAATAACAAAAAATTTAATGGAGGGACTAAATAGTTTAATGAAAACAAAATACATAGATTAAATAATGTATTTTTAAAACACAAAAACTAAGTAGTTAATTTTATTAAAATATAAGGATTAAATCATAATTTTCCTAAAATACATACCTTGAAAAAAATCAACATGATTTTATTAAGGGTATATGCTATCCTTGTTGTTTATTTATTTATTTATTTTTAAGTAATCGTATATTTAAAATTTTTAACTAAAATTAAAAATGCACAAAAAATATCTGATTTTTTTTCTTTCAATAGACCAAATAAAAAATTTCAAATATTATGCATATTTTTATAAAATTACCAACAACTTTCAATTGCAAATTATGTCAATATTATATAAATGTTTTATTTTCATTATAAAATATTTCTAAATTTTTATTTAACTTTTTTTGTAATAAAAATTAAACAAAATATTTTTTAGATTTGTAATTCAAAATCATAATGAATTTGGAAAAGAACTTTTTCTTTTAATTTGAGTGGAGGTTCTAATAGTATGATGGATTATTTCTTAGATAAATTTCTAAATTTAGTTTAATTTCTAATTAGATTAGAATTGAAGAGACTAACATTGAATTAACGCTATAATCAAAATAAATAATAGATAATTCATGGCCAATTGAACAGAAAATGCCAAATTTTTGGGTAATTGACAATTATATATAAATGTTCTAATTTTAGATTACATATCTCAACATTTAATATTGGGAGTAATTATAATTTTTTTTTCCGACTTTTTGTTAACAAAATTTGAATTTCCTAAATTTACAATGGCTAAGTATTTTAAAAATTGAAATATATGATCTACAATTAAAACATTTGACTATAATAAAAAATTAACGATAAACTTGACATTTTCTATTGAATAGGCGATAATTCATATGTCTAATCCTTTGCATCGAACGCTGTCAACCTTGGCTTAGCTTCAATTCTTGTGTTACACCATCCGTAACGAAGGATGCTAAGGGGAGTTATGCAGGATTGAGAACTACAATTCCAACCAACGTTAATCAAAGGGAAATTTAAACTAGTTTTTGTTATAGAATCTAGAAAAAATTCTATAAAAGCAAAAAGCAATGCAAATTAAATGGATTTTTGTTGAGAAGAGGAAATTTAAATAGATTTTGTTTTGATTTTTATTGAAAAAAGGAGAATTTCTTGTGCAACTCTAATAATATCGTATTTATTTTTTATGCTAGATAAAAATAGATATTAAATTGGGTTTTATTTGCAAAAAAAGTCAAGTGGCTCATTTTGTAGATGCAAAACTAACAGGGGCGGACGTAAGACTAAGTGCGGAGAGGCCCAATTTTAAATAATTATATTATCATTAAAATTAATAAAATTTATAAATTTCATTTTATTAAATAATAATTTATATTTTTTTAAAAAATAACATATTGTATTATTTTTAAATAATAAAACAAAATTAAAAATCTATACACTCAACCTAGCACGTAAAATGCTTAATGTGAAAAATCTGATATTAAGATATTATAATATAAAATAAAACATAAAAAAACTCATAGACTTTAATTTTTTTCGTCATTTTCTATTATCTTTTTTTATTTTTTTTTATCTTTTATTTTTAATATTTTTATTTTTATAGTATTCTAAATAAATATTCATACTTTATAATATTTACTTGTTATTATTTTGATCACTTTTATAATATTTTTTAGCCTAATAATATCAAATTTAATAAATTTATTGTCATTATTATTATTTTTTATTTTTATTATTAATAATATTATTTTAAATTTTAATTAAAAAAAAAAGTATGGCCAAGGATAATTTATGTGCCACTAATTTTAAAATAATTTTAATTCTTTAATGTATTTAATCTTTTTTTTTAAAAAGGGGCCCACCCCTTTGCTTGCGTCCGACCTTGGTATATCGATGTATGATTAAATTGAATTTGATATTTTTGTTTTTTTAATTTTTAATTTTTAATTGAAGAAAGAAATATTATTATTTATTTTTATGACTAATTCTAATTAATACTTCGATTTGAGTTTTCATAGTCAATTCATTGTTAAAAATTATTATTTATTTTATAATATTATTAAATTAATTTATTATTTAAAATAAAACATTTAATATAATTAATTTTTTCTACAAAGTGTATTGCAAATTATTGTTCTTGTTATGTATATTCATGAAATTTAATTTTTTATATATAATTTTATGTTAACTTTTTTATATGTGATATAATTTTATCATAGTATTATAAATAATATATTTAATTATTTAAATTAAAATAATAATTTCAATGTTATTTCAATTAATTCTATAAATATAAATATTTATTAATTTAAAATTATTATTTATTTTATTAGATTAAATTTTTATGAAAGTTATGTGTTATATATTATAATATCATAATTATAAACTTAAATGCAATATAATAAAAAAATATAATACTAAGTTTTAAAAATATAAATAGATGAAAATTTTTTAAAAATTCAAATAAATAAATAAAAATGTAAGATAAGTCATTGAATTAAATTTATTCAAATTTTGTTATTTTACTTTTTTTTTTCTTTTAGAAAAGAAAAGTTTCATTTGCCTATAATATATTTTTTATAACTTAAAATAAAATTAATTTGCATAATAAAATTGCATAACTAAATTAATATAAAAGAAAATTATTTATAAAATCAGATAAAAGGATAATTTTTAAAATATATTTTATAGTTTAATGCCTTATTATTCTAAAATTTTTATTTTCATTTAATTGATATTTTGAAATTTTATATTGTCATATTGTTTAAAAAAATTTATTTTAAAATCTAGTTAATATATTTAATAAGTATTTTATTTTTTAAAATTATAAATTATATAACATATATAGATTAAAATATAATATAAATTTAATAATACATTTTTAATTAATTCATATTAATTATATAATTAATACTTTCAAGTAATCAATTCTTTTTCTTCTTTTCCTTTTCGTATCTTCCTCTTGTTTTTATTATTTTAAAATTTTAAAACATAATAATTTAAAATTAACATTAAGAGGAGCATAATTTTTCACATAAATATATGACAAATATAATTAGAATTTTTTATAAACTTATGGTCAAAAAATAACTTAATTATGATTGACTAATAAATTAAAAATATAAAAATATGTTTACGCAGGATATTAATAAATTATAATTAATCTATATTTAAACTAAATGGATATAAAAAAAATTAAAATCTCATATGATCAGGTATAAAATGCACCTTTTATATAAAAATTATATTAATCTTCCCAAATATTATAGGATGCATCAATATTAAATATGAAAAAAAAATAAAAAAAATCAAAATTTCTTAGCCTATAAAAATATTATTGAATTTGTAAGGATTGATTTTATTTGATAGTGACAATAAAATAAAATCTTATTGATTACATTATCCTGCAACTACCCTCATAAGAATGATACCTATAATATACAAAAACTCAAAAAATTTAAAGATTTATAAATAGATTTTACCCGTTAGAGAAAAACGGACAAATAAAATATAATGAATAGAGAAAAAAAATCATATTATAATTCAAAGTTAATTAATCTTAAATTTTATTCCACAAAAATAGAGTGTGTAACTATAAAAACTATCCGTTACTAAAATTAAAAAAAGAATACAACTTTATAGCAAATAAAATATTTGTCATTGAATAATATTAGAATTTTATATGTATCAATATAAATACAAATTTGTTATTTAATAAAATTGTTGACCCCACAAGCTCAAAGGAGCATAGATTTTGATGATACCAAAACTCAACTAGAATCAAACTAACATTGTTTTAAGTATTGTGCTTCTCAAAGAACAAAAAAAAAAAAGACACAAGGAAATCATGATGGATTCGTGCCTTTAAAGAAAGGATGACATTTTAAGATAACACAGACGAATCAAAGGAGATAAAGGATGAAAATGTTACCTTCCAAAGCTGCATTGAAGATCAAATTTGAAGGTACATGTAGTATAGAAGTTAGTTTTAACTTTTAGGATTACTTGTGAAAAGAATTGAGGATTGATACTTATTTTTAATCCCTCAAGTATTTTCTTTTAAAATATCATCAATGGCCTAAAAGCATTTGATTATGATTTGGTGTAAAGTTTTAAAGTTTTCAAAGTTATGCATAAAAGTTTTCCTAGTATGCTAACTGGTTTGCTACTTGTTTTGGTATGCTAACTGGTTTGCTACTTTTTCTGGTATGCTAACTATCTCAACTCTGCACAACATCGCAGAAAAAGACAAAATAACGGCTATTTTCTTGAAATTCAAAATTATAATATTCAAATGAGTTCTCAAATAGTCAGAAACATTTCAAAGCTATAAATACACCTATCCTTGGCCATTTTGCACTTAATGAAAGTCTCTCTATTGTTCCTAACCTTTCAAGATCATTAAAGCTTTTATTCAAAGTACTCAAATTGTATTTATTGCTCATCATTGGCTTACCTACTCATCTCTTCTTTATAGATTTTGTTGTATTGAATGAGATTGAGTTTTAAACACTTTATTATCATTTATGAGAGGTCATTCAAGCACCTATTGAAGCTTGATTATGAAAAGTGTTTGAGATAACACTTGGTAGAAGTGTGAAGCTACTTGTAAAAGCTTTGGTGAGAAGATTTGTAAAGGGCTTTTGTCTCTTGCCTTTAAAAGAGAAGATTAGTGAAGTGAAGACTCAAAGTGGGATCTTTGAGAGAGTGGATGTAGGCTAGTTGAGCCAAACTACTATAAAAATTCAGTGTTCAATTTTCTCAACCCTTACTCTTTACATTTATGCATTTTAACTTTCTGATTGAAGTGTTTTTTGTTGATATAAAAATTGATACTGTTTATTGTTAACCTTGCTGCAAATTGAGAAAATTAGTTTACTGCTGAATCTGCTGATATCTGATTTAATTTGCTTATTGTTTTATTGGCTGTCAACTAATATATTTGGCATACAGCTCTGTTTGCGGTGTTGTAAACTTATTCAGATTACTGAAATTTCTACTGAATGCCAATATATTCTATTAAATCAGTGTACTGATTGCATAAGACCCAACTTTGAATCAACTTATCAATAGAGCTGTATTATTCATATTTCACATTAGAAAATTAAGTTGAACCAAGCTGCAATTTTTTAAAGGTTTTGAGCTAGAACCAAAAAATTATTTTTAGAGTCCAATTCACCCCCCTCTTGGATATATTTTGGGACATCAATTTGGTATCAGAGCTTGTCTCTCTTGCTTGAGGATCAAACTCCTTAGAGTGATCCATTCACATGGCTGATTCATCTAGAAACTCGGCTGGTATACCTGCCCCCTTAGCTAAAGGTTATTCAATCACTAGACCACCACTTTTTAATGGCACAAATTACTCTTTTTGGAAAACTAGAATGAGAAACTTTATACAATCTGTTGATATTGATGCTTGGAGAATAATTAAAGATGGTCCTTATATTCCTTATAAAACCAGTGAAGGAACTGTGCAAATTCCTAAAGCTAAAGTTGAATTTGATGATAATGATTGGAGGAAAATTTCTACAAATACCAAAGCTATTAATATTCTTCATTGTGCTCTTGATATTAATGAGTATAATTGTGTTTTAGGGTGTTAAACTGCAAAAGAAATATGGGACAAACTAGAAGTCACATATGAAGGAATTGATGTGGTGAAAGAGTCAAAGGCAAATCTCCTCATTCGTGATTATGAGTTATTTGAGATGAAACCTGGTGAAACTATTGCTGAAATGAGTACCAGATTCACAGATCTTGTTAATCTTCTTAAAGCTCTTGGAAAGAGATTTGAGGAACAAGAACTTATAAAGAAAATTTTGAGATCTCTTCCAAAGTCATGGAAAGCAAAGACCACTGTTATTCAAGACACCAAGGATTTCAAATAATACACCTATGATGAGCTAATTGGTTCTCTCATTGCACATGAGATGATCTACAAGAAAGATGAGAAAGAAGGTGATCAAAAGAAAAAGAAAGGTATAGCCTTCATATCTGAAAAGGTAGATGAGAAAAGGAAAAGTGTTGCTTTCAAAGCTAGTTTAAGTGATGACTCAAGTGCTTCAAGTGATGATGATGAAGATATGGCTATGATAGTCAAGAGATTCAAAAGAGCATTTAGAAAAGGCGAAAGCAAATACAAAAAGTTCACAAAGAAATATGCTCCAAAGACTCTAAATCATTCAAGTGAAATAGTTTGTTATGAGTGTAACAAACCAGGCCACATTAAGCCAAACTATCCTACATTGAAGAAGAAAAACAAGTTTAGAAAGGATAAAAGTAAAAAGGCAATGGTGGCAATGTAACACCCCCGTTTGCATAGCCCGGTATATTTCACTATTCCGGTGACCCGAGTCGGTCCAAACAATTAAGGAGATTAGAACCACACTTAAGACAACTAGAGAAGCCATAAATACAAATAATTAGTAATTGCCAATTAGTTAAGTATAAATAAGAAGAACAGAACATAAGAAGTTAAACGAGCCGAGAGTCACAGCGATGGGTGACCTTCTCGGGAACGACTGGGAAGTAGATTTAAACTCAAATTTCAAATAGTAAAATGTGACTCCGCAGTCCTTAGGACCCTTACGAACACAGTGGAAAAGAGAAAATTATGAAAAAGAACTGTTAAGCCAGTCAAATAATTAGGTCAGGGAGCCAGAAGAAATATTGAGTTATTTGTAAATCGGGTTGAACCGGCGAGGGGCAATTTGGTCAATTGACCTCGAGAGCTGACTCCTGACCTAACTGTCAAATAAAATTAGAGAAAAGAAAATTTCAGAGTTGAGAATTAAATTAAAGAACTAATAGAAAAATAACAAAAAAAGGGAAGAAAATGAAAAAGTGAAGGAAGATGACATCATGCATGATGCCATAAATCCTATAATTAATAAATTTAATTATTTAGATATTTTGGTCTTCCATAAGTTAAAAATTCACAAAAGAAAAGAAAAGAAAAAAAAAAACAAAAAAGTCTTCATCTTCCTCATATGTGCCGCCCTCACTCTCTCTCCCTCTCCATTGTTAAACTTCCATTAAAGCTTGCACTCAAGCTTAAATTTCTTCACTCAACCTTAATAGCTTCCATAAAAACCTCATTAGAGCTTGTTATCTCAACCTAAGAAGAAGATTGAAAGAAGAAAGAAGAACAAAAGATAGAGATTTGGAGGATTTGAAGTTCTAAGAAAGGTTAGTAAGCAAACTTGGCAATTTTAGTTTGATTCTTACATTTCTAACTTAAATAACTTAGAAATAAACTTAAAATGGAATGAAATAAATTGTTGAGGGACTAAGCTGAATTTCGGCCAGCATGTGTATGGGGTATATTTGCATGGTTTGATAGATTTGAATGAGTATATGAACCTCAATTAGTTGAATTATTATAGTTAAAGGCATTGAATTGGTTAAATGCAACAATTAGTGTGAATTAGGGTTTTGGACATTAGGATTTAGAGACAAAAATATAAGAAATTTGTAAATGATGTCCTTGACCTAGTTTAAGGAGAGAAATGGTCAATTGTGACCGAATGAGGTGTGTTACGAGTGTTTGAATCAAAAGCAAATTCGGATTAAGTGTGGTCATGCTGCTGGCAGCATGACCAAGTTACTTTTGAGGGACCAAAAATGACAATTTACAAGTCCAATTGGTATGAGACCAATTGGAAATGAAAATAGACACTAAATGACACAATTTTCATTCAGGAATCATGCCCAAAAAGTGACCAAAACCTAGTGAACAAATTGACCAAACTTGGAAAATCTCAGTCTGCCCTGTACAAACTGACCAAATGAACAGTGTTTGTTCATTTAGCCATAACTTGAGCTAGGCAGGTCTAAATGACCTGAAATTTTACTAGTGGATAGTTGAGATATAGACCTAAAACTTTTATGAAGAACACAAACTCAAATTATACCATTAACCAAGTCATTTGGCCACCCAAAGTTGGTGACCTAAAACTGCCAGAACCAAAAATTGCCCAGAAAATCTGGGTTAAGTCCAATCTAGCAGCCATGGTTCAAATGGCTATAACTTGAGCTACAAAACTCCAATTGGAGTGATTCAAAAAGGAGAATAAACTTAAGACAATAGGAAACATTTTCTGTAAAGAAAGTTTTGCCAAATTCCAAAAGTAAAATGACCAATGGAACAGTGCAACCTTAAACACCAAAACTAAAAATTTATCAAATTTGCCTAAAAGACTTAGAATTTGAGTAAACAACCAAAACCAACAAATTTAGTGACCAAAATGTGGTATGTGGGTGAAGTTGGAATTCTCATACCTATTAAGCCTTAGAAAGTCAACAATTTGACTTGAATAGTGTAGTGAATAGTAACCCCAAAACACAAAATTTAAAGAATGTCGAATTTAGCACATTAGAGCTAGGTAAAAGTGAAGTTAAATTTATCTTTGGATTTATGTTAAGCTATGGTACTGAAACACTGTGAAATTATGTGTTTCAGTTGAAAAGAACACTGGAAAAGAACCCAAGGAATCGAGTCAAGGCCAAGAGGCGACTCGTTTAAGGTTTGTGCACAACGTATAAATTCTGCAAATTATTTTCTGCATATGGTTTTGAATAAATTGATATAGTGAATTATGACATTATTTATGATGCTTTGATTTAAATTTGTTGAAAGTTATTGTGAATATTTGAAATGGCAATGTTTGGTAAATTGTTAAGATAAGTTTTGAAACCACAGTGTCATGACCATATATTTGAACACCTCACTAGCATGAATAGTGGGGGTAATCAATTTCGAATTTTGATTCCTTCTCTGGATGAAGTGTTGAGGTGTGCCAGTAGTAGAGGAACTTTGAGCTAGCTAGCCTTGTGATGTGACTTCTCCTTAGCCTTTGGCTATTGAGATTATATTTATTTCGAATGGTATGATATAACTGTGGGTTTTATGAAATGTGTTTTGACACTTCGAAATGAAATTGTTTGGAATAAAATCTCATAATTCATGTTTTGTGTTTAACGCTCATGTTCAGTTCAATTTTTGAATAAATGTGATTTAAATTCTGCATAAAGAATATTTTCGTATGTTGTGCACCACTAAGTCCCAGTACTCAGCGATAGCTGTTATTGCTATCGCAAATATAGAGACTAGAGGAGCAGCAAACTGAGCTGCTGAGGATTGAGGATCTATCAGCTTGAAGTTATCGGGTATAATTTATACCTTGACTGTAGATATTTCTTTTCATGTATGTAATGCACATAAATGTATGGACATGTAAAAATGGGTATCGAGCAGTTTGTACAAAGTTTGTATAAAATTTGTAATAAATTTTAGTTTAGATTTTCTGAATGTAAATTTTAGTATGATGTATATATAAATTGTTTATCTTTAATGAAATATGAATGAATGATATTGATTGACAGTATTTTGAGAATTTTTGAATTTTGAAATTTGAGAAAATGGTTGAGATTGATTGTGAAGTTAAAGAAGTAGTTAAAAAATTATTGGAAGTGCATTTTTTTTTCAGGTATTTGAAGAACTGTTTTCTCAAAATACAAATGGAACTCTGCCAAAATTTTTATAAAATTTGCGGAAAAATAAAATGGACTAAAAATATTAACTAGTTTTAATTTTAATTAAATGTTTTAAATACCTATTAGAAAATGCTCAGCACTTATCAAAAATAAGAAAATTGTTTTAAAATCCCTTGTAGGGTACTTAATGAGTTATCGGTAGGTGAAGTTTGGTAGTTCATTAGATATTCTATGGGATCATGTTATGCCTTACAGAGGGGTAAGGTGTGACAGGCAACATGGAGTGATAGTGACTCTTCATCAAATGATGACACAAGTGATAAAGATGTTTGCAAATACTTGTATGATGGCAATTGAAGAAATAGGTGAAAGCTCGCACATTGAAGATAGTAAAAATGAGGTAAATCTTGAACCTTCTAATGTTGATGAGTTAGAACTTGCATTTGTAAAGACATATGATAAATATAGATCTTTTAAAAAGAAATGCAAAATTTTGATACATGAAAATTGTGCTTTAAGATCAGAAAATATTTCTTTGAGTATGGCTTCAAAGGAAAATAAATTTTACAAATCTCAAATGAAATTATTTAAGGAAGTTAATAATAAGCTTCAAAGATCAAAAGAAGTGTGTGAACAACTTCTTGAGAAAAACAGAATTCTTGAAGCAAAAGTTGAATCTTTGACAAGAGATTTAACTAAATTTACAAAAGGAAAAGAAACACTTGATATACTTCTTGGGAATCAAAGATCCACAAATGAAAATTTGGAATTGGTTATGATAGATTTATGAAATATGGAAAATACAAACATTATTTTGTTAAAGCTTCATCTTCTTCTCAACTTAAATATTACATGCTTTTATTGTAATCATAAAGGTCATATGATTAATGTTTGTCCTATTAGAAAAGGAACCTTTAAGGCAAAGAAAGTATGGGTGCCTAAAGGAACCGTACCTAATATTACTAACATACAAGGACCTAAAGTTGCTTTGTTACCTAAGGACAGTTAACTTATTTCAGGTCTGCCTAAGGAGTATGCTAGAAACAGAACACTGGTACATAGATAGTGGCTGCTCTAGGCACATGACAGGAAATAAAGGCAAATTCTCCTCTCTTACTTTGAAAGAAGAAGGTTATGTCAAATTTGGTGATAAAAGTAAAGCTAAAATTATTGGATGTTGAACTATTGGTAAAAATCCTTGCATTGAGAATGTTGCATTAGTACAAGGATTAAAACATAATCTTTTAAGTGTTAGTCAACTGTGTGATAATAGTTTTAAAGTCATTTTTACTTCTACACACTGTGAGATTCATGAAAATAATGTTATGTTTGTTGGTGCTAGAATAGATAATATTTACCTACTTGATTTAACAAGTCTTGATGAAAATTGTGAAACATGCTTTATGACTTCAGATGATAGTGCATGGTTATGGCATAGAAAATTAGGACATGCTAGCATGAGTACACTTGCTAAACTTTCTAGAAGGAATCTTGTTAGAGGGCTTCCAAAGTTAAGATTTGAAAAAGAGTTTCAATGCAAAGCATGTGCACTTGGTAAGCATACAAAATCATTTTTTAAATCAAAAAATGTTGTAACTACATCTAGACCATTAGTGTTATTACATCTTGATCTTTTTGGTTCAATCACACCTAGAAGTCTAGGAGGCAAGGCATATATATTTGTAATTGTTGATGATTTTTCAAGATTCACATGGACTTTCTTTCTTGCTCATAAAGATAAAACCTTTGATGTATTTGAAGCTTTTTGCAAAAGAATTCAAAATGAAAAAGGTTATTGCATTACATTTTTAAGAAGTGATCATTGTAACACCCCTATTTGTATAGCCTGGTATATTTCACTGTTTCGATGACTAGAGTTAGTCCGAACAATTAAGGGGATTAGAACCACACTTAAGACAACTAGATAAGCTCTGAACACAAATAATTAGTAATTGTCAATTAGTTAAGTATAAATAAGAAAAATAGAACATAAGAAGTTAAATGAGCTGAGAGTCACAGCGATGGGTGACCTTCTCAGGAAGGACTGCGAGGTCGATTTAAACTCAAATTTCGAACCATAAAATGTGACGCTGAGGTCCTTAGGACTATTGCGAACACAGTGGAAAAGAGAAAATCACAAAAAAGAATTGTTAAGCCATTCAAATAATTAGGTCAGGGATCCGGAAGAAATATTGAATTATTTGCAAACCGGGTCAAACCGACGAGGGGCAATTTGGTCAATTGACTCCGAGAGCTGACTCCTGACCTAACTGTCAAATAAAATCGGAGAAAATAAAATTTTAGAATCAGGAATTAAATTAAAGAACTATTGAAAAATTTAGGAAAATGGAAAAAGAAAAGAAAAAGTTTAATTACATCATGCTTACATCACTTGAATGACATCATGGGTGATGTCAAAAATTCAATTTAATTTTCCTACAAATATTGACCAAGTCAAATAAGTTAATTATCTTTAAAATAACAAAATAAATGAAAAATTTTATTTAGTCTTCTTCCTTAAGGTTGCTGTCCATCTCTCTCTCTCCTTCTCCCTCGCCAAAACTCCATGGAAGCTCATTTTGAGCTTGATCAAACCCTAAATCCCACCATAGAAAGTTAAACTTCCATCATTAAATTTTGATTTCAAGCTTTGATAGAGAACTTGACAACAAAAAGAAGAAAAAAGGAAGAGGTTTTGAAGAAGTGAAAATTCAAAGTAAGGTTAGTAAGCAAACTTGACACTTTTAGTTTGATTTTTGCATTTCTAACTTATTGAACTTGAAAATAAACTTTAAATGAAATGAAAACAAGTGTTGGGGGACAAAGTTAAATTTCGGCTAGCTTGTTAGGGTATTGGATTTGATAGTGTTTAGTTAAACTAAACATGAATTAGAGCTTAAATAATGTGGTAATTGTGGTTAGAATGATAAGTGAACTCAAATTTCATGGAATTATGATGAATTGTATAATTAAGGTTCATAGCACCTAGGGTTTAGAGAAAAAAATTTTGAGAAATGGTCAAATGGTGTGTTTAACATTGTTTGAGATGAAAAATGGTCATTTGCGACCATTTGAGGTATGTTAGAAGTGTTAGAATTAGGCTTGAATTCGGATTGGTTGTGGGCAGCCTGTAGGCAGCAGGACCAAGGTCCCTTTCAGGGACCGAAACTAAAAATTTACAAGCCCAATTGGTATGAGGCCAATTGGGAATGAAACTAGACACAAAATGACACATTTTTCATTTAGGAATCATGCCCAAAAAGTGACCAAAACCTAGTGAACAAATTGACCAAATCTGGACTTAGGCAATCTGACCTGTACAAAAATGACCAAATGAACAGTGTTTGTTCATTTGGCCATAACTTGAGCTAGGCAGGTCTAAATGACCTGAAATTTTACCAGTGGAAAGCTGAGATATAGACCTAAAATTTTTATGAAGAACACAAACCCAAATTATGCCCTTAACCAAGTCATTTGGCCACCCAAAGTTGGTGACCTAAAACTGCCAGAACCAGTTTGGTGCTCAAAAATCAGGGTTAAGTTCAATCCGACAGCCATAATTCAAATGGCTATAACTTGAGCTAAAAAAACTCCAATTGGAGTGATTCAAAAAGGAGAATAAAGTTAAGACAATAAGGAGCAATTTCTATGAAGAAAACTAGCACTGGGTACCAAGTACCTCAGGCTGTCACACCATCGGTCACAATGTGTCTCCCGGTGTGCAACAGAATAGCTAATGAGCTGTAATAACCATTGGGCATAAGGCCAAGTATCACATTGATATCAGAATGGCTAAAAGCCATAAAATCACAGAATGGCATAATGCCATGTGCAGTACTGCTAATTGAACCCTATTAGCATGCCAACCTATCCAAACCAAATCTTACTAGGTGTACTAGGGCACATTACAAAGTTATTGATTGAATTTTCAATTTTTACAGGTAAGGTTACTATTCACTTTTACTATTTAGGTCAAATTATTGACTTTCCAATGCATAATAGTTACATGAGTCCTAATCACATAAATTTATCACATTTTGGTTCCCAAAAGTGTTGGCATTAGTTGTTAATATATACTTCTAACCAATAGAGAATAAATCAAAATTTCAGTTTTTGTGTGCTAGAGTTCACTGTTCCATTAGGACATAGGGACAGTTGCCTAGCAACACAGAAAAAAAAACCCAAAAGAGCAAGTCAATGCCATTAACTTAAGGAATAGGAGGATTTTGGAAAACTCTGAGCCTGAAAAGAATAAGGACAAGGAGGAAGAAACTCCAGTTTCATCAAAAAGAAGAGAGAAAGCTACCACAGAAACTGATAAGGAGGTAAGTAAAGCTGAAAAAGGAAAAAGTAAGTTTGTTTTTAATCCCTTTGTTTTGAAGGATGAACCTCGTTTTCCATGTCTTGATAGAGTAAAAAAGATAAGTTAGATCAATAATTTGCTAAATTCTTTTAAGTTTTCAAGAAATTGCATATTAACATTCCTTTTGCTTAAGCACTTTCTCAGATGCCTAGTTAAGCAAAATTCTTGAAAGGCATTTTGACTAACAAGAGAAAAATATAAGAATAGGGAATTGTGATGCTAATTAAAGAATGTAATGCTATACTGCAGAACAAGTTACCACCCAAATTGAAAGATCTAGGGAGTTTCACTATCCCTTTTAAATTAGGTGGTTTTAATTTTTATAAAGCATTATGTGATTTCGGAGTAAGTATTTATTTGATGCCTTTATCAATTTTTAGGAAGCTTGGACTTGGAGAGGTGAAAGAAACTAATATGGCTTTATAATTAGCTGACAAATCAATTAAAAGACCAAGGGGCATAATTGAAGATATTCTAGTTAAGATTGATAAATTTACTTTCCCTGCTGATTTTGTAGTACTTAACATGGAGGAAGATCGAGAGGTGCCTTTAATCTTAGGATAACCATTCTTAGCCACAGCTTGGGCCTTGGTCAATGTCCAACAAGGGAAAGTGATTTTAAGGCTCAATGACGAGTAATTGGTCTTTGACGTCCATTAGGCCATGAAAAATCCCTCTTCTTTTTACACTTCTTCTTGATTTCAAATTAATGTTACTGATGAAGTTATTTGTGAAAAGTAGGAAGCTTGTTTAAGGGAGGATACTCTAGAAAGGTATCTTATGGAGTCATGCACAATAGAAGAAGAAAAAGAACACATTTTGAGAGCTGAAGCTGAGGAATTAGAGAAGGGGTCTCCAATGGTGACTGAAGAGAAACTACATTAAGAATTGCAACAATCATTAGAAGAAGCTCCTAAACTTGTATTAAAAACTCTCCCATCATATTTAAAATATGTTTATTTGGAAAAATGCTTATCCTATGATTATTTCTGCATCTTTGACAGGTTTGGAGGAGGAACAATTATTGAATGTACTTAGAAAGCATAAGAAGGCAATCGAATGGAAAATTGTAGATATCAAGGGAATTAGCCCTTCCATATGTATGCACAAAATTCTCATAAAGAAGAATTAGAAGCCAATAATTCAACCTTAGAGACGGTTGATTCTAGCTATGCAAGAAGTGGTAAGGAAGGAAGTAGTAAAGTTACTTGATGCAGGTATAATCTATCCCATCTATGATAATAATTAGCTAAGTCCTATCCAAGTAGTATCTAAAAAAGGTGGGATAACAGTAGTGAAAAATGAAAATAATGAGCTGATTCCCACTAGGACAGTAATTGGATGGTGAGTTTGCATAGATTATAGAAAACTAAACACTGCCACTAGGAAAGAACACTTCCCTCTGCCTTTTATTGTCTAGATGTTAGAGAGGTTAGCTAGAAATAAAATTTATTATTTTTTAGTGTTAATAGTATGCCCTAGAGCATATCTTTGTATTGTATCATGTAAATATTTATTCTTATTTAATGACAATTATTCTTTTCATTTATGTTCAAATGGTTTGAATTTAATTGAAAAAGTCCTTTAATATCTTGTTAGATGTTTTATTCTTAAGTTATTAAGAATATGAGTGACAGAATATCCTAATGCAAGTATTATAAATTTGGTTCACAATCTATGATACTTCATTGGGCATGACTTATCCAGAAAGATTATCACCTATGTTTGTTTCCATGGATTAGTATGAGATACTAATGGGATGGAATGGTGAGTCTCATACCATATGACAAACAAGGTGGGCACTTATATGATAAGTAGGTCGAGCCAGTGAGATAAGATGACTTGTACATGGAGTTTATTCTTGTAAATACAAAGTCATCTAGATCATAATAGTGCATATAATCCCTTGACCTGAGATAATATAATTATCTTGTATATAGGCAGCTTGAGTTTGATACCGCTTTTATACTTGTACTATGTATGAGTATATAGGCATGTGTTGGCTCTGACTAGTTGTATATGTCACACCTTACCCCTCTGTAAGGCATAACATGATCCCGTAGAATACCTAATGAACTACCGCACTTCACCTACCGATAACTCATTAAGTACCCTACAAGGGATTTTAAAACAATTTTCTTACTTTTGACAAGTGGTGAGCATTTTCCAATAGGTATTTAAAACATTTAATTGAAATTAAAAACTAGTTAAAACTTTTGGCCCATTTTATTTTTCCGCAAATTTTATAAAAATTTTAACAGAATTCTGTCTGTATTTTGAGAAACCAATTCTTCAAATACCTGTAAAAAGCACTTCTAAAAATTTTTCTCAACAACTACTTCAATTTCACAATCAAACTCAATCAATTTCAACAATTCCACAATCATTTCAATCAATTTCTCAAGTTCAAAATTCAATAATCCTTAGAATACTAGCAATACATTTTATTTAAATTAAATAAAATAGTTGTACTCATATTTCATTAGAGACAAAACAATTTATATACATTCTTACAAAATTTACATCAATAGAAATATAAACTAAACTTTATTACAAACTTCATACAAATTTTGTACAAGCTGCTCAAGACCCATTTACATGTCCATACATTTATATGCAATACATACATCAAAAGAAATATTTACAATTAGGGTATAAATTATACCTGATGACTTCAAGTTGATAGCTCCTCACACCTCAGCAGCTCAGTCTGCTGCTCCTCTGGTCTCTGTATCTGCGACAGCAATAGAAGCTATCGCTAAGTACTAGGACTCAGTGGTGCACAACATACTAAAATAATCTTTATGCAAAACTTAAATCACATTTATTCAAAAATTTGGCTGAACATGAGAATTAAGTACAAATCATGCATTATGAGATTTTAATCCCAAACAATTCCATTTTTAAGTATCAAATCACTTTTCATAAAACCCACAGTTAGATCATGCCAATCGAAACAAATAGAATCTCAATAGCCAGAGGCTAAAGAGAAATCACATCACAAGGCTAGCTAGCTCAAATATATGGATATCCATTCACATCCTCTTCTACTGGCACACCTCAACACTTCTCCAGAGAAGGAATTAAAATTCAAAACTAATTACCCCCACTAGTCATGCTAGTGAGGTGTTCAAATATATGGTCATGACACTGTGATTTCAAACTTATCTTAATAATTTGCTAAACATTGTCATTTCAAATATACACAACTAACTTTCCACAATTGAAATCAAAACATCATAAAAATTATCATAATTCACTGATTCAAATTATTCAAAACAATATGCAGAAATAATTTACAAAAGTTATACGTTGTGCACAAACCTCAAGCGAGTCGCCTCTTGGCCTCGACTCGGTTCCTCGGGTTCTTTCTCGGTATTCTTTCTAACTGAAACATATAATTTTACAATGTTTCAGTACTAGAACTTAACATAAATCCAAAATAAATTTAGCTTCACTTTTACCTAGCTCTAACGTGCTAAATTCGACGTTCTCGAAATTTTTGTGTTTTGGGTTACTATTCACTACACTATTCAAGTCAAATAGTTGACTTTCTAAGGCTTAATAGGTATGGGAACTCCAACTTCACCCACATACCACATTTTGGTCACTAAACTTGTTGGTTTTGGTCATTTTCTCAAAACTTAGGTCTTTTAGGCAAAATTGCCAATTTTCAGTTTTGGTGTCCCTAATTGTACTGTTTCATTAGTCAGTTTACTGTTGGAATTTAGCAAAACTTTCTCCATAGAAAATGTTCCCTATTATCTTAAGTTTATTCTCCTTTTTGAATCACCCCAATTGGAGTTTTGTAGCTTAAGTTATAAGCAAATTACCTTTACTGTTCATGCTGCAGAATTTTGTTCTGGCAGATTATTAATTCTAACTTCGTTCAGCAATTTGATCAAGTTAGGTCCATAATTTGGTCTAACTTTCTTCATATGAAATGTTTTACTATGCCTTAGGTTTCCATCGGTTCAAGAATTACCTAAATCGGAGTTTTCTAGAGAGAGTTATAGCCATTGAAACTTTACTATTCAAATGGAAAATCTGCAGTCTGCAGATTCAGTGACCCAATTTTGCTCAGTAATTTGATTCGGTTAATGGAATAATTTGGGTTTGTGTTCTTCATGAAAGTTTTAGATCTATATCTCATATAACCACTGGTAAAATTTCAGGTCATTTTGACCTGCCTAGCTTGAGTTATGACCAAATGAACGGGACACTGTTCATTTGGTCAGGTTGTGCAGAGGCAGACTATGATTTCTCAACTTTGGTCAATTTGTTCACTAGGTTTTAGTCACTTTTTGAGCATGCTTCCTAAATGAAAATTATGTCATTTAGTGCCTATTTTCATCCCCAATTGGTCCCATATCCATTGGACTTATAAAATTTCATTTTTGGTCCCTCAAAGGAGATTTTGGTCATGCTGCCAGCCCATGACCTTATCCAATCCGAATTGGCTTTTAATTCCAACACTTCTAACACACCTCATTTGGTCTCAAATGACCATTTTTCACTTCACATTAGGTCAAAGACACCATTTACAAGTTTCTCACATTTTTGTCTCTAAACCCTAATGTCCAAACCCTAATTCACTAACCTCATGCATTTAGCTACCTTCAAAGCTTTTAATCCTAACCATTCAAATAACTAAAGTTCTTAAACCCATTCAAATCATTCAAATCATGCAAATCATCCTCATAACCAAGCTGGCCAAAAATCTGTTTAGTCCCTCAACCAATTTTTCTTTTCATTTGAAGTTTGTTTCTATGCTCTTGATGCTATACATACACTAATTAAACTAAAAACTTGAAGTTTGCATTACTTACCTTGTTAGGTGTCTTTGAACTTTTACTTTCTCTCAATTTTCTTCAATTCTTTGATGATCAATCTTCCTCTCAAGTGATTAAATCAAGTTTTTGTGAAGCAAGTATGGGAGGATTTGGGGTTTAATGGTGGTTTCAAAGCTTGAAGCAAGCTTTAATGGAGGTTTACAATGGTGAGGGAGAGAGAAACGTAAATGGTGAGGAAGATGAGGCTTTTTACTTTTTTTTTTTCTTTTCTTTTCTTTTGTTTTTATCCTTATGGAAGACTCAAAAATCCATTTAATTAATTTATTAATTATATGACTTATGGCATCATGCATGATATCATGCATGATGTCATCTTCCTACACCTTTTTAACTTTTTCATTTTCTCTTCTTTTTTTTTCTATTAGTTCTTTAATTTAATTCTCGATTTCGAAATTTTTTTTTCTCCGATTTTATTTGTGATTAGGTCGAGTCACTCCTGAGTCAATTGACCAAATTGCCCTTATTTGTTCATCGGTTTGTAATTAATTCCATATTTCTTCGGCTCCACGACCTAATTATTTGGTAGCTTAACAGTTCTTTTTCGTGATTTTCTCTTTTCCACTGTGTTTATAAGGGTCATAAGGACTGCAGCGTCACTTTTTACGGTTCGAAATTTGAGTTTAAAATGACTTCACAGTCATTCCTGAGAAGGTCACCCGTCGCTGTGACTCTCGGCTCGTTTAACTTCTTCTGTTCTGTTTTTCTTATTTATACTCAACTAATTGAACATTACTAATTATTTGTGTTTATGGCTTCTCTAGTTGTCTTAAGTGTGGTTCTAATCTCCTTAATTGTCCGGACCGACTCTGGTCACCGGAACAGTGAAATATACCAGGCTATATAAATGGGGGTGTTACAATTCTCTCCCCCTTAAAATAAATTTCATTTCGAAATTTTACCTGGTATCAATCTCTGAACAGCTGTGGGTGCTATCTCCTCATGTCCTCCTTTCGTTCCCAAGTAGCTTCTTGGCCTGAATGATGGTTCCACAGCACTTTTACCAACGGTATCTGCTTGTTCCGTAGCTGCTTCACCTCATAAGCCAGAATCTCTATGGGTTCTTCTTCATATGTGAGGTCTGGATTCACTTCAATTTCCTCGACTGGTGGTGCATGAGATGGGTCTGATCGATACCTCCTCAACATAGACACATGGAAAACATTATGTATCTTCTCCAACTCTGGAGGTAATGCCACCCTATATGCCAAAGGACCCACTCTTTCCAGAACCTCATATGGCCCAATGAAACGAGGACTCAGTTTCCCCTTTTTGCCGAATCTCATAATTCTCTTCCAAGGAGAAACCTTGAGGAAAACTTTCTCACCCACTGCATACTCAATATCCCTTCTCTTAGATCAATGTAGGACTTCTGACGGTCTGATGCAGTCTTAAGTCGATCTCGAATTACCCTGATTTTTTCTTCAGTTTGTTGAACAATTTCAGGTCCAATCATCTTTCTTTCACCCATGTCATCCCAACACAACGGGGTTCTACATTTTCTGCCATACAAAGCTTCATATGGAGGCATCCCAATGCTTGATTGGTAGCTGTTGTTGTAAGCAAACTCAATCAAAGGCAAGTGTGTGTTCCAACTACCCTCAAATTCAATCACACAAGCCTGTAGCATGTCCTCCAGGATCTGAATTACCCTCTCAGACTGGCCATCTGTCTGTGGGTGGAATGCAGTACTAAAGTTCATTCTAGTTCCTAGGGCTCTCTGAAGACTACCCCAGAATCTAGAAGTGAACCTAGGATCTCTGTCTGATACGATGGATGCTGGCACTCCATGCAGTCTCACAACCTCATCAATGTACAACTTGGCCAATCTTTCTAAACTGTAGTCCATCCGGACTGGCAGAAAATGAGCAGACTTAGTCTGTCGACAATGACCCATACTGCATCATGACTCTTCTGTGTCCTCGGAAGTCCCATCACAAAATTCATCGTTATTCTCTCCCATTTCCATTCTGGCACTGGTAGTGGATGTAACAACCCAGCGGGTACTTGATGCTCTGCCTTCACTTGCTGACAAGTTAGGCATTTGGATACAAACTCTGCCACATTCCTTTTCATACCCATCCACCAGTAATGCTCCTTTAGCCCTCTATACATTTTTGTGCCACCAAGGTGCATGGCAAAAGGAGACTCATGTGCTTCCTTTAAAATGATCTGTCTCAAATCAACATCATTAGGAACACATATTCTGCCCTGGTGTAGCAATAGACCATCATCTCTGATTGAGAATTCTGGTTTCTTGCCCTTTCAGACTTCTTCCATCGACCGATACTTCGATCATTACGAGCGACCATTACGATCGATCAATCAATCTTGTTTGTACATGCCATGCAACTGCTGTCTGCCCATCATCATTAATCTCTAAGCTGGCATGCAATGATCTTAACTCATGTACCAAAGACAAAGGAGTAACCTGTAGACTTGCCATAGTCTTGCGACTTAAGGCATCAGCCACAACATTAGCTTTCCCTGGCTGATATTCTATCAGACAGTTATAGTCTTTTATCAACTTTAAGCATCTCCTCTGTCTCAAATTCAACTCCTTCAGAGTACCCAGATACTTCAAACTCTTATGATCTGTGTAGATGTAATACTTTTCCCCATACAAATAGTGTCTCCAGATCTTAAGAGCAAACACTATAGCTGCAAGCTCTAAGTCATGTGTCGGATAATTCCTCTCATGCGGTTTTAGCTGGCGTGATGCGTAGGCAATGACATTTCGATCTTGCATCAATACACAGCCTAACTCACTGTGAGAAGCATCACTATAAACTGTGTATTCTTTACTCGGAGTAGGTAAAGTCAGGACTGGAGCTTCAGTCAAACATTTCTTCAATTCATCAAAACTCTGTTGGTATTTATCCGTCCACTAAAATTTCACATCTTTTCTAAGCAGCTTGGTCAATGGAGATGCCAACATGGAGAATCTCTTCACAAATCTACGGTAGTATCCAGCTAAACCAGGCGAGAATTTACGTGACATTTCTGGGTGGCCTCCAATTAAGGACAGCTTCAATCTTACTTGGATCTACCTTAATGCCCTCTTCTGATACTACATGCCCCAAGAAAGATATCTCCTTCAGCCAAAATTCACACTTTGACAATTTGGCATATAGTTGTTTCTCCCTCAAAGTCTGCAGTACAATCCGCAGATGTCTATCATGCTCTTCTGCATTCCTCGAATAGACCAATATATCATCTATGAATACCACAACAAACTGGTCGAGGTATGGTCTGAAGATAGTGTTCATCAGATCCATAAAAGCAGCCGGAGCATTAGTTAACCCGAATGGCATAACCAAAAACTCATAATGGCCATAATGGGTTCTGAACGCAGTTTTAGCAATAGTCTGCTCTTGTACTTTCAACTAATAATAACCTGATCTCAGGTCAATTTTGGAGAACACAGCTGCACCCCTCAACTGATCAAATAAGTCATCAATGCGGGGCAATGGATATTTATTCTTTATTGTCACCTTATTCAACTGCCGATAATTAATACACAAGCAGAAAGTGCCATCTTTTTTCTTTACAAACAACACTGGCGCTCCCCAAGGTGACACACTAGGGCGGATAAAGCCCTTGTCAAGCAATTCTTGCAACTGCACTTTCAACTCTTTCAATTATGCAGGTGCCATTCTATATGGCGTTATAGAGATTGGGTCCACACTAAGCATAACATTAATCTCAAACTGCACCTCCCTTTCTGGAGGTAATCCTGGCAATTCATCAGGAAATACATCCGAAAAGTCACATACAGTAGGGATGTCCCTTAGTGCTGGACTCCCCACTTGGGTGTCTATCACATGTACCAAGTATGCTTCACACTCCTTTCTGATCATCCTTCTGGCTAGTGCAGCCGAAATGATGTTTGATGGCAGTAAATGCCTTTCCCCATGTATTACCACATCACTGTATAAAGGGAGACCAAAAGTGACTGTCTTGATCTCTGATCAATCATGGCATGATGCCTGGCTAACCAATCCATGCCCAAGATGATATCATACTCTCTGAAGGGCATTTCAATCAAGTCTGACAGGAAAACATGTCCTTGGATCACTAAAGGACAGTCTCTATAAATTCTGTTGACCCGGACCTCTTGTCCTAACGGACTAGTTACTAGCACTTCAAAACCCATTTGCACACATGGAACAGCAAGTGAACTGACTATGCTAGCACTAACATATGAATGGGTTGAACCCGGATCAAACAACACAAATACTTCTTGATCAGAGATAGAGAATGTACCGGCTACAACATCAGAAGTCTCAGCCTCTTCTCGCTGTCTCATTGTATAAACCACAGTGAAGCACTCCCTTGTGCCGATGATCAAGCGTGCCTCGATTGCACAAGCAGTGCCTCTACCTCTGCCTCTTCCTCTGCCAACTGACTGTGAACCTCTGGGAGTAGGACTCTGAATAGATCCCTCAGTAGTAAAAGGAGCTGAACCATATCTCGAAAACGGAGCACTAGTGCAGTCTCTTGCTAAATGACCCTTGCCTCCGCAGTTAAAACAGGCTCCAGTGGCCCAATAGCATTCCCCCCCATGAATCTTGCCACAAGTCTCACAGGGGCGGGCAGAATGTGAACCCCTGCTCGACTGCTGACCAGACCTAGGGGGTCTCTGTCCGAAAAATCTGCCCCTACTAAATCTTCCACCTTGACCCCTGCTGGGTCCACTAAATTTCTTTTTCTTTCTAGAGGTAGCACCAGAACTCTGTTCAACTGATTTTTTCCCCTTGTCTTTTTCTGATTTCTCAGCTTTCTTTGATTTTTCTTTCACTGGGGTCGCTTCTGATTCTATTCTCTCCAACTCAAGTGCTTGAGACATAAGCTCTGAGAAGTTATTGTGTCGAAATCCCACAACTTACATCCTTATGCTGGGCTTCAAACCCGTCTCAAATCTCTTGCACCTTGCCTTGCTGGTAGTAAGGAGACTCCCAGCATAATGACTTAAGCGGGAGAACTCCCTCTCATACTCTGCCACTAATCTATTTCCTTGTTTCAAACTCAAAAATTCTTGCAGTTTCTGATCAACATATGCATCTGGGATGTATTTCTGTCTGAACTCTCTGATGAAGTCATCCCAGGTCAGCACTGGTGGTTCAGCCAAGCTGTGGGGGATGGTCTTCCACCAATCATACGCATCCCCTTGCAGTAGCGATACAGAATACTCAAACTTTAGTTCATCTTGGCAATGCAGCTTCTTAAATACTCTATCCATTCTTTCGAGCCATTGCTCTGCCTCTAAAGTCCACTGTACCCTTAAATTCTGCAGCCCCATACTTCAATAATTTATCATCTTGCTGGTGGAGGCGGTGGTTGTGTCCGCAGTTATGCAGGGTGGAGCTTGAGCAGGCACACCCCCGGCCATTTGTTGCAACATCGCAGCCATCTGATGTGCGAACTGTGCAGGGAACTGCGGCATTTGTGGGGCTGGTACTGCTGACCCACTAACATTCGGTAAAGCTGGGGCTTCCCCTTGTGCCTCAGCTTCAGCAATTTGCTCAATGGCGATCCTTCTTCCATTTCAATCTGAAGTTAGGGTATCTCCCGAACAAATAACACATGGAGATTTCCCTCCGTTAGTTCATATTCATGATGTAATGCACTGTATGTAACAAATATGGACATTGAGCAGTTGTACTTAACAAAGAAAGACACAAATTCTCAAGTTAAAACATACTTCAAAAATTTTGCTCTGATACCACTAAAACATGTCACACCTTATCCTTCTGTAAGGCATATCATGATCTCGTAGAATACCTAATGAACTACCGAACTTCACCTACCGATAACTCATTAAGTACCCTACAAGGGATTTTAAAACAATTTTCTTACTTTTGACAAGTGGTGAGCATTTTTCAATAGGTATTTAAAACATTTAATTGAAATTAAAAACTAGTTAAAACTTTTAGCCCATTTTATTTTTTCGCAAATTTTATAAAAATTTTAACAGAGTTCTGTCTGTATTTTGAGAAACCAGTTCTTCAAATACCTGTAAAAAGCACTTCTAAAAATTTTTCTCAACAACTACTTCAATTTCACAATCAAACTCAATCAATTTCAACAATTCCACAATCATTTCAATCAATTTCTCAAGTTCAAAATTCAATAATACTAAGAACACTAGCAATACATTTCATTTAAATTAAATAAAATAGTTGTACTCATATTTCATTAGAGACAAAATAATTTATATACATTCTTACAAAATTTACATCAATAGAAATATAAACTAAACTTTATTACAAACTTCATACAAATTTTGTACAAGCTGCTCAAGACCCATTTACATGTCCATACATTTATATGCAATACATACATCAAAAGAAATATTTACAATTAGGGTATAAATTATACTCGATGACTTCAAGCTGATAGCTCCTCACACCTTAGCAGCTCAGTTTGCTGCTCCTCTAGTCTCTGTATCTGCGACAGCAATAGAAGCTATCGCTGAGTACTAGGACTCAGTGGTGCACAACATACTAAAATAATCTTTATGCAAAACTTAAATCACATTTATTCAAAAATTTGGCTGAACATGAGAATTAAGTACAAATCATGCATTATGAGATTTTAATCCCAAACAATTCCATTTTGAAGTATCAAATCACATTTCATAAAACCCACAGTTAGATCATGCCATTCGAAACAAATAGAATCTCAATAGCCAGAGGCTAAAGAGAAATCACATCACAAGGCTAGCTAGCTCAAATATATGGATATCCATTCACATCCTCTTCTACTGGCACACCTCAACACTTCTCTAGAGAAGGAATCAAAATTCAAAACTAATTACCCCCGCTAGTCATGCTAGTGAGGTGTTCAAATATATGGTCATGACACTGTGGTTTCAAAACTTATCTTAACAATTTGCTAAACATTGTCATTTCAAATATACACAACTAACTTTCCACAATTTAAATCAAAACATCATAAAAATTGTCATAATTCCTTGATTCAAATTATTCAAAACAATATGCAGAAATAATTTACAAAAGTTATACGTTGTGCACAAACCTCAAGCGAGTTGCCTCTTGACCTCGACTCAGTTCCTCGGGTTCTTTCCCGGTATCCTTTCCAACTGAAACACACAATTTTACAATGTTTCAGTACTAGAACTCAACATAAACCCAAAATAAATTTAACTTCACTTTTACCTAGCTCTAACGTGCTAAATTCGACGTTCTCGAAATTTTTGTGTTTCGGGTTACTATTCACTATACTATTTAAGTCAAATAGTTGACTTTCTAAGGCTTAATAGGTATGGAAACTCCAACTTCACCCACATACCACATTTTGGTCACTAAACTTGTTGGTTTTGGTCATTTTCTCAAAACTTAGGTCTTTTAGGCAAAATTGCCAATTTTCAGTTTTGGTGTCCCTAATTGTACTGTTTCATTAGTCAGTTTACTGTTGGAATTTGGCAAAACTTTCTCCATAGAAAATGTTCCCTATTATCTTAAGTTTATTCTCCTTTTTGAATCACCCCAATTGGAGTTTTGTAGCTTAAGTTATAAGCAAATTACCTTTACTGTTCATGCTGCAGAATTTTGTTTTGGTAGATTATTAATTCCAACTTCGTTCAGAAATTTGATCAAGTTAGGTCCATAATTTGGTCTAACTTTCTTCATATGAAATGTTCTACTATGCCTTAGGTTTCCATCGATTCAAGAATCACCTAAATCAGAGTTTTCCAGAGAGAGTTATAGCCATTGAAACTTTACTATTCAAATGACAAATCTGCAGTCTGCAGATTCAGTGACCCAACTTTGCTCAGTAATTTGATTCGGTTAATGGCATAATTTGGGTTTGTGTTCTTCATGAAAGTTTTAGATATATATCTCATCTAACCACTGGTAAAATTTCAGGTCATTTTGGCCTACCTAGCTCGAGTTATGACCAAATGAACAAACACTGTTCATTTGGTCAGGTTGTGCAGAGGCAGACTGTGATTTCTCAACTTTGGTCAATTTTTCACTAGGTTTTAGTCACTTTTTGAGCATGCTTCCTCAATGAAAATTGTGTCATTTAGTGCCTATTTTCATCCCCAATTGGTCCCATATCCATTGGACTTGTAAAATTTCATTTTTGGTCTCTCAAAGGAGATTTTGGTCATGCTGCTAGCACATGACCTTATCCAATCCGAATTGGCTTTTAATTCCAATACTTCTAACACACCTCATTTGGTCACAAATGACCATTTTTCACTTCACATTAGGTCAAAGACACCATTTACAAGTTTCTCACATTTTTGTCTCTAAACCCTAATGTCCAAACCCTAATTCACTAACCTCATGCATTTAGCTACCTTCAAAGCTTTTAATCCTAACCATTCAACTAACTAAAGTTCTTAAACCCATTCAAACCATTTAAATCATGCAAATCATCCTCATAACCAAGCTGGCCAAAAATCAGTTTAGTCCCTCAACCAATTTTTCTTTTCATTTGAAGTTTGTTTCTATGCTCTTGATGCTATAAATACACTAATTAAACTAAAAACTTGAAGTTTGCATTACTTACCTTGTTAGGTGTCTTTGAACTTTCACTTTCTCTCAATTTTCTTCAATTCTTTGATGACCAATCTTCCTCTTAAGTGATTAAATCAAGTTTTTGTGAAGCAAGTATGGGAGGATTTGGGGTTTAATGGTGGTTTCAAAGCTTGAAGCAAGCTTTGATGGAGGTTTACAATGGTGAGGGAGAGAGAAACGTAAATGGTGAGGAAGATGAGGCTTTTTACTTTTTTTTTTCTTTTCTTTTCTTTTGTTTTTATCCTTATGGAAGACTCAAAAATCCATTTAATTAATTTATTAATTATATGACTTATGGCATCATGCATGATATCATGCATGATGTCATCTCATGCATGATGTCATCTTCCTACACCTTTTTAACTTTTTCATTTTCTCTTCTTTTTTTTTTTCTATTAGTTCTTTAATTTAATTCTCGATTTCGAAATTTTCTTTTCTCCGATTTTATTTCACAGTTAGGTCAGGAGTCAGCTCTCGGGGTCAATTGACCAAATTGTCCTTCGCCGGTTCATCCCGGTTTGCAATTAATTCCATATTTCTTTTGGCTCCCTGACCTAATTATTTGACTGGCTTAACAGTTCTTTTTCGTGATTTTCTCTTTTCCACTGTGTTTATAAGGGTCCTAAGGACCGCAGCATCACTTTTTACGGTTCGAAATTTGAGTTTAAAACGACTTGCGATCGTTCAGAGAAGGTCACCCGTCATTTGTGACTCTCGGCTCGTTTAACTTCTTACATTACATTTTCTTATTTATACTCAACTAATTGAACATTACTAATTATTTGTGTTTATGGCTTCTTTAGTTGTCTTAAGTGTGGTTCTAATCTCCTTAATTGTCCGAACCGACTCCGGTCACCGGAACAGTGAAATATACCAGGCTATACAAATGGGGGTGTTACAATATATGCAAATAGGTGTTAGTCAAGATGAGATACGTTATCCTAAGTAGATAGGGATAAAATCCTATGTTCATTTAATTATTCTTCATAATTTAAGTTCCTGGCTAGGACAGATAGACTTAGTCAAAAAAGAGTTTCTAGCAAGAAAGTCTCATTAATCAAGAATTAGAATTACAAGAAAACATATGATTCAATGCAATTGGAGTTTGACATAAATCATGACTCCAGCTTAGATCGGATTTTATAACAGAGAGATTTTAATGGATGGCATGTATGATCAAAGGTTCATGAATTAGAGAACTAATTCATAACTAATTGGGTGGTCATAGCACATTATGTAAGATGTCAACTATAACTTATGAGAACTTGAATGAAAAAGAAATTTCATTTTGAGTTTGGAACCGTTCCAATAATATTAAGGAGTTAATATTATTCTATTGTCAATTAGTAATGAACCTAATAAGTCACACATATAACAGCAATTTGATCATAGTAAAATTAATTTAATTAATTAATTAAATGATTTAATTTATCAATTGAATTAATTAATTTAGTTTGCAATTAGATTGTAAAATTCATAGCATGACTTAAAACTAAATTTATCAATAAAAGTACTCAAGTTAATATTTAAAGTATTTAAATATAAACTTAAAAATTAGTTTAAGGACGAAAATGTCACACCTTACCCCTCCGTAAGGCATAACAAGATCCCATAGTAAACCTAATGAATTACCAAACTTCGCCTACTGATAACCCTTTAAATACACTACAAGGGATTTTAAACCTTTTCTTATTTCTTTTTACAGTGGTGAGCACTTTTGACAGATGTTAAAATACCTCTACCTCTGCCTCTACTAACTGATGGTGAACTCCTTGGGGTAGAAACTTGGGCTGATCCCTCTAGTGTAGTAAATGATCCAGAACGGCGTGGATTTATACAATCCTTAGCAAATGACCAGTCTCTCCACAATTAAAGCATGCTCCTATGGCTCTATAACATACCCCACTATGTGGTTTACCACAAGTTTCACAAAGTCGATCCGACAGTGCATTTCTGAGTCTTTGCTGAGTTTACTGATCCGATCGGGGTGGTTTCTGTCAAGAAGATCTATCTCTACCCGATTCGCATGAGCTATATCCTCCAAAGTGCTTTCTCTTTCCTGACCCACTATCAAGAACTTGATCAGTAGTCTTTCTAATTTTCTCTTTTTCTTCTGTACCCTTTTTAACTGTTTCTTCATTCTCAATCCTTAGCAAAATGACCAGTCTCTCCATAATTAAAACATGCTCTTATGGCTTTATAACATACCCCACTATGTGGTTTACCACAAGTTTCACAAAGTTGATCCGACAGTGCATTTCTGGGTCTTTGCTGAGTTTGCTGATCCGATTAGGATGGTTTCTGTCCAGAAGATCTATCTCTACCCGATTCACGTGAGCTAGATCCTCCAAAGTGCTTTCTCTTTCCTGACCCACTATCAAGAACTTGATCAGTAGTCTTTCTAATTTTCTCTTTTTCTTCTGTACCCTTTTTAACTGTTTCTTCATTCTCAATTCTTTCTAATTCTAGGGCTTGCGATATTAGCTCTGAGAAATTCTGGTGTCAGAACCCCACAACTTGCATTCTTAGACTAGGCTTTAACCCATCAAGAAATTCTGTCTCTAGGAGTGGTAAGCAGGCTTCCTGCATAATGACTCAATCGAGAGAAGTTTCTCTCATATTCTGCCACTATTCTATTCCTTTGCTTTAGGCTTAAGAACTCCTGTAGCTTCTAGTCCACATAGGCATCTGGGACATATTTTTGTCTGAACTCCCTGAGAAATTCGTCCCATGTCAGCATTGGGGGTTCCACCAAACTATGGGGAATAGTTTTCCACTAGTCATATGCATCCGTCTATAGAAGTGAGACTGAGTATTCAAACTTCAGCTCATCAGTGCAGTGCAGCTTCCTAAAAACTCTTTTCATCTTTTCCAACCATTGTTCTGCCTCTAGCAGATCCATTGTCTCCTTGAACTCAATAGCCCCATACTTAATCAGCTTGTCGTACTACCTAGCTGAAAGTTGTGGTTGTACTACTGGTGTCTACTGTGGGGCTTGAGTGGGCATGTTACCAGTCATCTGTTGGAACATCGCACCCATCTGCTGAGCAAATTGAGTAGGGAACTGTGGTATTGAGGGGGTTGGTACAGCTAATCCACTCATATTTTGAAGGGCTGGGGCTTCCTTTTGCACCTCAGCCTCTATTAATTGATCGACTGAACGGTCCCCTTCTTCCATAGTCAATTAGAGGATATTATACCTCTTGAACAAATAACACAAGGAGATTTCCTTCCATTAGTGTATATTTATAATATAATGTACTGTATGTATCAAGCCATGACATTGAGCAGTTGTACTATGAAGAAAGAATATTCAAATTATAGGTCAAAACATAATTTAAAAACTAGCTCTGATACCACTAAAACATGTCACACCTTACCCCTCTGTAAGGCATAACATGATCCCGTAGTATACCTAATGAATTACCAAACTTCGTCTACTGATAACCCATTAAATACACTACAAGGGATTTTAAACCTTTTCTTATTTCTTTTTACAGTGGTGAGCACTTTTGACAAGTGTTAAAAAAATTTTTTTTTAACTGAAGTGAAATCAAATAACAAATCTGAAGTATCAATAATTTTGGCAGAGTGCCGTCTGTATTTGGAGCAAAACAGTTCTTCAAAAACCTGTAAAAAGCACTTCCAATATATTTGTTCAATCCCAAACTCCAATATGGCTCAACCCAAATCAGTGTTCTCAACACAGTTCAAACTCAATTCAATATCATTTTCAGCAATTCCAAAGATAAAGTGCAAAATAAATGAGTATTTCAAAACTAAAATAAGAGAATTGTAATACAACATTTTGACAGGCCAAAATAATTTATAACTTTATTTTACAACTGCTCAAGACCAAGTACAATATATACATACAGTTCACATACATTACAATAATATTTACAAGGAAGTGGTATACTCAATATACCCTGTAAAATCCCAAAGCGAAGTCATAAGCAGCCTACTCTGCTGCTTTATCTGTCTGTCTACCTACGACAGCAATGAAAAAGCTATCGCTGAGTAAAATTTACTCAGCGGTGTACAATAATAATTTAAAATGCGGTATATAAAACTTTTATTGACAACTTACAATTCAAATAATTCACAATTTCATGTCACAATTTTCAATGCTCATAAAACACAAATTTGATCAAACAATTCAATAACACAGTATTGCCAATCAATAACACAACTTAGGTCATGACACAAATTTTTTCGAACATGCCGTGTTGTACACCATGACAAGGCATACTCACCCCACTAATCAAAATCAATGAGGGAGGTGGCTAGCTAGATAATGAGTACTCATTCATACTCACCTCAGACTGGCAAGTCAAAGAGGGAGGAATATAGTCATACTCACCCCATAAATAGACGAGGAACATAGTGATATTGTCATGCCAAGTGTGAATCAAAACAATTCCAAATCACAATATTTAAATATTTCATACAAATCACAAATCACATTTTATCTCAAAATTTCCATTTGCAAAGTAGGCAACACAATAATTTCCAAATAAAATTCCCAAAGCCAAAATAATAAAAAATTATTCATAACTCATTTCTCCAAATAAATTTTCTAGTAAAAGTAGTGAATATAAAAAGTATTATGCACAGACCTGATTTGAGTCGCCTCTAGGCCTTGACTCAATATTCCTTATGCTTTTCAATATCCTTTTCAACTGAAACACACAATTTAACGTGTTTCAGTACTCAGTTAAATTATTTCTAACAATAAAATCCAATATCTAAATTTTCTTAATACTATTCCCTTCAATTCATTTCATTAGTCAATCTATAATGTTGACCTTTAATACACACTAGGTGAATTAATTTTAATGTTACCAATATGTCACATTTTATAGTCCTTTAGTGTTGGTATATGTTACCAATTTCATTTTTAAGTGTATTGCATTTTATTGCAATTTATCGGATTTTGGTATGCTATTTTGACCTAGCCGGATGACCTAGTTTCCTCAATTTTTGGGTTCTGGTCAGAATCACAAACTTGTAGGTCTATGTCTTATTGAACTTTTGCCACAAATTTTAGGTCATTTGGAGTTTACTAGACCAAGTTATGATCATTTTATAATGCTGGACAAGTTGCACTAAAATGGCAAACTCAGGTCAGTTTTAGGTCACTTCTAATTCTGGCAGGTTTTATATCCAAAATTGTGCAAGCATTTTGACTTGCTTATGGTCATTTCTGGGTTTTGTGATCTTTACAAAAGATGTAGCCCTATGTCTAAGCTTTCCAACGGTATAAATTTTAGGTCATTTGGACCTATTTTGAGTGAGTTATGGCTAAAAAAAGATTGACTGCTATTCAAATGGTCAATTTCTGGGTTACCAAGTTTGTAATTCCAGATTAGGTCATTCTTTTAGGTCACTTCTAGGTAGAATTTGGGCAGCATTTCTGCATGAAAGTTGGCCTATTTTATGTCTAGTTTCACCTCTAATTGGCCTCATACCAATTGGAGTCACACATTTTCATTTATGGCTTAATTTACCTACTATTTTTAACACACACAACCTGCACATGAAATAACACTTCCAATTGTCACTCCTCCTCCTCCCAAAACTACAATCTGCATTCATGGCACTTCTATATCATTCATCACATCTCAATTTTGTCAATTTGGGCAGTTTATACAAGTCCTCAATGTACATTATACAACCTCAAGTCAACAAGTCAAAGCCAACTTAATATATATGAAATAACTAACTAATACATAAGAATTCAACTAGCAATTTTCACCATGTACTTCCACTAATGTATCAACACATTAAATCAATATTTACATTCTTGAAATTAACATTCTTCCATGGAATTCAAGGCTACCAAAAATTACAATTTGCTAAGGCCTTCACTACTTCATGCAAATCCCCAATTCACATGTTTAATCACATATATACATGACATTAATTCACTAACTCTTCAAATTAGTTTAATCAATCTTAATTCCCATGAAATTTATATAAGAATAACTCAATACCTTCCACTTCCATGGCTGCCCAAAATTGAATAATTCAATAACTCATCAAATCCTTAAAATTTCTTTACCAAATTACTCATCTCCACCCTAATACAAACTCTACTTAAGAAAGGGGAGAAAATGGACACTTACCTCTTTTGAGCTTTCCTACAACCTCACCAAATCCTTTCCTTTTTGCTCCCTACAATCTGCCCAAGGAGTGTAGAGCAACTTTAATGAAGAAACTTAGAAGAAATGAGGGCTTGATGATGGTGGAGTGAAGCTCCTTGCATGGCCATCCATGGTGGTTTCTATGGCTAGTGAAAAAATGAGGAAGAAGTTGAAGTTTGTGCTGTCCTCATGTGGCTTTATATGGCCACTAAATGTTCCACGTGGTGCTCCATTAAAGTTAATTAAAAATTGGTTTAATTTAAGATTTCTTTTAATTGCACTTTTGCCCTCAACTTTCCTTAAATTACATTTTATCTTCAATTTCATTTTTTATTAAATTTTCAAAATGTAATACCACTTATTATTCATGGACATTTAGGTCAAAAGTCTACTCTAGGTGTCAAATGACCAAAATGCCCCTTTTCGGTTTGCATTTCAAATTTTTCAATGCTACCGATTAAATCCTTGACCCGTCGATTTCTTAAATTTTTGTTTTTATTTATACTGATTTACTAATTTTTCTTTGACATTTTCTAAGTCAATTATACCTCAATAGATGTTTATTAAAGTCTCAAAAATATTTCTCAGGGTTCCCTGCGGTCCAGGGCTAGTCAACGATCTTCGCCGCAACTTTCCGGTGTAGTCACCCATCGCTACGGTTTCTGGCTCATTTAACTTAATCACATTTCATTGCTCTTATTTTTCTTGTATTTTCCTCTATTATATTTCATTATTTCATGTCTCCTCACTAACATTTAAATGTAGTTCTAGGCATTCTAACTATCCAGACAGACACTGATCACCGAAACAGTAGAACGCACTACTGAATATAGGGGTGTTACAGAAAATGAATTTTGACTAGTTTGACTTATCAAAGTTTGACCATGTTGACTTAGTCAAATATGGGAGGAAAATTAATTAATTAATTATTGATTAATTAATTAATTGGCATGATTAATATTAATTAATCAATTCTTTATTTCTTAATAAATATTAAGCTTGGACAAGTGGACCAATGAGATTGAAACAACACTTTTAATTAGCCAATTGAAAGTATACACTTGTTAACTTATATTAATTATGGAAATGAAGATGTTTAAAGAAGAGATAAGAAGAAATTGATTACTTCTTCTTTTCCCAACTTGGTCGGCCACTTCTCCTCCCTCTCTTTTAGTTTTATCTTTATCCTTGAGACAATGAATTCAAGAGAATTAAGCCTTGTTGCTCTTGAATCACAATTGAGAAAGTGTTTCTCATCACTTCCAAAAGAGAAAAACTTGAAACAACACACTCTTCCTCTCTTCCACTTTTGGCCGAACCACTAGGAAGCAAAAGGAGGAGGTTTTGGTTAATCAAGGGGATTTGATCAAAGAGCTTATGTGGACAGGCTAGAGGGCTAGCAATTGGTGGCCTTGCTTCCCAGATTAGGCAATAAGAATTTGATATTGCGCCTATTAGGCTAAAAATTCTCCAAAACCTTAAATTGCTAAAAATTTAGGAAAATTATTTCCTAATGGTAATTAGGCTTGATTAGTAATTGAAACATGATTTTGTATAACTAAATGATGTATTTTTCAATAGCTCAATGTGGTTGCATGATGCATGAAACCCTAGGTTATAAAAAATTTTAAATTGCTAATATTTGCCCCTATTGATGAATTGTTATTGCAATTGGTGCATTTATCTTTCAATTGGTATCAAAGCCATCCTAATTTGCCATTAGAAACATTAATTTATGCTATAGGCAGTTTGGGACATTTATATATTGCACGGGATGCAATTGGAAATAAGTAAAATCAAAAGAGAAATTGTTAAGAGCAATTCGGCAAAGTTGGAATTCCAAGGGAATTCAATTTGGCCAAAATTTGGGTTTTATAAACAATTTTATCTTTTTGAGTTAACTTGTTTAATGATGTTGGACACACATAAGATGATGTTTAAAACCATTAAATACCAAGAAAAATAATAAATCTTGAGTGAAGCACCATTATGCCAAGATAGAATGTCCATTAGGCTTATGATGTGATCAAGGTGTTTTATCAACTTTTATGACTTTTCTTAGTGATTAAAATGTTTAATCAAAGTCCCAAATCAAATATAACATGATTGTGAATGTGATTCATAAGTGATTAGGTTAATTTTAAATACGTGATATTTAGAATTAAAATGCATGTTCAAGTGTTGAATATGTGGAAAATGCATGATGGATGATCATGGACTTTAGGAAACCAATGTGATTGACTTCTAACTCATTTCTATGGGATTGTAATAATTAATTTTAATATTTCTAAGGGTTGTATCATAAGTTTATTGTGATAGTCTTAGATTGTACATTTATTTATTTGAGCTTGCATGCTCAATTCTTTTGTAATTTCACCTTGGTATGCCAAGGATATATTTTGTAATTGGCTTGGTGAATCTACAAGAAGAAATGGAGTTTAAACATTAATAGAGATCAGTGACAGCACAAGACTTCAGGAGTTAGAGAATTGTGATCAAACTTTAAGTAGATGAATGCTAATCTAGGATGCCCTTGAATTTAATCCTCGTGGCTGGGATTAAATTCCCATTGAATAGTCTATGATCATGCTTTTTTACATTTCCATTGCATGAATGTATGTATGTGATATGTATGTTCATGATGTATATGAGATATGCATGAAAATGGTTAATATGCAAAGTGAGACCGAATAGTAATTAGGTCAGCCAAGAAAATCTTCCAATAAAATGATTAAGTTGGTAATAATGTAATTTTGGAAATTGCATCATGGCCCTCCACTAAGGCAATTATTTAAGAAATTTTAAGCACTTACATTATTAGCTATGGTTATATAGGAATGATGTATTTGGTTTAAGAGATTTTCTTAAAATAATTGCTAAGTATGAGATATTGTGAGCATGTAAATACTTTGGTGGCCAAGAATAGATGTGCCTAAGGTCATTGAGGTTCAAATTTGCACACTTGTTGACTTAGTGGGCTCAACTTAACTAATGTAAGATAAACCAATAATGGATGTACCAAAGGTTTTGAGTATTAGGGGCCAAATAATTGATTAAATCTCATATGTGATGTGATGAGTAAATAGTTACTCACTTATAAATTGTTATGATTCCAAGAATAGATGTATTTGAGGTTGAATGACAACTTATAAGAATTCAATCACCCACTAGAAATCCACCCCAACTGGGATTTCCATTTTCTACTTTGGAAGTATAGGATTCGCAATGACCTTAATAATTTTGGTTAATATACTTGATACAATATACTAATTTGAATCTTATTATTTTTTGTAGTTTAAATCCGATAAAATGAGCACTCAATCACAACCATCCAATGTATTTTAGCAGGCATACTTAACCATAATAGGCTAACTGGTCCAAACTTCTCTGATTTGGATTTAAGGTTCTTGGTCCCTTACCTACAGAGGCTTCACAGGATGAACAAGATACTTTAGATAGTTGAAAAGAGCATGATATGAGGGCTAGGTGCTATATGTTAGCTTTCATGACAAATGAATTACAAAAGCAGCATGAGAAAATGCAAAGTGCATAAGACATCCTCGCTCACCTGTAAGAGTTATATGGTGAGCACAGTAGACATACATGATATGAGATATCTAACAGCTATTTAGAATGAGGATGATTGAGGGACAGAATGTGGAAGACCATGTCCACAAGATGATATGGCTTATTAAATAGCTATAGAATCTTGATTTTTCCATGGGTTTTTAGTTACAGATGGATTTGATCCTTTAGTCCTTACCTGAGTCATTTGGATCTTTTATTACTAATTTTCATATGACTAAATAGGAGTGCATCTTAGCTGGGTTATTGAACCTACTAGTGACAGCCCAAAAGAACATGCCAGGTAATAAAGGAAAGGAGGTTGCTTTAGTTGTTTCTTCTTCTTTTATTGGAAAGTCCAAGAAGAAGAAAGGTAATAAGAAAAAAAAAACCCCTTTATTCCAGGTCCATCTGGAAGAATAGCCGAACAAAAGAAGAAGAAATCTGAAGCTGTTCAAGGCAAAGAAAAATGTTTCCATTGTCAAAAAGAAGGGCACTGGAAGAGAAACTACCCTAAGTATTTAGAGTCTGTGAAGAGCAAAAAGGATAAGCCTTTCGAAGGTATGTATATTTATTGTTATTTAGATTCTGGCAATACTTATATATCATCTATAGCTTGGGTTTTGGATATTGGTGTAAGTTCTAATATATATTTTGATATGTAGGAACTAGCAAGCAGTGAATGCTTGGAGGCACAGGATGTTAGACTCCGCATTGGCAATAGAGTAACAGTTGCAGTATTAACCATAAGGTCTAAATCTTTGTATCTAAAAAGACATGTTTTTTATTTAGATCATGTGTTGTATGTACTTGATGTTTTTAAAAACATAATTTCTGTATCTAGTTTGACTAGTAATGGATATGAATTTTGGTTCAAGGATGATGTTTGTAATATTTATTTTGGAAATAAAATTATTGGCATGGGTAATTTGAAGGAACGGAAGCGTGAAAAACACAAGTTTATACCATTGAATTCAAAAATTTTCACCTAGGGTCACATGCATCATGCAAGATTTATTTTTATCTATTTGATTTCAATGATAAACAACATATTAAAACTCTTTTAGTATGTTTTTGGATCTGTATTTGCCATTTAAGATTTTAAAATTAATCAGATTAATTTTAGAACCCTAAATTAAATCAAGAACGATTACACTAACCTCTTGATGCACTGCAGCATGTCTGCGCCTTTGAGATTCGTCTTCAGGACACCAGATGTTGTCCCTCTAGCTTGTCCACACCAAGAACACCTATGGCAGCCCTTGAACAGCTTTTAAAGCTTTTTCTATTAATTAGAAATTCAAGTTCTGCCTTTTAAGAGATTAGAGATGTAAACAGGACACTAGAAACAATTTCTAGTATTCTTAATTTAAGAGATTGATGGCCAATCTCTTTGAATTGATGAGAGATGAAGAAGAATAGATGAAGAGCCTCAAGATGGCATGACAAAGGAGAGGAGTGGCTCCTGGTTGTTTTTCTTTTCATAACAACACTTAAATAGCTAGGTTAACACATTAAACCCTTGCCAGATGTCACCCTTTGATTAGCTCTAGGTTTAAGTGACCCAATCACATTGTGCCAAGTGTCAAACCTATATTTAATATTGATTTTAATCATCTTACATGATTAAAAAAAAAACATTTGGCAAGCTTATGTGTAATCCCATGTGTCACCATCTCATGGTGCCACGTGTCACACTGTGAAATGACCAAAATGCCCCTGTGTCTTAATTTTGAGTTCTTAACCCAAAATAATTATTTTTTTCTTCTAATTAATTTATATCAAATATAAATTAATTAATTAATCTCTATTAATTAATTTCTCATTAATTAAATTCATATTTAAATACTTTAAATATAAATTTAACTTATACTATACATCTAATAATCTAGATTTGATTTCAAGTCATGCTAGGGACTTTGCAATTTAATTGCAAACCAAACCAATTTAATTAATCAATTAAACTCTTTAATTAATTAATTAAATCATATTTAAATAGGTGATAACTTGTGTATGTGTGTGACTTACTAGGCTCATCACTAATTGGCAATGAGACATGATATCAACTGTTAATATCATCAGAACTCTTTCTTACCATAAATGATTTCTCTAAATCATTTTATGAACCTCATAGACCATGGTTAACACCTAGTATAGCATGCCATGGCCACCCAATTAGTAATAAGGTTTACCTTAAATGAACCTATAATCATATGTTACCATGCACTAGAATCTCTCTGTTACAAAATCTCAACTCAAGCTGGAGTCATGGTTTATGTCAAACTCCATTTGCTATGAATATTATGTTCTCTTTTAATTCTAGTTCTTGATTAAAAAGATTTTCTCATCCGACACACTATTCTGACTAAATCAATCTGTCCTGGCCAGGAACTTGAAACATCAAGAACAATTAAATGAACATAGGATTTTATCTCTATTTACTTAGAGGAACAGATTCCATCTTGATTAACACCTACCTCCATATATAACTAGTAGGAGCCAACAGATGCCCATATACCCATACACAGTACAAGTATGAAAGCAGTATCAAACTCAAACTACCTATATATAAGATAACTGTGCTATCTCAGGTCTAAAGATTATATGCACTGATATGATTTATGATAAAACATTGACAAGAGTAAACTCCATGTGCTTTTCATAAGTGTCACTGGTTCGACCTACTTATCATTTATAAGTGCCTATCATGTTTGTTATATGGCATGAGACTCAACATTCCATCTTATTTATATCTCATATAAATAACTTGGGAACAAACATGAATACATCTTTCTGGATAAGTCATGTCCTTATTATGAAGTATCCTCGATTGTGAACCTATTTATGATACTTTGTGCTAGAAATATTGTCACTCATATTCTTAACAACTTAAGAATAATATTTCTAACAAAATATCAATGGACCTTTTCTATTACACATAAATATATTATGTAAACGGAAAAGTGGAAATGCCTTTTATTAATAAAAATATGTACAAGATACATACTAAATGATATGCTCTAGGGCATACTACTAACAATCTCCCACTAGCACTGGAGCCATTCATTACAATATCTTAGACCTATCTTCTCAAGATGTCGGTCTAGCGAGTGCGTGACATAGGCTTAGTGAATGGATCATTTGGATTTTCGGTGATGCTATTTTTGCATGGCTACATCGCCTCGCCCAACTATTTCTCCGATAATGTGGTAGCGCCTTTCTATGTGTTTGGATTTCGGTGAGACCTTGGTTCCTTAGCCTATATGATCGCTCCATTGTTGTCACGGTGTAGTGGAACCTGGCGACTCAATGGAAGGAACTCTTGTAAGTTCTGTCACGAACTTCTTTATTCAAGCGACTTCCTTTGCGATCTCGATGCGAATATACTCACCTACGTAGTGGAATCTGCGGTCATGCAATCGCTTTGGAACTCTTCCAACTAATCGCACCTCCATTACAAATGAACACATATCCAGAGGTAGACTTTCTATCATCGATATCGATTGGAAATCGTAATCAGTATAACCATCTAATTGCAAGTCTCCACCTCCATAAATCAAGAATAAATCCTTAGTTCTTCTCAAGTACTTAAGGATATTCTTGACAGCTATCCAGTGTTCCAAACCTGGATTGGATTGATACCTGCTAGTCAAACTAACAGCATATACGATATCCGGCCTAGTACACAACATTGCATACATTAAACTTCCAATAGCCGAAGTATATGGAATCCTGGCCATCTTATCTCTTTCTTCAGGTGTCTTTGGAGACATCTCTTTAGAAAGGTGGATACCATGTCTCACTGGTAACAATCCTCTCTTGGAATCAAGCATGTTAAACCTCTTTAACACCTTTTCCAAGTATAGACTTTGGGATAAACCAATTATTCTTTTCGCTCTATCTCTATAGATGCGAATCCCAAGAATATAGGTTGCCTCCCCTAAGTCTTTCATGGAGAATGTATTTGACAACCATACCTTTATAGTCGTCAACACACCTGTGTCATTACCCATCAACAGTATGTCATCCACATATAAGACAAAGAAAGTGATAGCACTGTCACTAACCTTCTTATATACACATGGCTCATCCTCATTTTTGATAAAACCAAAGGATTTAATGGCTTCATCAAAACGGATGTTCCAACTCCTCGAAGCTTGTTTCAACCCATAAATGGATCGCTTTAGCTTGCATACCTTGGAACCATCTTGGGATTCAAAACCCCTAGGTTGTTCCATGAAAATGTTTTCTTTAATGTATCCATTGGGAAAAGTTATTTTGACATCCATTTGCCAAATCTCATAATCATAGTATGCAGCTATTGCTAATAAAATCCTAATTGATTTAAGCATGGCAACAGGCGAGAAAGTCTCCTCATAGTCGATTCCTTGCCTTTGGCGAAACCCTTTCGCTACTAGCCTTACCTTATAAGTCTCTACCTTTCCATCAGAACCAATTTTCTTCTTGAAAACCCATTTGTTCCCTATAGGTACAATACTTTCAGGTGGGTCAATAAGATCCCAAACTTGATTCTTATACATGGAATCAATCTCGAATTTCATAGCATCAATCCATTTTGAAGAGTCTATATCTGATATAGCTTCTTCATAAGTAAGTGGATCATCTCCATGATCTACTTCTTCATGAGTAGACAACTCTTGTTCTTCTTCATGAAGAAAACCATATCTTACTGGTGGGTGAGATACCCTGGTTTTTCTACGAGGAACAGCTGTAGATGTTTCATCAAGGGGTATAGGTTGACTAGATGGATCTATATCCATCTGCTCTGTTGGTTGGTCAGAATTCTCCAATTCTAACTCTATTTGCCTTCCTTTGCCTCCTTCTTGAACAAACTGTTGTTCAAGAAATGCGGCATCTCTACTTATCACAACCTTTTGTGAAGTAGGCAAATAAAAATAATATCCAAAACTATCTTTTGGATATCCAACAAATCGACCTTTTTCTGATCTAGTCTCCAATTTATCAGTGTTCAGCTTTTTGATATAAGCTGGACAACCCCAAATCTTAACATGCTTAAGACTTGGTTTTCTTCCATGCCATATCTCATAAGGTGTGGAAGAAACTAATTTTGATGGAATCCTATTCAGAATATACAAAGCTGATTCTAATGCAAATCCCCAAAAGAAGATTGGCATATCAGTATAACTCATCATACTACGTACCATATCCAATAGGATACGATTTCTCCTTTCAAATACACCATTCAGTTGTGGCGTTCCTGGAGGAGTCAGCTGAGAAACAATGCCATGCTCTCTCAAGCATTCATCAAATTCAATACTCAAATATTCACCTCCACGATCTGATCGAAGAGCTTTAATACTCTTTCCTGTTTGATTTTCTACTTCAGATTTAAATTCTTTGACCTTTTCAAAAGATTCATGTTTGTATTTCATCAAATACAAATACCCAAACCTTGATTTATCATCAGTAAAGGTAATAAAATAATGAATGCCCCTTTTAGCCATTTCTTTAAATGGACCACATACATCACTATGTATTAGCTCCAAAATATTTTCAGCTCTTTGCCCTTGTCCAACAAAGGGTGATCTAGTCATTTTGCCCTGAAGGCAAGATTCACAAGTTGAAGTAGGCTCAAAGTCCAATGAGGATAGAATCCCCATTTTCTCCAATTTTGTAATCCTATCTTCTGCAACATGACATAACCTTAAGTGCCAAATATATTTTGAACTTGAGTTGGTTTTCACTATGGCATTGCATTCATTTAGATTGCTATACTCTGGCCAGCGGAAACACTTTCTTACTGGCAATGGAAACACTTTCCTGTTGGCAATGGAAACACTTTCCTGTTGGCAGTGGAAACACTTTCCTTTGCCTTTGTCAGCTTTGGTTTTCCCTTTCTGTTTAGCTATTTTCTTGGAAGGACTAGGAATCTGAAGTTTCTTTTTCTTATTACCCTTCTTCTTGTTGGACTTTCCAGCAAAAGAAGATGCAATTAAAGCTACCTCTTTTCCTTTATTGCCCGACATATTCTTTTGGGCAATAACCAGCATGTTGAGTAAACCAGCTAAGGTGCATTCCTGTTTAGTCATATGGAAATTTGTCACAAAATTCCCAAAAGACTCAGGAAGGGACTGAAGGATCAAATCCGTCTGTAGTTGGAAATCCATGTTGAAGTCAAGATGTTCCAACTGCTCAATCAGCCGAATCATCTTGTGGACATAATCCCCAACATTCTGTCCCTCAGACATCCTCATGCGGAACAGCTGCCTAGATATCTCATACCTAGCATTCCTACTGTGCTCACCATATAACTCTTGTAGGTGAAGGAGGATCTCACTTGCACTCTGCTTGTTTGCATGCTGCTTCTATAACTCATTACTCATGGAAGCAAGCATGTAACACTTAGCTCTCATATCATGCTCCTTCCACTTGTCCAAAGTTTCATGTTCCTCTTGAGTGGCCTCTGGAGGTAAGGGACCAGTAACATTTGAATCTAGAACATATCATATATGTTCAAGGTTCAGGACAAGTTTCAAATTTCTTAGCCAATCAGACAGATTAGGTCCTGTCAACCTATTGGGATCAAGTATGCTTGCAAGGATATTGGATGGTGGTGGTTGTTCTGTGATCATTTTTATCAGAAAATTAACTGCAGAAAATAATCGGATTAATTAGTAAATGTATCATGTAATTAACCAAAATGATTATGGTCTTTTAATCAAATTGGTCCTCCCACTAACTTAGCGAATCCTACACTTCCAAAGTAGAAAACGGAAATCCTAGTTGGATGGATTTCTAGTGGGTGATTGAATTCTTATAATTCTATTGATCATCGTCAGGTACATCCATTATTGGAATTACAATAAACTATAAGTGAGCAACTCCTTGCCCATCACATCTCATGTGAGGTTCAATCCTTTACCTATCCCCTAATGATCAAAATCTCAGATACATCCATTATTGACTTATCTTGCATTAGTTAAGTTGATCCCATTGAGCCAGTAATTATGTAAATAATTTTAATGTCCTCAGGTAAATTCAATTTTGGCCACCAAACCATTTACATATTTACAACATCTCATGCTTAACAATTATTCTTAAGAAAATCTCTTAAATTAATTGCATCTTATGCAACTATTTAAAATTTCTTAAAATAATTGCCCCAATGGAGGGCCTATGTTATAATTACTTTAATTATAGCATTTCCAACTTAATCATTTGTTTGGAAGATTTTATGGTCATTCTAATTACTATTAAGGTCTCACTTTGCACATTATCCAATTAGCATGCATATATCATATAATAGCATACATTCCCATACATCTCATGCATTCATGGATAAGCAATAAATATGGTATGATCAAGGACTTTCTGAGGGATTTAATTCTGAGCCACCAAGAATTGAATCAGGGCATTCCTAGGTGCATTTCATTCATTCATTTTACAAGAGTTGCTAAAGGAGTACATAATCAACACTTGATCTTGAATTCCTCCCACTGGTCCCACCAATGCTCTTGACCTCCTTGAACTTCTTGCAATCCAATATTACATTGTAATCCTTGGCATACCAAGGCGAATTTACAAGAACTTAAATAAATGAAATTACAACCCAAAAATTATTACAAACTTAATAATACATGCCCAAAATAAATTAAAATAAATTAATTAATTTACAATCCCAAAGAAACATAAAAGAAATAAATCCAATCACATTGGTCTTTTATAGTCCATGATCATCCATCATGCATATTACTATTTAACAATTAAATAAAACATACATACTTAAATTAAATTGAATATCTCATATTCAACTTAAAAATGCAGATTTGAATATGATTCAAATAAATTTAAAAATTCAGATTTGAATCTCATTCAAACAAATTTAAAAATTCAGATTTGAATCACATTCAAACAACTTTAAAAATTCAGATTTGAATCACATTCAAACATTTTTTAAAAAAAAATCAGATTTTAATAACATTCAAACATTTTTTTTAAAAATCAGATCTGAATTTTATTCAATCAATTTTAAAAAATAAGATTTAAATATGATTCAAACAACTTTAAAAATTCAGATTTGAATCACATTCAAACAAGTTTTAAAATTCAGATTTGAATCAAATTCAAACAATTTTTAAAATTCTGATTTGAATCATAATTTAATTGTGTGATAAAAATTCTAATTAAACAATTTAATTAGACATAAAATGGATCTTAGATCATACAACAATTGCACATTCACCATCCATTTACCTTTGCACACCATTGTGGTTCATCAACCATGCGCACCATGGTGTTCATCATTTGTGCCGCCACCTTGGCTTTGCAACCAGCAATGAACTTTTGATCTCATGATCAAACACACAATTAAATCATATAAACATCAATCTAAATGGCAAATATAGTGGCTCTGATACCAATTGAAGGAACGGAAGCGTGAAAAACACAAGTTTATACCATTGAATTCAAAAATTTTCACCTAGGGTCACATGCATCATGCAAGATTTATTTTTATCTATTTGATTTCAATGATAAACAACATATTAAAACTCTTTTAATATGTTTTTGGATCTGTATTTGCCATTTAAGATTTTAAAATTAATCAGATTAATTTTAGAACCATAGATTAAATCAAGAACGATTACACTAACCTCTTGATGCACTGCAGCGTGTCTGCGCCTTTGAGATTCATCTTCAGGACACCAGATGTTGTCCCTCTAGCTTGTCCACACCAAGAACACCTATGGCAGCCCTTGAATAGCTTCTAAAGCTTTTCTATTAATTAGAAATTCAAGTTCTGCCTTTTAAGAGATTAAAGATGTAAACAGGACACTAGAAACAATTTCTAGTGTTCTTAATTGAAGAGATTGATGGCTAATCTCTTTGAATTGATGAGAGATAAAGAAGAATAGATGAAGAGCCTCAAAATGGCGTGACAAAGGAGAGGAGTGGCTACTGGTTGTTTTTCTTTTCATAACAACACTTAAATAGCTAGGTTAACACATTAAACCCTTGCCAGATGTCACCCTTTGATTAGCTCTAGGTTTAAGTGACCCAATCACATTGTGCCAAGTGTCAAACCTATATTTAATCTTGATTTTAATCATCTTACATGATTAAAAAAAAACATTTGGCAAGCTTATGTGTAATCCCATGTGTCACCATCTCATGGTGCCACGTGTCACACTGTGAAATGACCAAAATGCCCCTGTGTCTTAATTTTGAGTTCTTAACCCAAAATAATTATTTTTTTTCTTCTAATTAATTTATATCAAATATAAATTAATTAATTAATCTCTATTAATTAATTTCTTATTAATTAAATTCATATTTAAACACTTTAAATATAAATTTAACTTATACTATACATCCAATAATCTAGATTTGGTTTCAAGTCATGCTAGGGACTTTGCAATTTAATTGCAAACCAAACCTATTTAATTAATCAATTAAACTCTTTAATTAATTAATTAAATCATATTTAAATAGGTGATAACTTGTGTATGTGTGTGACTTACTAGGCTCATCACTAATTGGCAATGAGACATGATATCAACTGTTAATATCATCAAAACTCTTTCTTACCATAAATGATTTCTCTAAATCATTTTATGAACCTCATAGACCATGGTTAACACCTAGCATAGCATGCCATGGCCACCCAATCAGTAATAAGGTTTACCTTAAATGAACCTATAATCATATATTACCATGCACTAGAATCTCTCTGTTACAAAATCTCAACTCAAGCTGGAGTCATGGTTTATGTCAAACTCCATTTGCTATGAATATTATGTTCTCTTTTAATTCCAGTTCTTGATTAAAAAGATTTTCTCATCAGAAACCCTTTTCTGAATAAATCTATCTGTCCTGGCCAGGAACTTGAAACATCAAGAACAATTAAATGAACATAGGATTTTATCTCTATTTACTTAGAGGAACAGATTCCATCTTGATTAACACCTACCTCCATATATAACTAGTAGGAGCCAACAGATGCCCATATACCCATACACAGTACAAGTATGAAAGCAGTATCAAACTCAAACTACCTATATACAAGATAACTGTGCTATCTCAGGTCTAAAGATTATATGCACTGATATAATTTATGACAAAACATTGACAAGAGTAAACTCCATGTGCTTGTCATAAGTGTCACTGGTTCGGCCTACTTATCATCTATAAGTGCCTATCATGTTTGTTATATGGCATGAGACTCACCATTCCATCTTATTTATATCTCATGTAAATAACTTGGGAACAAATATAAATACAATCTTTCTGGATAAGTCATGTCCTTATTATGAAGTATCCTCGATTGTGAACCTATTTATGATACTTTGTGCTAGAAATATTGTCACTCATATTCTTAACAACTTAAGAATAATATTTCTAACAAAATATCAATGGACCTTTTCTATTACACATAAATATATTATGTAAACGGAAAAGTGAAAATGCCTTTTATTAATAAAAATATGTACAAGATACATACTAAATGATATGCTCTAGGGCATACTACTAACATAATTTACATGATGGTCTTTATTATTTGGATAATAATAATAAATACAAAACCAGTGCAAGTAATCAAATTGAGTTTAATTCCATTATTGAAACCAAATCAAGTTCAAAACGTCTCTGGCACATAAGATTAGGTCATGCTACAGAAGATAGGATTACAAAATTAGAGAAAATGGGGATTTTGTCATCATTGGGTTATGAACCTACTCCAATTTTTGAATTCTACCTTTAAGGCAAAATGACTAGATCTCCTTTTGTTGGACAAGGATTAAGAGTTGAAGATATTTTGGAGCTAGTACATAGTGATGTATGTAGCCCATTTAAAGAAATGACAAGAGGAGCTTATCGCTATTTCATTACCTTTACCAATGATAAATCAAGGCATGGGTATTTATATTTAATGAAATACAAACATGAATCCTTTTGAAAAGTTCAAAGAATTTAAATCTGAAATAGAGAAACAAATAAGAAAAAGTATTAAAAATCTAAAATCAGATTGAGGAGAATAATACTTGAGTACTGAGTTTAATGAGTTCTTAAAAGAACATGGCATTATTTCTCAATTGACTCCTCTAGGAACAACACAATTAAATGGTGTATCTAAAAGAAAAAATCATACCCTATTAGATATGGCACGTAGTATAATGAGCTACACAAATCTTCCAATCTCTTTTTATAGATTTGCACTTGAAATAGCTTTATATATTCTTAATAGAGTTTCTTCCAAATTAGTCTCTTCCACCCCATATGAGATATGGCATGGAAGACAACCAAGTCTTAAGCATGTTAAGATTTGGGGTTGTCCAGCTCACATTAAAAAGCTGAAAACTAATAAATTGGAAATCAAATCTGAAAAGGGACGGCTCGTTGGGCGTCCAAAAGACAGTTTTAGATATTATTTCTATCTTCTTTAATCACAAAGAGTTGTGATAAGTTGAGATGCCATATTTCTTGAAAAAGAGTTTATTTAATAAGGTGGAAAAGGAAGGCAGATAGAATTAGAATTAAAGAATTCCAACTAACCAACAGGCTAAATGGATATAGATCCAACCAGTCAGCCTTCACCTATTGATAATATATCCACAACACAACCTCTGTCACACCTTACCCCTCTGTAAGGCATAACATGATCCCGTAGAATACCTAATGAACTACCGAACTTCACCTACCGATAACTGATTAAGTACCCTACAAGGGATTTTAAAATAATTTTCTTATTTTTGATAAGTGGTGAGCATTTTCTAATAGGTATTTAAAACATTTAATTGAAGTTAAAAACTAGTTAAAACTTTTGGCCCATTTTATTTTTTCACAAATTTTATAAAAATTTTGACAGAGTTCCGTTTATATTTTGAGAAAATAGTTCTTCAAATACCTGTAAAAAAAAAAGCACTTCTAAAAATTCTTCTCAACCACTACTTCAAATTCTCAATCAATCTCAAATCTCAAGATTTCACAATCAACATTTCTCAATTTCCAAAATTCAATAATCCTCAAAATACTAGCAATTCATCTCATTCAAATTAAGTAAAATAGTTCCACTCATATTTCATTAGATACAAAACAATTTATATTCATTCTTACAAAATTTACATAAAAAAAAAATACAAACTAACTTTATTACAAACTTCATACAAATTTTGTACAAGCTGCTCAAAACCCATTTACATGTCCATACATTTATGTGCAATACATACATCAAAAGAAATATTTACAATTAGGGTATAAATTATGCCCGATGACTTCAAGTTGATAGCTCCTCATACCTCAGCAGCTTAGTCTGTTGCTCCTCTAGTCTCTAAATTTGTGACAGCAATAAAAGCTATCGCTAAGTACTAGGACTCAGTGGTGCACAACATACTAAAATAATCTTTATGCAGAACTTAAATCGCATTTATTCAAAAATTTGACTGAACATGATAATTAAATACAAATCATGCATTTTGAGATTTTAATCCCAAACAATTTCATTTTGAAGTATCAAATCACATTTCATAAAACCCACAGTTAGATCATGCCATTCGAAACAAATAGAATCTCAATAGCCAGAGGCTAAAGAGAAATCACATCACAAGGCTAGCTAGCTCAAATATATGGATATCCATTCACATCCTCTTCTACTGGCACACCTCAACACTTCTCCAGAGAAGGAATCAAAATTTGAAACTAATTACCCCCACTAGTCATGCTAGTGAGGTGTTCAAATATATGGTCATGACACTGTGGTTTCAAAACTTATCTTATCAATTTGCTAAACATTGTCATTTCAAATATACACAATAACTTTCAACAATTTAAATTAAAACTTCATAAATAATATCACAAATAAACTTTCACAATTCAAACAAAAGTAAAATACATATTTCATTCACTTTATCAATGAATTTTAAAGCATAGTGATGTTATGCACAAACCTCAAGCGAGTCGCCTCTTGGCCTTGACTCGGTTCCTCGAATTCTTTCCCAGTATTCTTTTCAACTGAAACACACAATTTTACAGTATTTCAGTATCATAATTTAACATAAATCTAAAAATAAATTTAACTTCACTTTTACCTAGTTCTAACGTGCTAAATTCGACGTTCTTGAAATTTTGTGCTTATGGTTACTATTCACTACACTATTCAAGTCAAATTATTGACTTTCTAAGGCTTAATAGGTATGGGAATTCCAACTTCACCCATATACCACATTTTGGTCACTAAACTTGTTGGTTTTGGTCATTTTCTCAAAACTTAGGTCTTTTAGGCAAAATTGCCAAATTTTCAGTTTTGGAGTCCTAAGTTGCACTGTTCCATTGGTCATTTTACTGTTGGAATTTGGCAAAACTTTCTCCATAGAAAATGTTTCCTAATGTCTTAAGTTTATTCTCCTTTTTGAATTACCCCAATTAGAGTTTTGTAGCTCAAGTTATGACCATTTGAACCATGGCTGCCAGATTAGACACAACCCAGAATTCTGGGTAATTTTCTGGTGCTGGCAGATTTGAGTCACCAAATTGAGGTGGCCAAATGACTTGGTTAATGGTATAATTTGGGTTTGTGTTCTTCATGAAAGTTTTAGGTCTATATCTCATCTAACCACTGGTAAAATTTCAGGTCATTTAGACCTTCCTAGCTCAAGTTATGACCCAAACATGATTACTGTTCATGTGTACTGTTCATACTGCAGATTTTCATGTTTGGTCAGTTTATTCACTAGGTTTTGGTCACTTTTTGGACATGCTTCCTAAATGAAAATTGTGTCATTTAGTGCCTATTTTCATCCCCAATTGTTCCCATATCCATTGGACTTGTAAAATTTCATTTTTGGTCCTTCAAAGTTGACTTGGTCATGCTGCAGCAGCATGACCACACTCCCTCCGAATTTGACTTTAATTCCAACACTTCTAACACACTTAATTAGGTCACAAATGACCATTTCTCACCTCACATTAGGTCAAAGACACCATTTATAAGTTTTTCACATTTTTGTTCTCTAAACCCTAATGTCCAAAACCCTAATTTCCATGTTTAACTCATTTCATGCAATTAAACTATATAAACCTCAACTACACCTTCAATCAAGCTTGCCTACCCTTTTAATTGTATCAAAATCCATCAATTTCAAGTTACCTCTAAGCTGGTTGAATTTCATTAATGGTCCCTCACAATTTTTTCTTTTCATTATAAGCATATTTACAAGCTAAATAAGTTAGAAATGTAAGAATCAAACTCGATTTATCAAATTTGATTACTAACCTTTTTATGCAGAATTTCCTTTTCTTCAAAACTCCTTCCTTTCTTTTTCTTTTTGTTGTCAAGCTCCTTATCTAGGTCTAACTACAAGATTTAATGTTGGAGAGTAAGGTTTTTATGGTGGAATTGAAGGTTTATGAAGCTTGACTTAAGAGCTCTAATGGAGTTTGAGAGAGAGCTAAGGGAGAGAGGTGGTCGGCTTCAAGGGAAAAGATGACCAAATGGATTTTTTTTTCTTTTCTTTTCTTTTGTCTTATGAAAGACCACAATTCATTTTAATTAATTTATAAATTATGGGATTTATGGCATCATGCATGATGTCATGCATGATGTCATATCCCTACACCTTTTTAACTTTTTCATTTTCTCTCTTCTTTTTTTTTATTAGTTCTTTAATTTAATTCTTGATTCCGAAATTTTCTTTTCTCCGATTTTATTTGATAGTTAGGTCAGGAATCAGCTCTCGGGGTCAATTGACCAAATTGCCCCTCGCTGATTCATCCCGGTTTGCAATTAATTCCATATTTCTTCCGGCTCCTTGACCTAATTATTTGACTGGCTTAACAGTTCTTTTTCGTGATTTTCTCTTTTCCACTATGTTTATAAGGGTCCTAAGGACCGTAGCGTCACATTTTACGGTTTGAAATTTGAGTATAAAATGACTTCGCAATCATTCCCGAGAAGGTCACCCATCGCTGTGACTCTCGGCTCGTTTAACTTCTTATGTTCTGTTTTTCTTATTTATACTTAACTAATTGGACATTACTAATTATGTGTGTTTATGGATTATCTAGTTGTCTTAAGTGTGGTTCTAATCCCCTTAATTGTTCAGACCAACACTGGTCACCGGAACAGTGAAATATACCAGGCTATACAAATAGGGGTGTTACAACCTCGAAGGTCAACTAGAATATCTCGTCCACCGGAAAGATATGGATTTCATCATGAAAATGAATAAGAGTTGTTTGTTCATGAGAAAATAAATCAGAGTGATGATCCTATAACCTATGAAGAAGCTATATTAGATATGAACTCTTCGAAATGGATCAAAGCAATGAAATCTGAAATAAATACCATGTATAAGAACTAAGTTTGGGATTTCATAGAGCCACCTGAAGGTATTGTACCAATCGGGAATAAATGGGTTTTCAAGAAGAAAATTGATTCTGATGGAAAGGTAGAGACCTACAAAGCAAGGCTGGTTGCAACAGGGTTTCGCTAAAGGCAAGGGATCGACTATGAGGAGACCTTCTTGCTTGTGTTAGTAGTATTCCCTAGAGCATATCATTTAGTATGTATCTTGTACATATTTTATTAATAAAAGGCAATTTCACTTTTCTATTTACATAATGTATTTATGTGTAATAGAAAAGGTCCATTGATATTTTGTTAGAAATTCTATTCTTAAGTTGTTAAGAATGTGAGTGACAGTATTTCTAGCACAAAGTATCATAAATTGGTTCATAATCGAGGATACTTCACACAGGACATGACTTATCTAGAAAGATTGTATTCTTGTTTGTTCCCAAAGGTATTTATATGAGATATAAATAAGATGAAATGGTGAGTCTCATGCCATATAATAAATATGATAGGCACTTATACATGATAAGTAGGCCGAACCAGTGATGCGTATGACAAGCACATGGAGTTCACTCTTGTCAATGCATTGTCATATATCATATTAATGCATATAATCTTTAGACCTGAGATAACATAGTTATCTTGTATATAGGTGGTTTGAGTTTGATACTGCTTTCATACTTGTACTGTGTATGGGTATATGGGCATGTGTTGGCTCCTACTAGTTATATATGAAGATAGGTGTTGATCAAGATGGAATCTATTACCCTAAGTAAATAGGGATAAAATCCTATGTTCATTTAATTGTTCTTGATGTTTCAAGTTCCTGGCCAAGACAGATAGATTTAGTCAGAAAAGAGTTTCTGACAAAAAAATCTAATTAATCAAGAATTGGAATTAAAAGAGAATATAATATTCATAGCAAATGGGGTTTGACATAAACCATGACTTCAGCTCGAGTTGGGATTTTGTAACAGAGAGATTCTAATGCATGGTAACATATGATTAAAGGTTCATTTAAGGTATTCCTTATTACTGATTGGGTAGCCATGGCACGCTATGCTAGGTGTCAACCATGGTCTATGAGATGCCTAAAATGATTTAGAGAAATCATTTATAGTAAGAAAGAGTTCTGATGATATTAAGAGTTGATATCATATCTCATTGCCAATTAGTAATGAGCCTAGTAAGTCACACACATACACAAGATAATCACCAAGTAAAATGTGATTTAATTAATTAATTAATTAATTAGGTTTGATTTGCAATAAGATTGCAAAGTCCCTAGTATAACTTAAAACCAAATCTAGGTTATTAGATGTATAGTATAAGTTAAATTTATATTTAAAGTGTTTAAATATGAAATTAATTGTGAGAAATTAATTAATAAAGATTAATTAATTAATTTATATTTGATATAAATTGATTAAAAGAAGAGAAATAATGATTTTGGGTTGAGAACTCAAAATTAGAAAATAAGGGTAATTTGATCATTTCACATGGTGACATGTGGCACCATGAGATGGTGACACATGGCATCATATAAGTTTGCCACTTGTCTTCCTAGCATGCAAGTTGATCAAAGTCAAGATTAAGTCTAGCTTTAACACTTGGCTTAATGTGATTAAGTCAATTAAAAATAAGATGCAATGTGGTGGTGACATGTGGCATAGGGTTTAAGTGATTACTTGATCTAATTATATAAAAAGAAGTTATAAGAAAAAATTAGCCACCTCTCTCCCTCTCCTCTTCATCTTGTCTCATCTATTCAAAGAGAATTGCTCAAAATCATTTGAATTAAAATTGCTAGAAATTATTTCTAGTGTCCTATACATACATACTAGCTCTCTAAAGGCAAAAACCCAATTTATAATTGGTTGGCAAAGGCTTGAGAAGCAAATTGAGGGCTGCCCATTGGTGATCTTGGTGTGGACAAGCTAGAGGGACAACACTTAAGGCCCTAGGTGCTTCCTAAAGGTGCCAATTACATCCATAGTGCATCAAAGAGGTTAGTGCTCTAACTCCTCTTTTAAACTAGGGTTTAAATGAATTAATTTATTAATTCAAAATATTGAATGGCAAACATAGATCCTTCAATTAGTATCAGAGCCACTATATTTGACTTTTAGATTGTTTATTGAGATTTAATTGTGTAATTTTGATCAAATTATGATTGATTCAACGCTGGTTGGACATTCCATGGTGGCGGCATGAATGTAAGTGCTCACCATGGTGGCAGCATCAATGGTACACCATGGGTGCTCATGGTTTGGGCTTTCAATATACAATTGTTGTGTGTTTAAGGCCCATAATTAGGCTCATGACTAATTAAATTATTTAATTAGGAATTTTAATCACACAATTAAATTTTGAAAATTGTTTTCAAGGTATTAAATTTGAAAAGAGTTTCTAAATTTAAATTTGTTTGAATGAGATTCAAATCTAAATTTTTAAATTTATTTGAATGAGATTCAAATCTGAATTTTTTGGTTGAATATGTGATATTCAATTGAATTTTAGTATGTATATTTTATTTAATTGTTAAATTTTAATATGCATGATGGATGATCATGGACAATAAAATATCAATGTGATTGGATTTATTTCTTTTATTTTTCTTTGGGTTGTAAAATAATTAATTTATTTTGGTGGCATGTATTATAAGTGTTGTAATAATTTGGGATGTAATTTCATTTATTTGAGGACTTTAAAGTCCATATTCTTGTAAATTCGCCTTGGTATGCCAAGGATTACAATGTTATTGGATTGAAAAAATATCAAGGAGGTCAAGAGCATTGGTGGGACCAGTGGGAGGAAATTAAGATCAAGTGTTGATTATGTACTCCTTCAGTAACTCTTGTAAAATGAATAAATGAAATGCACCTAGGAATGCCCTGATTCAATTCTTGGTGGCTCAGAATTGAATCCCTTAGAAAGTCCATGATCATACCATATTATTTGTTTATCCATGTATGCATGAGATGTATGGGAATGTATGCAAGTATATGATATATGCATGCCAAATGGATAATATGCAAAGTGAGACCATAATAGTAATTAAGCCGACCACTAAATCTTCCAAACAAATGATTAAGTTGGAAATTGTATAATTAAAGTAATTATATCATGGGCCCTCCATTGAGGCAATTATTTTAAGAAATTTTAAATACTTGCATGTGATGCATTTAATTTAAGAGATTTTCTTAAGAATAATTGTTAAGCATGAGATGTTGTAAATATGTAAATAAGTTGATGGCCAATAATGGATGTGCTTGAGATCAACTTAACTAATGCAAGATAAATCAATAATGGATGTACCTGAGATTTTGAGCATTAGAGGCTAGATAAATTATTGAACCTCACATGAGATGTGATGGGCAAGGAGTTGCTCACTTATAGTTTATTGTAATTCTAATAATGGATGTGCTTGAGGATGATCAATAAGACTATAAAAATTCAATTACCCACTAGAAATCCATCCAACTAGGATTTCCATTTCCTACTTTGGAAGTGTAGGATTCGCCAAGTGAGTGGGAGGACCAATTTGATTAAAAGACCATAATCATTTTGGTTAATTACTTGATACATTTACTAATTAATCTAGTTATTTTCTACAGTTATTCTTTTGATAATAATGAGCACACAACAACCACCACCATCCAATATACTTGTGAGCATACTTGATCACAATAGGTTGACGGGACCTAATCACTCTGATTGGCTCAGAAATTTGAAACTTGTCCTAAACCTTGAACATATAGGATATGTTCTAGACTCATAGGTTCCTAGTCCCTTACCTCCATAGGCCACTCAAGAGGAACATGACACTTTGGACAAGTGGAAGGAGCATGATATGAGAGCCAAATGTTACATGCTTACTTCTATGAGTAAAGAGTTACAGAAGCAGCATGAAAACATGCAAAATGCAAGTGAGATCCTCCTTCACCTGTAAGAGTTATATGGTGAGCATAGCAGGAATGCTAGGTATGAGATATCTAGGCAGCTATTTCGAATAAGGATGTCTGAGGGACAGAATGTTGGGGATCATGTCCACAAGATGATTCAGCTTATAGAGCAGCTGGAACAACTTGACTTTAATATGGATTTCCAACTGCAGACGGATTTGATCCTTCAGTCTCTACCTGAGTCATTTGGGAATTTTGTAACAAATTTCCATATGACTAAGCAGGAATACACCTTGGCTGGTTTACTTAACATGCTGGTTATTGCCCAAAAGAATATGTCGGGCAATAAAGGAAAAGAGGTAGCTTTGATTGCATCTTCTTCTGCTGGAAAGTCCAATAAGAAGAAGGACAATAAGAAAAAGAATCCTCAAGTTCCAGGACCTTCCAAGAAGATAGCCAAATAAAAAGGGAAGACTAAAGCTGACGGAGGCAAAGGAAAGTGTTTCCACTGCCAGAAGGATGGGCACTGGAAAAGGAACTGCCCAGAGTATCTTGATTCTCTAAAGGACAAGAAGGATAGACCTTCAGAAGGTATGTCTGTGTCTTATTATTTAGATTCTGATGATACACAGAGTTCATCTACAGCTTGGGTTTTAGATACTGGTGCCAGTTCTCACATTTCTTATGATACGCAAGAACTAGCAAACAGTAGCAGCTTGCATGCTCGAGATGTTGGACTCTGGATTGGCGATGGCTCAACTGTTGAAGCTTTAGCCATAAGATCTAAATCTTTTTACATGTGTGGACATGTTTTATGTTTGAATAATATTTTGTATGTACCTGATGCTTTTAAGAACATCATTTCTATATCTAGTTTGACTAGAAATGGTTATGAATTTCACTTCACAAATAATGTTTGCAATATTTATTTTAGAAATAAATATGTTAGCTCGGGTTATATGCATGATGGTCTTTATTATTTGGATAATAATGATAAACACAAATTGAATGCAAGCAATCTAAATGAATATAATGCCATGATGAAAATCAACTCAAGTTTAAAATATATTTAGCACTTAAGATTAGGTCATGTTACAGAAGATAGGATTGCAAAACTGGAGAAAATGGGGATTTTATCCTCATTGGGTTCTGAACCTACTCCAACTTGTGAATCCTACCTTCAAGGCAAAATGGCTAGATCACCCTTTATTGGACAAGGACTAAGAGCTCAAAATATTTTGGAGCTAATACATAGTGATGTATGTGATCCATTTAAGGAAATGGGTAGAGGCGATTTTCATTACTTTATTACCTTTACTGATGATAAATCAAGGTTTGGGTATTTGTATTTGATGAAATACAAACATGAATCCTTTGAAAAGTTCAAAGAATTTAAATCTGAAGTAGAAAATCAAACAGGAAAAAGTATTAAAACTCTTCGATCAGATCGTAGAGGTGAATACTTAAGTACTGAATTTGATGAATACTTGAAAGATCATTGCATTATTTCCCAGCTGACTCCTCCAGGAACGCCATAGTTGAATGGTGTATCTGAAAGGAGAAATCGTACCCTATTAGATATGGTACATACTATGATGAGCTATATTGATATGCTAATCTCCTTTTGGGGATTTGCATTAGAATCAGCTTTGCATATTCTGAATAGGATTCCATCAGAATCAGTTTCTTCCACACCTTATGAGACATGACATGGAAGAAAACCAAGTCTTAAGCATGTTAAGATTTAGGATTGTCTAGCTTATATCAAAAAGCTGAACACTGATAAATTGGAAACCAGATCAAAAAAAGGTCGATTTGTTGGATATCCAAAAGAGAGTTTTGGATATTATTTTTATTTGCCTACATCACAAAAGGTTGTGGTAAGCAGAGATGCCACATTTATTGAACAACAATTTATTCAAGAAGGAGGCAAAGGAAGGCAAATAGAGTTAGAATTGGAGAATTCTGACCAACCAACAGATCAAATGGATATAGATCCATCTAGTCAACCTATACCTATTGATGAAACATCTACAATAATTCCTCGCAGATCAACTAGGATATCTCACCCACTAGTGAGATATGTTTTTCTTCATGAAGATGAACAAGAGTTGTTTACTCATGAAGAAGTAGATCATATAGATGATCCACTCACCTATGAAGAAGTTATATCAGATATAGACTCTTCAAATTGGATTGAAGCTATGAAATCCGAAATTGATTCCATGTATAAGAATCAAGTTTGGGACCTTGTTGACCCACCTGAAGGTATTGTACCTATAGGGAATAAATGGGTTTTCAAGAAGAAAATTGGTTCTGATGGAAACGTAAAGACCTATAAAGCAAGGCTAGTAGCGAAAGGGTTTCATCAAAGGAAAGGAATCGACTATGAGGAGACTTTCTCCCCTGTTGCCATGCTTAAATCAATTAGGATTCTATTAGCAATAGCTGCGTACTATGATTATGAGATTTGGCAGATGGATATCAAAACAGCTTTTCTCAATGGAGACATTGAAAAAACATTTTCATGGAACAATCTAAGGGTTTTGAATCCCAAGATGGTTCTAAGGTATGCAAGCTAAAGCGATCCATTTATGGGTTGAAATAAGCTTCAAGGAGTTGGAATATCCGTTTTGATGAAGCTATTAAGTCATTTGGTTTTATCAAAAATGTGGATGAACCATGTGTATATAAGAAGGTTAGTGATAGTGCTATCACTTTCCTTGTCTTATATGTGGATGATATTCTGTTGATAGGTAATGACATAGGTATGTTGACAACTGTCAAGGTATGGTTAACACATTCTCCATGAAAGACTTAGGGGAGGCAACCCATATTCTTGGAATTCGCATCTATAGAGATAGAGCAAAAAGAATAATTGGTTTATCCCAGAGTCTATACTTGAAAAAGGTGTTAAAGAGGTTTAACATGCTTGATTCCTAGAAGGATTGTTACCAGTGAGACATGGTATCCACCTTTCTAAAGAGATATCTCCAAAGACACCTGAAGAAAGAGATAAAATGGCCAGGATTCCATATGCTTCGACTATTGGAAGTTTGATGTATGCAATGATGTGTACTAGGCCGGATATCGCATATGCTGTTAGTTTGACTAGCAGGTTTCAATCCAATCTAGGTTTGGAACACTGGATAGCAGTCAAAGATATCCTTAAGTACTTGAGAAGAACAAAGAATTTATTCTTGATTTATGAAGATGGTGACTTACAATTGGATGGTTATACTGATTCTGATTTCCAATCAGATATCAATGATAGAAAGTCTACCTCTGGGTTTGTGTTCATTTGTAATAGAGGTGTAGTCAGTTAGAAGAGTTCCAAACAGAGTACGACTGCTGATTCCACTACAGAGACTGAGTATATTACTGCATCAGATGCTGCAAAAGAGGCTGTCTCACCAGAAATCCAAACACATAGAAAGGTGCTACCACATTATCAGAGAGATAGTTGGGCGAGGCGATATAGCCATGCAGAAAATAGCATCAACTGAAAATCCAGCTGATCCATTCACAAAGCCTATGTCACAAACTCAGTTAGACCGACATCCTGAGAAGATGGGTCTAAGATATTGTAATGAATGACTCTAGTGCTAGTGGGAGATTATTAGTAGTATGCCCTAGAGCATATCATTTAGTATGTATCTTGTACATATTTTATTAATAAAAGGCAATTTCACTTTTCCGTTTACATAATGTATTTATGTGTAATAGAAAAGGTCCATTGATATTTTGTTAGAAATTCTATTCTTAAGTTGTTAAGAATATGAGTGACAGTATTTCTAGCACAAAGTATTATAAATTGGTTCACAATCGAGGATACTTCACACAGGACATGACTTATCAAGAAAGATTGTATTCTTGTTTGTTCACAAAGGTATTTATATGAGATATAAATAAGATGGAATGGTGAGTCTCATGTCATATAATAAACATGATAGGCACTTATACATGATAAGTAGGCCGAACCAGTGGCGCATATGACAAGCACATGGAGTTTACTCTTGTCAATGCATTGTCATATATCATATCAGTGCATATAATCTTTAGACCTGAGATAACACAGTTATCTTGTATATAGGTGGTTTGAGTTTGATACTACTTTCATACTTGTGCGGTGTATGGGTATATGGGCATGTGTTGGCTCCTACTAGCTATACATGGAGATAGGTGTTGATCAAGATGGAATATATTACCCTAAGTAAATAGTGATAAAATCCTATGTTCATTTAATTGTTCTTGATGTTTCAAGTTCCTGGCCAGGACAGACAGATTTAGTCAAAAAAGAGTTTCTAATAAGAAAATCTAATTAATTAAGAACTAGAATTAAAAGAGAATATAATATTCATAGCAAATGGGGTTTGACATAAACCATGACTCCAGCTCGAGTTGGGATTTTGTAACAAAGAGATTCTAGTGCATGGTAACATATGATTAAAAGTTCATTTAAGGTATTCCTTATTACTGATTGGGTGGCCATGGCACGCTATGCTAGGTGTCAACCACAGTCTATGACATGCCTAAGATGATTTAGAGAAATCATTTATGGTAAGAAAGAGTTCTGATGATATTAAGAGTTGATATCATATCTCATTACCAATTAGTGATGAGCCTAGTAAGTCATACACATACACAAGATAATCTCTAAGTAAAATGTGATTTAATTGATTAATTAAAGAGTTTAATTAATTAATTAAATAGGTTTGATTTGCAATAAGATTGCAAAGTTCCTAGCATAACTTGAAACCAAATCTAAGTTATTGGATGTATAGTATAAGTTAAATTTATATTTAAAGTGTTTAAATATGAAATTAATTGTGAGAAATTAATTAATGGAGATTAATTAATTAATTTATATTTGATATAAATTGATTAGAAGAGGAGAAATAATGATTTTGGATTGAGAACTCAAAATTACAACATAAGGGTAATTTGGTCATTTCACATGGTGACATGTGGCACCATGTGATGGTGACACATGGCATCATATAAGTTTGCCATTTGTCTTCCTAGCATGCAAGTTGATCAAAGTCAAGATTAAGTCTAGCTTTGACACTTGGCTTAATGTGATTAAGTCAATTAAAAATAAGATGCAATGTGGTGGTGTCATGTAGCATAGGGTTTAAGTGATTACTTGACCTAATTATATAAAGAGAAGTTATAAGAAAAAATAAGCCACCTCTCCTTTCTCTCTTATGTGTGGCAGCACACCTCTCTCCCTCTCCTCTTCATCTTGGCTCATTAATTCAAAGAGAATTGCTCAAAATCCTTTGAATTAAAATTGCTAGAAATTGTTTCTAGTGTCCTAAACATACATATTACCTCTCTAAAGGCAAAAACCCAATTTATAATTGGTTGGCAAAGGCTTGAGAAGCAAATTGGGGGCTGCCCATTGGTGATCTTGGTGTGGACAAGCTAGAGGGACAACACTTGGGGTTCTAAGTGCTTCCTAAAAGTTCCAATTACATCCATAGTGCATCAAAGAGGTTAGTGCTCTAACTCCTCTTTTAAACTAGGGTTTAAATGAATTAATTTATTAATTCACAATCTTGAATGGCAAACATAGATCCTAATACATATAAAAAGTGTTTTAATATGCAATTGAGCATTGAAATTAATTAGGCACATAAGAGACGTGGCATGATGCATGTAACCCTAGAAGAAAATTTTTGAAATTCAATGCTCTAATGAAGTAATCAACATGCTTCCTCTCCTTAGCCTGTAGCCATGCTTAAATCTATTAGGATTTTATTAGCTATACCAGCATACAATGACTATGCAATTTGGTAGATGGATGTCAACAGCTTTTCTTAATACATATATTAAGGAAGACATATTCATGGAACAACTTAGGGGTTTTGAATCTCAAGATGGTTCCAAAGTATGCAAGCTAAAAAGGTCCATTTATGGGTTAAAGAAAGCTTCGAAGAGTTAAAACATTCATTTTGATGAATATTTCGCTGGTTTTACAACCTCACAAGTGCACGGATCATTAACAAGTAATAAAATGATGAGTAGAGTATCGTTCCCACGAGGAATTTGATTAGTAAGTACCAATCTACACAGTAATTTTGATTGTCTAGGCTATCGAATACTTAGAAAATGAAGTTTGTTAACCTTAAACACTAGAATGGTAAACTTAATACGAAATGATTTATTTGAAACAATTTTGGAATTAAGATTTCACACTTGAATCTTACTAGGGATGTTATCTCATTTATTTACTGAATTGAGGATCATTTTCCTTGATGGAAATCAGTCATAAGTTATCCTAAATCCTCTCTCAAGGCACCTAGGGTGTATTCTAATTAACTCAAACCTAACTTTCGTGGTGATCAAATTAATTAAAATCATTTAAGATCTTTGACTAATTTTAAAGTTCCACAAAGGTATCAGCCTATGTCTAGGTCAAAATTCCTAGGTTCAAGATCTTGATTTTCTAATATTAATCTTCACCTTTCAGTCCTTCAATTAACATCTACAATCATGGCTAAGTGGGTACCAGCACATAGCATGCATTAAGATCATAAGAAATTAAATCAAGGAATGAATCTCAAATCCAATAAATAAAACTTAGTGTTCATCCATAATAATAATTATAAGCATTACTCTCCCAAAACCAAAATAAGAAAACTACTCACTCATGGTGAGTTCAGAAAACATCATGATAACAGGTAAAAACAGTAAAAAGAAAATCATGTAGAAGAAATAAAATAATGAAAATCTGTCTAGGGAGATGAAATGAAGGAACCGAAGAGAGTTTACAGCTTTGATCTTATGGAGCTTCAGCTGGAAAACTCCTTTTGGTACTGATGTTTCTCTCCTCGAAACGGCTGGAGAGAGTGCAGAGTGTGGATTTCTCTCCTTCAAAACTCCTCAAAAGTGCTGTCAAAAGATAAAAAATAGCCCCCTTTTTCTGATGTTTTCTCTTCTATTTATAATGGTTGCTCTAGGGTTAGGTCATTTTGAGTCCAAAAGGCTTTAGGAGTCTCATTTGAATCAGAAAACAAGAACGGAAATTTGAGTTATAAAACTGGCTGCCACATAGTACACGGCCCGTGTGTCACTACACGGTCCAGGGCCGTGTAACTTGCTGGACTAGAATTGCGAAGTCTTGTATTGGCACAGAGAGTTACACGGGTTTGCGCTACACGGGCCTGGTTACACGGGCCATGTACTTTTGTTCCCATAAGGTTCTTCAAGCTTGTGCCCAGCAGAGACTTATACAAATCCCTGCAGATTACACGGGTCTAATTACACGACCCGTGTACTTTTGTTTCTCCATTGGCTATCTGGCTATCTTCTGGCAGAAGCTTACACTGGTCTGGGGCTTGGCTTACACGACCCGTGTACTTTGTGTCAGCAGCAATACTTAGTCTCTTGACCTCTCCAAGATTCCTTTTGCACTCCTATACTGTAGGGCTTCACCCAAACACTTGAAATGATGCAGAAAATATGGAATTAAGGGCTTGACAATAGAAATTACAAAAACTAATGAAATCAACTACTATGCATGAAAATACTTGCCTAAATGCTCTGAGATAGTATACAAATAAGCCATTAAACATCTATACAATTCAAGTGTATCAATGAAGCCATTATTTCCAAGGGAAGAGGGAAATGGGCCCATGAAGTCTATTCTCCATGCATCAAACAATTCTATCTCAAGTATACCATGCAGTGGCATTTCATTCCTTTTTGAATTGTTACCTATTCTTTGGCATTGATCACAAGCTAGCACAAAGGATCTTACATCCTTAAACAAATGTGGATGGTAAAACCCTGCTTGCAAAATCTTGGCTGCGGTTTTTGAGGTGCTGAAGTGTCCTCCATATAATGATGAATGGCAGTGATGAATGATACTTTCTATATCTTCCTCTGGTATGTATCTTCTTATCAGCCCATTATTACATCTCTTGTACTCCCATATGTAATATCTCACATCATGTAGGAATTTCTTCCTTTCCTGATAAGTCATGTTTGGAGGCAGTACCCTGCATACAAGAAAATTCATAAAGTCAGCGTACCATAGAGCCTTGGAGAATGCAAGTAATTGCTCATCAGGAAATGAATCATCAATTGGCAAATCTTTGAAGTCCCCTGTGTACTCCAATTTTAGTCTGGAAAGATGGTCAGCTACTACATTTTCAGATCCTTTTTTGTCCTTGATTTCAAAGTCAAATTCTTACAGGAGTAGAATCTATCGAATCAGCCTTGGTTTTGCTTCCTTCTTGTTCAAAAGGTACCGGATTGCAGCATGATCTGTGAATACAATGACTTTTAACCCAATGAGGCAAGATCTGAACTTGTCCATTGCAAACACCACTGTTAGGAATTCCTTCTCTGTGGTGGCATAATTGATTTGCGCATCATCGAGTGTCTTGCTAGCATAATAAATAGCATGGAGCTTTTTATCTTTTCTTTGCCCGAGCACTGCTCCAACTATAAAGTCACTCGTGTCGCACATCACCTCAAATGGTAGCTCCCAATTTGGTGGCTGCATTATTGGTACTGATACCAGGGCTTCTTTGATCCTGTTAAAGTAGAGAAGGCAATTTTCATCAAAATCAAAGGGAACATCTCGACTTAACAAGTTGGTAAGTGGCTTAGCTATTTTGGAAAAGTCCTTGATGAATCTTCTGTAGAATCCTGCATGTCCCGAAAAGCTTCGCACTCCCTTGACTGATGTTGGTGGTGGCATGTTTTCAATGATCTTAATTTTTGCCTTATCAACTTCAATTCCTCTTTCTGATATCAAATGTCCCAGAACTATGCCTTCCCTTATCATGAAGTGGCATTTTTCCCAATTTAGGACCAGGTCTGATTCTTTACATCTTTGCAAGACCTTAGATAAATTAGCTAGGCAGTCATCAAAAGTAGTTCCATAGACAGAAAAATCATCCATAAAAACTTCCATGATATCTTTAATATAATCAGAAAAGATAGCCATCAAGCATCTTTGAAAGGTAGCAGGGGCATTACAAAGACCAAAAGGCATTCTCTTATATGCAAATGTTCCATAGGGACAAGTGAATGTTTTCTTTTCTTGGTCTTCTAGGTGAATAAGAATTTGAAAGAATCCCAAATACCTATCTAGATAACAAAAATAAAAGTGTTTCGTTAACCTTTTTAACATTTGGTCAATGAAGGGGAGAGGAAAATGGTCTTTTCTGGTACCACTGTTCAATTTCCTATAATCTATGCACATTCACCAACCAGTGACTACTCTGGTAGGGATTAGTTCATCATTTGCATTTTGGATAACAGTTGTCCCACCTTTCTTAGGAACTGCATGTACTGGATTAACCCATTTACTATCAGAAATTGGGTATATGATACCTGCATCTAATAGTTTTAAAATTTCTTTCTTAATTACTTTTTTCATGTTTGGGTTAAGTCTTCTTTGGTGTTCGATAGTGGGTTTACTGTTTTCTTCCATGGGTATCCTATGCATGCAAATCGAAGGGTTGATTCCCTTCAGGTCTTCTATTTTTTACCCTATGGCTTTGTTATGGATCCTAAGTTCTCTTAACAATTTTTCCTCTTCTAACTTAGACAGGCTAGCATTGATTATAACAGGATATTTAGAATTTGAGTCCAAAAATGCGTACCTTAGCGAGGAGGGGAGAGGTTTAAGCTCTACCTGTTTGGCATTTTCCAGGAGCTTGCCTTTGGTTTGTTCCTCCTTCAACTTCTCCATATTGAAAGCCTTAGCTAAGGGTAGGGGTGGATGAGCTGCTAACTATTGTGCACAAGCTACTATTTCTGTATTTTCATCATCCACTGTGTGGCTATGCACAATACATGCTTCAAGAGGATCTTTAGGATGTGTCTTATGAAATTCCTTTTCAACTTGTTTGTCAATTATGTCAACCTTAAAGCATTCATCAGGTTCAAATTTGTGTTTCATTGTATCAAACAAGTTGAACTCCACTTCTTCTTCTCCTACCTTGAGGGTTAGTCACCCATTTTTTGTGTCTATGATGGCTTCGGCGGTTGCCAAGAATGGTCTTCCTAAGATGATAGGAATTTGAACATCTTCTTCCATCTCAAGGATAACAAAGTCTACTGGAATGAAGAATTTGCCCACTTTGATAGGGATGTTCTCAAGTATGCCCACAGGATATTTAACAGATCGATCAGCCAATTGCAATGAGATTGTCACGGGCTTCAATTCTCCGATCTCCAGCTTTTTGCATATTGATAGAGGCATTAAACTGATGCTTGCCCCAAGATCACAGAGGGCCTTGTCTATTTTCTTATTACCGATGAGGCAAGGTATGGAGAAGCTTCCTGGATCTTTCAACTTTGGAGGCAGTTTGTTTTGCAGTATGGTACTACATTCCTCTATTAGAGCTATTGTTCCATAGTCTTCTAGCTTTCTTTTCTTTGACATAATTTCCTTAAGAAATTTGGCATAAGATGGCATCTGAGAAAGTGCTTCAGTGAAGGGGATGTTGATATAAAGTTTTTGTAAAACTTTCAAAAACTTCCCAAACTGCTTGTCCAATTTGGCTTTCTGAAATCTCTGAGGAAAAGGTAGGGGAGGCTAGTATGGCTCTGATAATTTCTTTGTCTTCCTTGCTTCCTCTTCCTGATCTTTCTTAGCTTCTTCCTCCTTTTTCTCTGCTTGGCCTTTAGATTTTTCTATGGTTTCCTTTATCGGTTCTACCTCTAGTTGTACTAGAGTTCTCCTACTCCTCAATGTAACTGCCTTACAATGCTCCCTTGGGTTTATTTTTGGTTGGTTAGGCAGTTTGCCAGCAGCCTTACTTAAAGAACTTGCTTGCTGAGCGATTTGATTCTCTAGCATCTTGTTATGAGTAGCAAGTTGGTCCATTCTGGAAGTTAGTTGTTTAATCAATTCATTTTGTTGTTGTTGAGCTGCTAGGAATCCTTCCATCATGGTTTCCATGGTCATCTTCAGTTCAGGTTGTTGAAGTTGGAGAGGTAGTGATGGCTGTGCAAAGTTTTAACCTCTGTTCTGAAATCCAAGGGGTGCTAGTGGTTTGTACCCTTGTTGCTTGTTTATTGGCTAGTTTTGCTGATTAGACCTTGAGAAATTTGGGTGGTTCCTCCATCCAGGGTTGTAAGTATTTGAATATGGATTATTGGACTACCTCTGGTTGAAGTTTCCTCCATTATTCACATAGTTCATCTGTTCTGTGGAGGGTTCATTGAAATTGCTGTATTCTGAACTCATGTATCCTCCTCCATAGCTGTCCTCATGTTGACTGTTTGTACCAACTGCGTTGGCTTGCATTCTTTTGAGTCTCTTTGTGAGCTGATCAAATTGAGCATTTATCATGCTTAGGGCGTCTACTTCCAGGACCCCTGCAATTCTCCTTGCATTTCCTCTTTCATTTGACCACTCATAATTATGGTATGCAACCCTTTCTAGAAGTTCAAGTGCTTGTGTCACTATTTTCTCCATTAGATCACCTTCTGCAGCTAAATCAACTGTGCTCCTTGTAAAGGGTAGTAACCCATTATAGAAATTTTGCACTAATAGCCAATCCTTTATGCCATGGTGTGGACATTCCCTCTACAAGTCTTTATATCTTTCCCATACATCATAGAGTGATTCTCCTTCCTTTTGTCTGAAGGTGTTGAGCTCAAGCCTCAGTTTTACTGTCTTTGCAGGTGGAAAATACCTTGCTAGAAAAGCTTGAGAGAGGTTTTCCCAAGTGGTGAACGTTCTAGCTAGTTGAGAAAGTAACCACTTCCTTACTCTGTCCCGAAGGGAGAATGGGAATGCTCTGAGTCTTATTGCTTGATCAGACACTACATTCATCTTGAATGTGTCACATAGGGCAAGAAAGCATTGGAGGTGATAGTGTGGGTCTTCTGTTGGTGAACCTGCAAACTGGGTTTGTTGAATCATTTAAAGCCATGCTGGTTTTAATTCAAAGTTGTTGGCTTCCACTGTGGGTCTAGTAACACTGGGCTGAAATCCATGGACAGATGGAGCTCCGTAATCTCTCAAGAGTCTTGGTCTGTCATTATTATCGGCCATCGTTGGAATTTCAAGATCTCCTTTACCGTGCTCTTGATGTTTCCTTTCCCTCCTGATGGCTCTCAGAGTTCTGTCTATCTCCGGATCATAGTCCAAAATTTCTTCTTCTGGCCTTGTTCTGGTCATATACCAGATCGGGCACCTGAGAGAAAAGAAGAGAAATACAACCAGTAAAATAAAATTAGATAATAAATATAATTACCTAAATCAGCTAAATTGCCTATCGCTTGATATTACTAAAACCAAAAATCCCCGGCAACGGCTCCAAAAACTTGTTTCGCTGGTTTTACAACCCCGCAAGTGCACGAATCGCTAACAAGTAATAAAATAATGAGTAAAGTATCGTTCCTACGAGGAATTTGATTAGTAGGTACCAATTTACACAGTAATTTTGACTGTCTAGGCTATCGAATACTTAGGGAATGAAGTTTGTTAACCTTAAACACTAGAATGGTAAACTTAAAACGAAATGATTTATTTGAAACAATTCTGGAATTAAGATTTCACACTTAAATCTTACTAGGGATGTTATCTCGTTTATTTACTAAAATGTTGATCATTTTCCATGATGGAAATCAGTCCTAAGTTATCCTAAATCCTCTCTCAAGGCACCTAGGGTGTATTCTAATTAACTCAAACCCAACTTTCGTGGTGATCAAATTAATTACAATACTTTAAGATCTTTGACCAATTTTGAAGTTCCACAAAGGTATTAGCCTATGTCTAGGTCAAAATTCCTAGGTTCAAGATCTTGATTTTCTAATATTAATCTTCACCTTTCAGTCCTTCAATTAACATCTACAATTATGGCTAAGTGGGTACCAGCACATAACATGCATTAAGATCACAAGAAATTAAATCAAGGAACGAATCTCAAATCCAATAAATAAAACTTAGTGTTCATCCATAATAATAATTACAAGCATTACTCTCCCAAATCCAAAATAAGAAAACTACTCACTCATGGTGAGTTCAGCAAACATCATGATAACAGGTAAAAACAGTAAAATGAAAATCATGTAGAAGAAATAAAACAATAAAAATCTGTCTAGGGAGATGAAATGAAGGAACCGAAGAGAGTTTGCAGCTTTGATCTTGTGGAGCTTCAGCTGGAAAACTCCTTTTGGTACTGATGTTTCTCGCCTCGAGACGGCTCGAGAGAGTGTAGAGTGTGGATTTCTCTCCTTCAAAACTCCTCAAAAGTGATGTCAAAAGATAAAAGAGAGCCCCCTTTTTCTTATGTTTTCTCTTCTATTTATAATGGTTGCTCTAGGGTTAGGTCATTTTGAGTCCAAAAGGCTTTAGGAGTCTCATTTGAATCAGAAAACAAGAGAGGGAATTCGAGTTATAAAACTGGCTACCGCATAGTACACGGCCCGTGTGTCACTACACGGCCCAAGGCCGTGTAACTTGCTGGAGTGGAACTGTGGAGTCTTGCATTGGCACAGAGAGTTACACGGGTCTGCCCCAACAACACGGGCCTGGTTACACGAGCCGTGTACTTTTGTTCCCATAAGGTTCTTCAAGCTTGTGCCTAGCAGAGACTTACACGGGTCTAATTACATGACCCCTGTACTTTTGTTTCTCCATTGGCTATCTAGCTTTCTTCTGGCAGAAGGTTACACGGGTCTGGGGCTTGGCTTACACGACCCGTGTACTTTGTGTCAGCAGCAATACTCAGTCTCTTGACCTCTCCAAGATTTCTTTTGCACTCCTATACTATGGGGCTTCACCCAAACACCTGAAATGATGCAAAAAACATGGAATTAAGGGCTTGACAATAGAAATTACAAAAACTAATGAAATCAACTACTATGTATGAAAATACTTTCCTACATGCTATGAGAAGATAAGCTCTATGTGTTAGTAGTATGCCCTAGAGCATATCATTTAGTATGTATCTTGTACATATTTTATTAATAAAAGGCATTTTCACTTTTCCGTTTACATAATATATTTATGTGTAATAGAAAAGGTCCATTGATATTTTGTTAAAAATATTATTCTTAAGTTGTTAAGAATATGAGTGACAATATTTCTAGTACAAAGTATCATAAATAGGTTCACAATCGAGGATACTTCATAATAAGGACATGACTTATCCAGAAAGATTGTATTCATGTTTGTTCCCAAGTTATTTATATGAGATATAAATAAGATGGAATGGTGAGTCTCATGCCATATAACAAACATGATAGGCACTTATAAATGATAAGTAGGCCGAACCAGTGACACTTATGACAAACACATGGAGTTTACTCTTGTCAATGTTTTGTCATAAATCATATCAGTGCATATAATCTTTAGACCTGAGATAGCACAGTTATCTTGTATATAGGTAGTTTGAGTTTGATCGCTTTCATACTTGTATGTATGGGTATATGGGCATCTGTTGGCTCCTACTAGTTATATATGGAGGTAGGTGTTGATCAAGATGGAATCTGTTCCTCTAAGTAAATAGAGATAAAATCCTATGTTCATTTAATTGTTCTTGATGTTTCAAGTTCTGGCGGAGACAGATAGATTTATTGAGAAAAGAGTTTACGATGAGAAAATCTTTTAATCAAGAACTGGAATTAAAAGAGAACATAATATTCATAGCAAATGGAGTTTGACATAAACCATGACTCGGCTTGAGTTGGGATTTTGTATGAGAGAGATTCTAGTGCATGGTAACATATGATTATAGGTTCATTTAAGGTAAACCTTATTGCTAATTGGGTGGCCATGGCATGCTATGCTAGGTGTTGACCATGGTCTATGAGGTTCATAAAATGATTTAGAGAAATCATTTATGGTAAGAAAGAGTTCTGATGATATTAAGAGTTGATATCATGTCTCATTGCCAATTAGTGATGAGCCTAGTAAGTCACACACATACACAAGTTATCACCTAATTAAATATGATTTAATTAATTAATTAAAGAGTTTAATTGATTAATTAAATAGGTTTGGTTTGCAATTAATTTGCAAAGTCCCTAGCATGACTTGAAACCAAATCTAGATTGTTGGATGTATAATATAAGTTAAATTTATATTTAAAGTGTTTAAATATGAATTTAATTAATGAGAAATTAATTAATAGAGATTAATTAATTAATTTATATTTGATATAAATTAATTAGAAGAAGAAAAATAATTATTTTGGGTTGAGAACTCAAAATTAAGACACAGGGGCATTTTGGTCATTTTACAGTGTGACACGTGGCACCATGAGATGGTGACATATGGCATAACACATAAGCTTGCCAAATGTTTTTTTTTAATCATGTAAGATGATTAAAATCAAGATTAAATATAGGTTTGACACTTGGCACAATGTGATTGGGTCACTTAAACCTAGAGCTAATCAAAGGGTGACATGTGGCAAGGGTTTAATGTGTTAACCTAGCTATTTAAGTGTTGTTATGAGAAAATAAAAGACAACCAGCAGCCACACTCCTTTGTCACGCCATTTTGAGGGTTTTTATCTCTTCTTCTTCATCTCTTATCAATTCAAAGAGATTAGCCATCAATCTCTTGAATTAAGAACACTAGAAATTGTTTCTAGTGTCCTGTTTACATCTTTAATCTCTTAAAAGGTAGAACTTGATTTTCTAATTAATAGAAAAAGCTTTAGAAGCTATTCAAGGGCTGCCATAGGTGTTCTTGGTGTGGACAAGCTAGAGGGACAACATCTGGTGTCCTGGAGATGAATCTCAAAGGCGCAGACACGCTGCAGTGCATCAAGCGGTTAGTGTAATCGTTCTTGATTTAATCTAGGGTTCTAAAATTAATCTGATTAATTTTAAAATCTTAAATGGCAAATACAGATCCAAAAACATATTAAAAGAGTTTTAATATGTTGTTTATCATTGAAATCAAATAGATAAAAATAAATCTTGCATGATGCATGTGACCCTAGGTGAGAATTTTTGAATTCAATGGTATAAACTTGTATTTTTCACGCTTCCGTTCCTTCACTATGTATACAAAAAGGTTAGTGGGGGGGCAATAACTTTCCTAGTTTTGTATGTGGATGATATCTTATTAATAGATAATGATGCCGGTACACTTACTACTGTAAAACCATGGTTATAAAATACTTTCTCCATGAAAGACTTAGGAGAAGCAATCTATATTCTTGGTATTCATATCTATAGAGATAGATCAAAAAGACTGGAAGGTTTATCCCATAGTCTATACTTGGAAAAGTTGTTAAAGAGGTTTAACATGCTTAATTTCGAGAGGGGATTATTACTAGTAAGGCATGGTATCCACCTTTCCAAGGATATGATACCAAAGATATCTGAGGAAAGAAAAAAAATGATCAGGATTCCATATGCTTCAGCAATTGGAAGTCTGATGTATGCAATATTGTGTACAAGACCGGATATCACTTACGCTGTTAGTTTGACTAACAGATTTCAATCCAATCTAGTTTGGAACACTAGATAGCTGTTAGGAATATCCTTAAGTACTAGAAAAGAACTAAGGATTTATTCTTGATATATAGAGGAGGTGATCTCCAAATAGATGGTTTTACAGATTCTGATTTCCAATCAGACGTGGATGATAGAAAGCCTATCTCCGGTTTTGTATTCATATGTAATGGAGGAGCAGTGAATTAGAAGAGTTCCAAGCAGTCAACAACTATAGACTCAACTACAGAGGCCGAGTATATTGTCACATCAGATGCTGCAAAGGAAGCTATTTGGATTAAGAAGTTTGTAACAGAACTTAGAGTGGTTCCATCAATTGTATCACCAATTCCACTATATTGTGATAACAGTGGTGCTGTCATCCAAGTAAAGGAACCCCATTCTCACCAAAATTCCAAACACATAGAAAGACACTACCATATTATCAGAGAAATAGTTTGAAGAGGCAATATAATCATGCAGAAAATAGCTTCGACTAATAATCCGGCTGATCCCTTCACCAAGGCCATGACACAAAACTAGTTGGATTGACATCTTGAGAAGATGGGTCTTAGATTTTGTAATGAATGGCTCTAGTGCAAGTGGGAGATTGTTAGTAGTATGCCTAAGAGCATATCATTGTATTATATCATGTAAATAATTATTCCTATTTAATAGCAATTATTCTTTTCATTTATGTTCAAATGGTTTAAATTTAATTGAAAAGGTCCTTTAATGTTACACCTTACCCCTCCGTAAGACATAACATGATCCTGTAGTACACCTAATAAATTACCGTACTTCGTCTACCGATAACTCATTAAATGTATTACAAGGAATTTTGAAATAATTTCCTTTCATTTTGAAAGTGGTGGGTAAATTTTTTCACAAATATTAAAAACCTTTATTTGACACTAAGTCATAAATTAAATTTTTGGACATTTAAAATCTCCATAATTTTTATAAAAATTCCAGCAGAGTGTCGACTGTATTTTGAGAAAACAAATCCTCAAAACCTACAAAGAAAAACACTCCCAATGTTTTTACTCATCCACCACTCCAATACAAATCATTTTCATATCCTCATTCAACACAATTAACTCAATCCAATTTTTTAAGCCATACTTAGCATAAAGAAAACCATACATGGATTTCAAAACTCAGGAAGAAATTTGGATATTAAATTCATTACAAAACTCAAAAATAAATTTGAATATTATAATAATTTGCATTTTAATTACATACCCAAAATAATATTACAAAAGTTCTTATACAACTACTCAAATAAATTACATACGTATAATTACATGCATACATCAAAATCTATATACAAGGGTATACCTAAGATATACTCGTAGCTAATCTGAATGTGTCTTCAAGGTGCAGCTACAGGAAATCTCACTCAGTTTCTCTATCTTTACTTTCACCTGTGACAGCATACAAAACTATCGCTGAGTGGTGAACTCAGTGGTGCACAACTATAATTTAAAACATCGTACAATATACCTTAGCAAAATTACAGCAAAGAATTTGGAAATCTGGATATTCATCAAATTCCAAAAATCAAAATATTCATTGCCAATAATATAAATCATTTGTTAGAATGACTTTGATCAAGAAATTCAATTTATCAAATCACAACTGGACATTTAAAGTAATTTCAGCAATTTATGGAAATAAAGATTAATTTCAATAAAATCAATTATGCACAATTCTCATTTAAAATCATAATTCCTTACTATTCAAAAACTATTTTTTATCTCACTAACTATGCAAGACTAATCCGTAAGGGCCATTTTCAGAATGATTCTAACTCCCTATGGTCAGAGAGATCGAATCATGATTCTAACTCCATATGGTCAGGGAGATCGAATCATCGTGCACATTACAACACCACAACAATGTAACTTCCGAAAGGGTCAATGAGAAACTTAGATCTAACCTCTAATAAGAGGAGAATCTAAGCATGTGCACGTACCATGGTAATTAAAACAAAGCTAACTCCAGTGTCTCCTCAACAAATGAGGGACGAGTAATAACCTAGTCAAGCATCTATAGTGAAATACAAAACATATCATGAATCTCTTTGTCTTTTTTTTGTGAGCATAAATCACAATACAATTCAATTCAAAGTCAATTCCAATATCCGATAATTTTTTTTTATGCCCATCACAATTCAAAACACATTTAATCCATTGCCCATGTTAAGTATAAACCATTTTTCAAATCAAATTTTCCATGTAAACTATGTAAACATATTTCAATCAAAATTTTTCCGAAGCCAGTTTTATTCAATTCATAACAAAATAAAATCATAATTAATTTCATTTTCCAAAACTAAACTCATTCATACCATAACAAATTTCAATAATCATTGAAATAAATTCAATAATTGGTAAACATAATACATAAAAAAACTAAAATCATTTAATCAAATAAAATCTGCAAAACATGAACAATTTAAAACTAGTTGCGCACAAACCTCTTTGTCGACTAGTTTACTCAAATTTTCATTTCTTGTTCGAAGATCCCTTTCTAGTCTCTTTTTCAACTGAAACACATAATTTACAGTGTTTCAATACCATATCTCATAATTAATCCAATAATTTATTTCATGCCTACTTAGGTATAGCCTTAAATTTGCTTAAAATGGTATCCTTTAAATTTTGCATTTTAGGATTACTATTCATAGCACTATTCAATTCAAAATATTGACTTTCTTATGCTTAATAGGTATGTGAATTCCAATTACACTCACATACCACATTTTGAGTGTCTAATTTGTTGGCCTTAGTTGCCATTTCAATTTCTAAGTCTCCTAAGAGAAATTTCAATTTTTCAGTTTTTGTCCCCTGTTTTCTACTATTCCATTGATCTGGTTACTTTGAGAATTTGGCTAAGTGTCCTTCATCAAAGTTTTTGCTTATTGTCTTAGCTGTAATTCCCCTTTTGAATCACTCCATTTGGAGTTTTTTAGCTCAAGTTATGCTTATTTTTCTAAGACTGGTCGAATTGGTAACTACCCAAAAATTCTGGGCACAATTCTGGTTCTGGCAGTTTTGGTGACCCAATTTTAGGTGACAACTTGACTTAGTTATGGGCAGAATTTGGGTTTGTGTTCTTCATTAAAGTTGTAGTGCTATGTCATAGCTTTCTAATGGTTCAAAAATCAGGTCATTTGGACCTGTCTAGACCAAGTTATGGCCAAATGAACAAATACTGTTCATTTGGTCATTTTTGCACAGTGGCAGTGTGCCAATTCGGGGTTTGACCTAATTGTTCACTAACTTAGTGTCACTTTCATGGTAGGGTTTCTACACAAAAATTTTGGCATTATGTGTCTACTTTCATATTTAATTGGTTTCACACCAATTGGAGTGTAGAATTACAATTTTGGTCGCTGAAGTGGACCTAGGTCTGGCTGTCCAGAATTGACTCTCACCAATCCGAATTTGATTTCAATTCTCATCACTCCAACACACTCCATTTGGCCCCAATTGACCATTTCAAGGCTCAATTAGGTCCCATTGCATCAATTACCAATTTTCCTCAAATTTTTCCCCAATTTTTAATGGCCAAGAACCCTAATTTTTGTAACTCACTCAATTAGTGCAATTAAAGTCTATATTCATTTTCTACACACTTAATTCAACTTAATTACCCTTTTAAATTCATCAAAATCACTCAAACCCTATTCCTACTAATGTTGTCCAAAATCCCCAAATGGCCTCACATGTTTCATTTGTTTGACTTTTTCATAATTTCTAAGTTATTTCAACTACATAAACATGAATTTAACTAGAAAATGGTAAGTTAGAACACTAAACTCTTCTATGAATTCAAATTCTTCAAATCCTTCACTTTCTTTCTTCCTTTTCTTCTTCAATCTTCTTTTCAAGTTGCCAAAGTAAGGTAAATCAAGAAATTTTTGAGGAATTTATGGGAATTTTGGGGTTTATGAAGCTTAAAATTAAGCTTCCATGGAGGTTTGTGTTGAGAGAGAGTTTGGAGAGAGAGAGGCCGGCCAAATTGGGGAAGGAGAAGAGTGATTTTAATTTTTCAATTTTTGTTTTTATCACTTTATTTGACTTAGTCAAATTGTAATTAAATAAAAATTATTTATTGTGTCATAGCTTATGTCATACCTATGATGTCATTATTCAATTTTACTTTTCTTTTCTTTTTCCTTTATTTTTCCACAGCTCTTTAATTTAATTTTATATTTCAAAATTTTTATTTCTCAGATTTTATTGGACAGTTAGGTCATGAGTCACCTTTAGGGGTGCATTGACTAATTTTTCCCTCGCCGGTCTGATCCGGTTTGCAAATAATTCAGTGTTTCTTCTGGAACCCTAACCAAATTATTTGATCTGGTTCTCAACTTTTTTCTATGATTTTTCACATTTCCCCTAACTTCGTAATTTTTCCTAGGCTTGCAGTGTCACAATGCCCCATGCGAAATTAGGGTTTTGACTGATCTCGCAGTCACTTCCTAGTGCGATCACCCATCGCTGTGACCCCCGACTCATTTAACCTTTTATGCTCTATTTTTCTTATTTATATTTGACCTTCTGGTAATCACTATTAATTTTTATTCAGGGTTTTTATAGGTGACATAAACATGATTCTAATCCTCTAAATTGTCCGGACCAACACCGGTCATCGAAATAGTGATTTGCATAGGACTATGCATGTAGGGGTGTTACATTTAATATCTTGTTAGATGTGCTATTTTTAAGTTGTTAAGAATATGAGTGACAAAACATTTTAGTAAAAGAATTATAAATTTGGTTCACAATTTAAGATACTTCATTTGGCATGACTTATCCAGAAAGATTGTCACTTATGTTTATTTCCATAGACTAGTGTGAGATACTAATGGGATGGAATGGTGAGACTCATATCACATGACAAACATAGTGGGCACTTATATGATAACTATGAAGGAACGGAAGCGTGAAAAACACAAGTTTATACCATTGAATTCAAAAATTTTCACCTAGGGTCACATGCATCATGCAAGATTTATTTTTATCTATTTGATTTCAATGATAAACAACATATTAAAACTCTTTTAATATGTTTTTGGATCTGTATTTGCCATTTAAGATTTTAAAATTAATCAGATTAATTTTAGAACCCTTGATTAAATCAAGAACGATTACACTAACCTCTTGATGTGCTGCAATATCATGCCTTTGAGATTCGTCTTCGGACACGGATGTTGTCCCTCTAGCTTGTCCACACCAAGAACACCTATGGCAGCCCTTGAACAGCTTCTAAAGCCTTTTCTATTAATTAGAAATTCAAGTTCTGCCTTTTAAGAGATTAGTGATGTAAACAGGACACTAGAAACAATTTCTAGTGTTCTTAATTCAAGAGATTGATGGCTAATCTCTTTGAATTGATGAGAGATGAAGAAGAATAGCTGGAGAGGCTCAAAGTGGCGTGAAAAATGAGAGGAGAGGCTGCTGGTTATTTTTCTTTTCATAACCACACTTAAATAGCTAGGTTAACACATTAAACCCTAGCCACATGTCACCTTTTGATTAGCTCTAGGTTTAAGTGACCCAATCAAATTGTGCCAAGTGTCAAACCTATATTTAATCTTGATTTTAATCATCTTACATGATTAAAAAAACAATTGGCAAGCTTATGTGTAATCCCATGTGTCACCATCTCATGGTGCCACATGTCACACTGTGAAATGACCAAAATGCCCCTTTGTCTTAATTTTGAGTTCTGAACCCAAAATAATTATTTTCTTCTTCTAATTAATTTATATCAAATATAAATTAATTAATTAATCTCTATTAATTAATTTCTCATTAATTAAATTCATATTTAAACACTTTAAATATAAATTTAACTTATATTATACATCCAATAATCTAGATTTGGTTTCAAGTCATGCTAGGGACTTTGCAATCTAATTGCAAACCAAACCTATTTAATTAATCAATTAAACTCTTTAATTAATTAATTAAATCATGTTTAAATAGGTGATAACTTGTGTATGTGTGTGACTTACTAGGCTCATCACTAATTGGCAATGAGAAATGATATCAACTCTTAATATCATCAGAACTCTTTCTTATCATAAACGATTTCTCTAAATCATTTTATGAACCTCATAGACCATGGTTAACACCTAGCATAGCATGCCATGGCCACCCAATTAGTAATAAGGTTTACCTTAAATGAACCTATAATCATATGTTACCATGCACTAGAATCTCTCTGTTACAAAATCCCAACTCAAGCTGGAGTCATGGTTTATGTCAAACTCCATTTGCTATGAATATTATGTTCTCTTTTAATTCTAGTTCTTGATTAAAAAGATTTTCTCATCAGAAACTCTTTTCTGAATAAATCTATCTGTCCTGGCCAGGAACTTAAAACATCAAGAACAATTAAATAAACATAGGATTTTATCTCTATTTACTTAGAGGAACAGATTCCATCTTGATCAACACCTACCTCCATATATAACTAGCAGGAGCCAACACATGCCCATATACCCATACATAGTACAAGTATGAAAGCAGTATCAAACTCAAACTACCTATATACAAGATAACTGTGCTATCTCAGGTCTAAAGATTATATGCACTGATATGATTTATGACAAAACATTGACAAGAGTAAACTCCATGTGCTTGTCATAAGCGTCACTGGTTCGGCCTACTTATCATTTATAAGTGCCTATCATGTTTGTTATATGGCATGAGACTCACTATTCCATCTTATTTATATCTCATATAAATAACTTGGGAACAAACATGAATACAATCTTTCTGGATAAGTCATGTCCTTATTATGAAGTATCCTCGATTGTGAACCTATTTATGATACTTCGTGCTAGAAATATTGTCACTCATATTCTTAACAACTTAAGAATAATATTTCTAACAAAATATCAATGGACCTTTCCTATTACACATAAATATATTATGTAAATGGAAAAGTGGAAATGCCTTTATTAATAAAAATATGTACAAGATACAAACTAAATGATATGCTCTAGGGCATACTACTAACAAAGTAGGCCAAGCCAGTGACATAAGATGACTTGTACATGGAGTTTACTCTTGTTAATACAAAGTCATCTAGATCATAACAGTGCATATAATCTCTTGACCCGAGATAACACAATTATCTTGTATATAGGTTGTTTGAGTTTGATATTGCTTTTATGCTTGTACTATGTATGAGTATATGGGCATGTGTTTGCTTCGACTAGTGATATATGGAGATAGGTGTTAGTCTGTAATACCCTCATATTAGATAGTTTCGTACATTCTACTGTTCCGACGATTAATGTCTGTTCAGATAGTTAAAATGTCTGGAGCCATACTTAAAACATAGAGAAAAGCCATAAATTAAATTAATAAAGATCATTGAGGTTAGAGGAAAATAAGAGAAATGGAGTGCAAATCAGTTAAATGAGCTTAAGTCTCGATGATAGGTGGCATATCCGGGAAGTGACTGTGAGTTCAGTTACTACCCTAAATTCGCGTAGAACCCTATAAAATCCTTAATTAAGGATTAATTTAGGAATTACTGGAAATTAATAAATCGAAGAAATAAAAAGGGAATAAGCACAAATAAGTGAATCAAAACCTAAGGACTCATCAGGTATTACTGAAAAAGATAGACTATAACCTGATGAGGGGTATTTTGGTCAATTCACTTTAAGAGTTGACTTTTGACCTAAATGTCAATTAAAATGAGTGAGATCAAAACACTAAAATGGGATTAAATTATTGAAGATGTGTATGAATAATAGAAAGGGACATGAATGGAATTAATTACATTGTTAAAGTTATAATAATTATAATTAAAATTAAATTAATATATATATATGTCGACACCATATTTTGGCCGATCCCCAAAATCAATAAAACTTTGAAACCGATCCCCGCTACTAAGTCTCCTTCGGACAGCTAATCACATTTCCGATCCCTCTTTGATAGGCTGTCACAATTCCGATCTCTCCCCGCGAAGAATTAAATCAAGTTGTTACGTTTTCGCATCAGTCAAAGCTTTACCAGTCTGTCACTCACCGATCTCTCAAACCCATTGTCGAAACTCAGGACCCGTCAAGCATATTCCTGATAAATGAACTAGCACTAGATCTTTTCTTACCAGTTTTATTGCCGATCTCCCTTTTGAAAGTTTAAGAGTTAAGGTTTTGGTTCGGTTTAATAAGGATTCCAATTTTAAGTGTTAGTTAAATTTTCAATTTTAATCAAGTCCCATTCAGCATTTCTTCCCCACCAATCTCATGCTTATTGTGCTTTCCGATCTCTTATACTTAGATTAATAATTGCATTTAGTTCTTGTTTCGCTATGCTCATACAATCAAATACTTAGGCAATTCAGAGATTTTCCAATCACATCCATTCATTGAACAAAAGAGAGCCCATTTCATTTCATTTTTTTTTACAAGCTATTCGGCTGGAGGGTCACCCCCAGCCTGATTTACATTTTGTTCACTCTCTCTCCCACCCTCGGCTTCCTCCTCACTGTCCTCATCGTCACCCTCAGGAGCCAGGTCGGCCATCCAAGAGAAGTCCTCCCCCGGGTAACGCTTCTGGAGTTCGGCCAAGAGGTCCTTGTGAGCATTCACGTAGGCTCCGGCAATTCCCGTCACCATCTCTTCATCTTTCTCCTTAAGCTCCCCGTCTTTCTCTTTAAGCTCTTCGATGAGTTGGGCGACCTGAGCAGCTTCGTTGGCCTGTAGCGCCTGGACTTCTCCGAGAGCCCGATTCCTTTCAGCCAGAACAAGATTCAGTTCGGCCACCCTGTCCTCATAAAACTTCGCTCGCCCCTCAACTTGAGATATATAATCTTGAGCGGATGAGAGTTGAGATCGGAGGGAAGCCACTTCCTGATTTTTCTTCCCGATCTCCTTGCCCAGACACTGAACCTTCTCCCAAACCATGGTCTGATTCACCAGGCACTCCACGTTCAGGCTCATGGAATGAGTCAAGATATCATCAAGGCTGTTCGAGGATAGCCTGTCCCGATCCTCCCGAAGAAAGATGGAAGACCCCAAGACTTGGGCAAAACCGGGGTTCTCCCGAACAGTCCGGTTATTCTTCAGGGACTCGATTAGCTTTTGAGCGCCACGAGAAGAGGTCCTCCCAGAAGATTGAGAAGGACCCCTCTCTGTGCTTGGAACAACTGGAAGAGCCGGAGGTCGCTTCTTCCAATCTAGGAGGAGATCGGACAGCTTCGGTCGGCAGATCCAAGGTTGAGGCAGTCCCCTTGTACTTCCCGCATTCATGACTAGGTGTTCGAAGCATTTCCGAACGCTTCATCTCCTTTATTTTCCGGGAGATCTCTTTGTCCTTCTTCCGCTTCCTAGAACCCTCACCACCCGCCATACCTGCACAAAGAAAAGGTCAGTGAGATCGCTAAGGTCCTGAGAGCTGAGATATAGAAAATACCAATGCCGAGGTCAGAGAGCGGAAGTTCGCGGTCTTGGCCGGTGAGCAGTTGAATGGTCCAATGGTGCAACTCGGCAGTCACCGCATCCAAACAAGAATACTTTTGAGTGGCGGCCAGACTCTTCAGATCCATCACTATTAAGCTTTCCTCCTGGTTCAGGGTAATATGCTTCGGAAGCAAAGGCCCCTGGTACCACCAGCTACGGGGGAAGTCCTCAAAGCAGCTCGGATCTTTGCTCCTCAGAATGAAGAAACGGTTCTTCCAATTCTTAAGGGATGAGGGCAGATCGGAAAAGAGCCCGCAATGAGGCTTCGCCTGAAAGAACCAGTGTTCGTCATCCTTTCGGCGAGTTAGTCTGCAGCTCGGCGAAAACCTTAGCCGAGGTCCGATTCCCTTAGCTCGGCATAGACCTCTAAGGCTACCAAGATCCGCCACGAGTTAGGGTGAATTTGAGCAATGCACGCCGGTGAAGTTTTAGGACCTCCTTATAGAAGTCATCTAGAGGGAATCAAGACCGGCCTTTTAATCGTTCCTCGTACACCATAACCATGTCATTCCCTTCAAAGGAGTGATCGACATGAAGATCGCCATGGCACTTGATTAGCTCGCATTTAATCAGCCGAATGTTGTATTCTTGGCTAAATGATTGCAGATCGGATACTCAAGAACCGACGGTAGCTCATCTATAGGGAGAGTCTCCCTCCCTGAAACAGGTGCACGCCTTGATGGTGTGACCCGCCCCCGACCTGGAACGGAAGCCCTGGGAGGTTGAGGTTGCGTGCTTGGCCCGACTACCTCTTCGTCATCGGACGACCATGAGAACTGAATGGAAGGAGGGCTCGCCGCTCTCGACCTTCTGCACCGCCATTTTCAAAAGGAATAAAGAACTTAAACTAAAAAAGAAGATCAAAGCCCTTACCGGAGTCTAATCGGCGTCGGAAGAACTTGAGAAAACGAGAGAACTTCGAAGTTGTGAGCAGGGGATTGAAAATAGAATGAGAGAACAACTGGCTAACCCTCCCACCCCTATTTATACTAGTCCGAGCATTTAATGCTCGCGAGGTTCTAGGCAACGCATCGATTGGTGGGACTCGACAATGTTTCGACACTTCTCTCAAATATCCGAATGTTCGAGATCGTTAATTGGAGATCGCATAATAAGTTAAATATTTTGAATAAAGGATCGCTTAAGTGTCATTCAGGTAAAGAATCAGATTGGATAATCACATTAGAGATCGGAAAATAATCAATAAGATGATAACCGACAAAATAAAGTCTTTATTTTCAAAAGATCGGATTAAATCATTTGGGCGATCTCTAGGGATCGGATTACACTAAAATTGGATCACATCATTTATGTTATCTCTAGAGATCGGATTACATTGAAAACAAAATACATCATTTGGGCTATCTCTAGGGATCGGAATGTCACATTGTGACGGATCAAAATGGGTGTCACCGACCAGAACCGAGTCGCTTTCGGAACACCCAATGTGTAGGCATGCCGCTGTCGGAACACTCAATGTGCTGAGAAGCCTAATGATCTCAGTTGAGCGACTCGAGATCGGCACAACCGAGGTCCGCAATACAGATCGGTCAAATCCAGCTTCTCTCACCATCGCCGCTTAAGGTCATTCGATCACCGGATCGTAAATTTTCAATCGGTGAGAAAAGAAGTCCATCGGAAAAGATCAAAGCCACGCTTATAGCCGTAACTTCCACCGAGCAAATAGAACAGGAAAGTAAGAAAGGAAGAGAGGAAAATCGATGAAGGAAATGTCTCTCATTGTGGGTATATATAGGGAAAATGAGCATTTATTGTCGAGCGTAAAACGGCTAACGCCTCGAGAATCAAGGGGAAATTAATGCTTTGACTAGACCGACTGCAGAAAAGGAGAGATCGAAATAATAGATCTAAGACGGAGATTAACATGAGAGATCGGAATAGGAGCGTGTCAAGAAGAGGGATCTAAGACAAAAGGAATGAGACAAATCCCAAATAACCGCTGTCGAATCGAGCCGAGGTAGTTAAAGCGCTGCAAGCGAGATCTCCACCGCACGCCTAAGAATCGCCCGCACGTCGACAAGTGCCGTGGTATGTCATGACGATACCAGATATCCCAATCCCCGCCGCCGATCTCACTTGTAAGGACAAATCCGAACCCTTGGATCAAGAGAGGAGACGACAATACTAGCGCCTTTCGCTCTTAGCCTCGATCGTTCCGACAAAAAGATTTGGGACCGTTAGATTGAAAGGAGAAAAGGACAAATGTTCTCAAGAGAGATCTCACCATTCATCTTGATTCTCTTTAATTCCTCGACATCCGATCATGTCCTTCAAATCTTATCCTCCATCTCCTCAAAATAAATCCCGACCCTTCATGGGGAGCACCCGATTCCTATAAATACCAAAGATGAAAAACTGCTCAAGGGAGGGACAAAAAGAGAGGTCATATTATAGCTAAGAACTCAAAACTCCATTTAGTTTGTTATTCCGCTACTTTGAAGTGTTGATTGGAAAACTTTTGAAACTAGTTTTCTCAAGTGTTTCTTGAAAAGGATTCGAATCGAACTCTACATTTCCAGCTTGTTCATTATCCGTCACACCTCACTTTCACCCTTTATCATCTCTCGCTTTCATTCCCACTGCCTAAGCAAAACTTCATTCCACTCGGCTTTTATCTTAATCGATTATATTTTAGTTAAGCTCCCTTCACTTCCCGATTTAACGCCGCTCTCCGCTTATCACCCACTGCCTTATCTCTATTCGCCACCTCGTAGCTATTTCTGTAGATTTGGCTCCTCACAGTAAGAGCTCATATTGTGCTTTACTAAATGTTTACATTTATTTTTTCGCACTTTCTTTGTTCTTCTTAAGTATGTGATTTTCTCCAAGTTCATTTCGTGCAAAAGGACCCAAAAGAATGTTACTCTCGAGTTATCTCTTTATTGATTAGTCCGCTGCTTTATTAATCTTTGTCATTTCTGTATGCAAGTTTTTTTGGTTCCTAGTAGTGTGTAAATGGTCAGGCAAGACGTAGGTAACTGCAACTTAGGGGTCTCTTTTAAAAGAGAGAACCTGAATAATGTGTCAGGAAGATAGCCAAACTACTAGGCCGACGTAAACAAAGAATTCGACAAAGAGGTCATAAAGTAGAATAAAACCAAAATAAACAAAACAAAATATATCATTGTTAATGAGATATTGGTAAAATAAATACATGGAAGGTCAGAAATCAAGTCTAGTTTTTCCCATCTAGCCAAAAGGTATCGAGAAGCCTTATCCCCAAAGATCTTTGAATGCCGAATCCTTAGCTTTAGGCTCTTATGTCATATAGCCGAAATTAAAATCCGGGAGATCGGAAAAGTCCCTTTCAGGCTCCTGTTAATCTAATAGAGATCGGAGGGGAGTTCTTATCCGGTCTCAACTCAAAATTTTAATAACTATTAAATAGAGAGCGGAGGAGAGTTCTTATCCGGTCTCAACTCAAAAATTTCAATAAACGTCTAGAGGAGATCGGAGGAGAGTTCTTATCCGATCTCCCCTCAAAATTTTAATAAACATTAAAAAGGGATCTGGAGGAGAGTTCTTATCCTGGCCTCAACTCAAAATTTTCAATAAATGTCTAGAGGAGATCGGAGGAGAGTTCTTATCCGATCCCCCCTCAAGATTTTAATAAACATTAAAAGAGATCGGAGGAGAGTTCTTATCCGGTCTTTCCCCAAAATTTTAATAAATAACTTAAAAGAGACCGGAGGAGAGTTCTTATCCGATTCTCACACCAAATCTTAACCTATACGTAAAATAGTCCCAAAACCAAGATGATTCGCGACACCAACTCACTAAGGTTGTCTCATTTACTTATGTATCTGGGTAATCCGAATTTAGTGAAAGATCAAATATTCCTTTTACTAAAAGGATTAACATTCCTATTCAAGCCCTCCTAACCAATTTATAAAGAACGCCAAAATTGAATCTACTTACTCTTATTAAGGGACGAGGTGGGGTGCCTAACACCTTCCCCACCCGTTTATGGACCCCGAACCTAGAATCTCTGTCTTGAAGTGGTTTCATTTTCCTCTAAATGGTTTTCTTTAGTTTTCCTCAAAACTAAGGTGGCGACTCCTCACTCCTTCCCACTTCGGTGAGTGATCGTCCAGGCGACCGCAAAATCCCTTGCGACAGCTTGGCGACTCCACTGGGGACAACATTAAAGACTGACTTAACCCCGGTCTAGTGGTCCAAAAGTAGATTTAATTTTGTCAGATCAAATTATAGTTAGATGGGCTCATTCGGCGATGTTTTATACGTTAATTATTGTTATTGCTGCTAACTATTTTGTTTGTTTTGCCTGTTCTATTTCTCACAGTGCTCTTCATTTCAACAAAAGGGAAAAAGGGAAAAATGGAAAAATAAAATCCCCCTGAATTGGGAAGAGGTAAAGGTGTCCCTTCACACACTGAACACTTACACAATGTCCTCACACACTTTGGTCCTAACCCGGGCTTTCTTACCCTTTTAGGAAAGTAGGAGGGGGTCATGTAGCGGTACCCGTGGGTTCTACCCCGTTAGTATCCGTGAAGGCTTCTGCTCAAATTGAAACTCGTTCTATCCACTGTGATACTCGTGGAATTTTCCCGATAATATCATGGGGGTAGAATGGGGCTCTACTGTTTACAGTAGGGGCAATTTGGGAACCTGTGGCTTTTAGAAAATTAGATCCTGAGCTAAACTATCACAATAGTTGAAAGCCGTAGTAAACTACCTCATAAGATAGAACTATCCAGATAGGTAGCGCTCACCCGGTGTTAGGAGTCTCCCTACTATAGGACAAAAGGGGCATACTTACTCTTACCCTATTCTGCTTTAATTTCCTTTTGTTCATTTCTTTGAGGGTAATCTTGAATCCTACTAGAACACCTACACATTTTCCTACTTTGATAAATGTGTACGTGTCACCTCACAAAAAGATGATTCAAAATTACCCTAATTTGTCTTACTAACGAATTTTCTCACAGGCATTACCAAACCAAGAGTCTGTAAAAGGATAGGCATCATTTTTATCATGGCATCCTCGAGTCAGTCGGCAGAAAAGGTCTGTAATGCTAAACTTTGGTCCAAATCACTCATAGCTCTGCACTCGCAAAATGATGTTTCCGAGGCACACGCTAGCTCACTACCTTCATTAGATCTTAATAAAATAGAGGTCAGAATGAACGACCTCGAGGGTCTATCTAATGGATGGAGGTCGCTTCCCGATCAGGTCAAGGCACGATTTGAAGAGAAGTACGGGAGGATTGCGACCTTAATGCGAGTCAAGGTCCAAATCCCGGCATTAAAAGCCATGTTGTCGGTTTGGAATTCTAAGCACGGGTATTCTCTTTCAATGACATTGATACGGTTCCCACTATGGAAGAATATCAGGCATTGCTAGGGATTCCTTACTCATTACAGAACCGGATCTACCTACACCTCGAACATAGGCGCACTGAAACGACCGCACATATGTTGGGTACTCCCGTAAGAATTGAAGTCAAAAGAAACCACCAAAGGAAACACGCATGGTTGGTATTGACATATCTCCGTAAATGGTTAGATCAATGCCTCCGAGAGAACGGGTGGGATCAAGCTTCGTAGCACTCGCCTTTGGGAATCTATGGTCCGATTTTGTTCCCGACCATTGGGAATCATAACTTGCAACGCGTGGAAGTGTTCGACGGTGGAAAGGCAGCAGATTAATCCAATACCGCAATCCTTGCGGAGACTTTATTAACCCTTACCTATCGCATAACAGGCAAAGGATCCCTTAAGTGTTGTTCTCAATCGTTATACCTTGGATTATCACCACATGTGTCCTGTGGAGACAAAGGGATTGACTTGGTACCTTGACCAGCCTCCCATCGAGAGAATGACCCGGTTAGTAATCAGTCTGAAGAATGAACAGCAGTGGTGGGAAAGGATTTTGAGTTTCAATGGCCATAATTATCGTTGGAGAAAGTCAGGACGCCGTGCCAATCCGCTCGACGGCATGGGGTAATCACGGTGTCCCTAATTGAAATAACCGGATACACAAGTTACACTCCGGCATTGGTAATGAGGCAGTTTGGCTCAACACAGTCCGTGATCAACATTGAAGAATACCACCAAGGTCACTTCTACCATGAGCTCAAGGAAGAGGAAGGGTTGAAAATGGCTCGCAAGTCTTGGGAAAACATTACCCTGATGGAGAGATCGCCAAAAGGCCTGAGTGCCTTGGGTGATTATCTTAAATGGAGAGCTGACAGGGACCGAGAACACTCCATCAGAGAATTCAAGAACAGTGACCTCGCCAAAGCGCCCTATTAGAAGAAGTCGATGATCACCGGATGACTCGCATGTAAGGCAAATACCGAGAACTCACAATGCAAAAACGAATGAAACAATTGGAGGACCAACAATGAAACTTAAGAGAAGGGTGAGAAGACTCAAGGAAGAGGCAAGAGCCGAAAGGATGGAGTTCGAAAAGCAAGAGGTGCAGTGGGAAAAGGAAAAAGACTCTCTTCAAGCTGAGGCCAAAGAAATAAAAGTGCAGAATAGTAAGCTTCAGGAAAAGATGAAATACCAAGAAATACTCATCGAAGAGTATAAGCAAGAAAACAAAAAGAAGAAGCTTGAATTAAAAGAACAAGCACTACTCATCAACGATATCTTGAAAGAGTGTGCTAAAGAAAGGAAAGAGAAAGAAAATCAAGCTGCTCTCTATCAAGGACTGAAAGAGAATGTTGACCAGCTGGAGAGAACAATAGCACAGGGAAAACAAGAACTATTACCTGAATCCGAGTATGCCCTGAAAGCATTCGATCCTGCCAAGCAAGAAGAAAGGTTATATGAGTATCTCAGAAAATGTCATCTCATTATAAAGAACCTCCCAGAGCCTAGGCCGATGTAAAGAATATGGTGTACAAATTATTCAGTTAATGAAATGATTTTTGGATCATTGTTTAGTAAATTTGTGAATGAATAATATGACTCCCGTAGGAACTCCCTCGCTAGGGTTATGTGAAAAATTGAATGCGCTATATGGACAGTATCATAAATGCGCATTCAATCCCGCCATTCACAAATGACTATCTGACGATGCCATGATAAAGTTGATGCGATTGTCCTTTACAGATCTCAACCTCGCTCTCAAATGCCATCAGATCCTTCGTCCGCATCAGACTTTTAGTTTCTTTGCAAAAAGTTCATTTAAAATTTTCTTTTTACCCTCACAGAAATCAATATTGCTTCAAACAAAGCAAGTCCGACTCAAGCACACGTTCAGCCCAAGCGAGTGTACTTAACAAGATCTCGAACAAAGAAGATAATGGAAGATCAGAACAAGTACGTAACCTACAGGGCAAGTTTCCGAATTGAAAGACTGTGTCTCGTAACTTATGAGACTAATGAGAGAAATGTCCTAATAAACCAATAGCAGAGTCTAGCCTCGCCATTACCTCCTCCACCACCTCCAACAAATGATCCTCATCAAGCTTCAACTTCTTTTACCTTTCGGTCTCCCATCCCGATCCGACAATCACCACAATCCGGTTACTACAAATAATGACCGCCTTTACTCTCATTACCCAACTGCTCAAAACACCGACCCATACCCTTCAAATGTGATCCTCCCATTCACTTCACTCTCATCTCCCAACTGGGGAGTATTCCACGCAGTAGGGGAGAAAATAAGTCAAAAGAAAATGAGAAACTGTCGCTCTAGAGGAAAGATTGAGAGCAATTGAAGGGTGAATATGTATGGCTCGTGGATGTGGCATCACTAAGATCTGGTGCCGATGTGGTGGTGCCACCCAAATTCAAGGTTCCGGATTTTGACAAGTACACCGAACTCAGATCCTCGCATCCACTGCAACCTATATTGCCAAAATGTCCGCTCTAATGTAAGATGACAGACTTCTCATTCACTTCTTTCACGAGCCTCTCCGAGCGGCTCTAAGATGGTGCATACAATTGACAGAGCAAGTCGCACTCGGAAGGATTTAGCCGATACCTTCTTGAAGCAATACAAATTCAATTGTGATGCGGCACCCACAAGGAGAGACCTCTAACATGGCACGTAAAGACCGGGAAGGTTTCAAGCAAGATGCCCAGAGATGGAGGGAAAAGGCGGCTAAGTATATCCTCTTGGATCGACAATGAGCTATGCTCTTTGTTCATCGAGACTTTGAAGGCTCCTACTTCAACTTGATGATTGGAAACACTTCCAACAATTTTCTCCGACATCATCCAAAGTGTGAGAGAATTGAGGCCAACTTAAGAATGGGACGATCACAGGAGTCACAGAGAACCTCGCAAAGAAGATCGCCACTTTGGCAAGAAAAAGGAGGGTGAGGTACATTCTCACACCACAAAACAATTATTCCCATTCCCCAAAATAACTACCGCCATATCCTCCCCTCATGGCCAAACCATCGCAAACATCCCACCTCCTCCCAAATTATCCACAACCGCGCCACAATATGCCCCACCTACAAATTTCCAACCAAGACCACCTCCTCCCGCTCAACCAAGACCACCACAAAATAATTCAAGACCCCAAGAAACCCCGATCCACCTCTTCCTCCCACTCGCTGAAATATACCGATACCTTGTCAGATAAACCAAATTGTACCAGCCCCTTAGATCTAATCCACCACCATACCCCGTGATGGTATGATGCCACCGCCTGCTATGAGTACCATGGAGGGGCACAAGGGCATTCAATCGATAATCGCGGGGCACTCGAGGAGAGTGCACGCTTTAATCCGAAATGGGTGGTTGAAGATCGAGGGAAATGGTTCCTCCCCAACGTTATTTCAAACCCACCGCCTAACCATAATACGGCAAAGGTGTAAATATGATAGAGTCTAAGGGAGAAGGATCAACACCGTATGGATAAGCCGGTTCCTTACTTTAAGGAGATTTTTGTCAGAGTAATGAGGGAAGGCTACCTTCGCCTCGTAGCAGGATTCAAGAGAGTACGGTGTCCTTACCATGGAGGGGCAACACCATGAGTCGCGAGATTGTGAGGGGTTCTGCAAGAAGTCCTAACTTATTGTCTCTCAAGGTTCCGAGATGCCGCATAAGGTCAAGACGGAAAAGGGAGTGAACACCATCGATACACTAGAATGCTTCTACCTCCAAACCTAATCACCTTCTCACCCCAGAGCCTCACCGCCAGAATGTTATCCGAACTCCACCTCGCCTCCCGTCGCCAATACTCACGCTGCTCCATGGAATTATAATTTCCAAGTTTTCACTGTGGAGCGTCAAGACCTCGGCCTCGGTCTTGTTTCACCTCCGCACCACCAAAACCATGTTTCGCTCCTCATGAGCACTTCAGATGACTTATGCCGACTCGCCAAAGAACATTACTCCCTGCACTAGCCTCACCCATTATCACAACAAAGCCCTCTCCACTGAGCAAGAAGTCGAGTTTATAACTCAAGTGGGAGGTGTTATGAACGAAGAAAGAGAGAGGAGAAAAGGGAAAGTAAAAATGGGAGAGTCATCAAGAAACACTAAGAGGAGGTTGAGAAAGCAGGGAAGTAGAGCTCATGAGCACAAGGAAGATGAAGAATCCGCTTCCAAATAATTAAACAGATCGATTATTATGTGTTGGAGCAGTTGAGAAAAACACCCGCCCGGATTTCATCATATCACCGATCCCGAGCTCTAAGTCCACCGACAAGCCTTACAAAGAATCTCGGATCAAGTTTTGTAAACCCCGACATTACTCCGGCGCTTTGAGAAGATAGTAGAACAAATCTGCATCCAGCTTTGTAGCCTTTTCTGAAGAAGAGGTAGACCCCGCAGGTTTAGGGCACAATAAAGCCCTACATGTAACTGTGAAGTGTAAGGGTTGTATAGTGGCCAAGGTCCTCATCGACAACGGATCAGCCCTCAATGTATCGCTTAGCGCTACCTTAGCTGCATCGCCACGACCAATCATATATACGCCGAGTGCTATGGTGGTAAGAGCCTTTGACGGCACTGTAAGAGAGGTGCTGGAGACATTGACTTGCCACCCAAGTCGATGCATGTACTTTCAACGCCACGCCTGTGATGAACATTGAGCCGCCTTACACTATGCCGTTGGGGAGGCCATGGATCCATTCTCGCGAATCGTTTCCTTCGACTTTGCACCGTAAGGTCAAATACATTAAGGACGGCAAAATCATCACCGTAAGGGGCGAAGAAGCCATATCGTCACTAAGCCGCAATCACTTCCTTATGTGGAAGCGGTCGAGGAATCATTGGAAAGTTCTTTCCAGGCCCTTGAACTGCAAGATATCGGTAAGGAGGGGGCTATGGCTATGGTGGCCAAAGTGATGTCTAGTAATGGGTATCAAGAGGGGAAAGGCTTGGGCACCACACCGCAAGGAATCGTGGGAACCCATACCGCTATTCGTAAGGTAGGCCGCTGTGGTTTGGGATATGAGGAGGATGCCTCGTGGATGGGCGATTCGATGAGGAAAATACTTCGGATCGGAGGTTTGACCGTAAGATGGGAAAATGAAATTATTCCCAAGAATCTAGGAGATCTTCAACAAACCGGTCATTCAACATCCGTCAAATACAGAAGAATCACCCGATGATCCATCCATCGATGTCATCCAACTCGACTCCTTGTATGAGACCCTAGTATCGCCAATGGTCGAGGGGCGTGAGCTTGACAACCGACAACAGAGGATATCCCCGCACTCAATCTCGAGTAAAGTACCTTTGGTTATCAACACTTGATCATTTTGTCCATGGTGACAAGTGTAATATTGTAAATGGACTTTTCTTATGGCATTAATATTAATGAATTGATAGCGCATTTTAAATCCAATACTCTCTTTATTTCCTTTTAATTCCATCCTTATAACACGCTCTATTCTTTACTTATTCAGACCATTCATCAATTAACACCTAATAATCCAATAGACTCGTAAATCCTCCGTTAATTTTGAAATCCCCATAACCGCCATTACTTCAAGTGATTCGAGGAAGAACTTACGCAAGAAGACGGTGAAAAGGATGAGCCCTCCTCGTGCCTTGTGGAGACGAGACGCACACAATAAACTTGGGCACGTAAGAAGTAAAAAGGGAACTTAAGGTAGTAGAGAGTGAAGAATTGGGAGATATGATCAGTCTGCTTAAAGAATTCCTCGATGTATTTTCTTGGAGCTATGATGATATGGTGGGTTTGGACCTCGATAGTAGCGCACAAAATTCCCTTAATTCCGTGAACGATTCCTGAAGCGTAAACTAAGGAGAATGAATCCCACACACCGCTCAAAGTTCGGATGAAGTCAAGAAACAAGATGACGCCGGTTCTTGGAAGTGGTCAAATATCCCCAATGGGTGGCTAACGTCATTCCAGAATGAAGAAAGACGGAGAGTCGAGTGTGCGTTGACTACAGTGGACCTTAATAAAGCTAGCTTGAAAGACGATTTCCTCTCCCCACATTGATGTGTTAGTTGACAATGCCGCGGGATTGGGCAGTGTTCGTGTATTGATGGGGCATCGTGGTACAACCGCATCCCAATGGACGAAGAAGACAAGGATAAACCGCTTTCATCACTCAATGGGGAGTATTCGCTATCGGTTCATGCCCTTCGGGTTGAAAATGCCGGGCTACTTACCACAAGCAATGGTCACATTATTCCATGACATGATGCATAAAGAAGTGGAGGTGTACGTGGATGATATGATCATCAAATCCAGGGGAGAATAGAGCCACGTTCAGGTTATGAGGATGGTATTCGAAAGGCTCAGGAAATACCACTTGAAGCTGAACCCAGCTAAATGCATATTCTGAGCTAAATCGGGAAGTTGTTGGGATTCATAGTAAGTTAGAAAGGGATAGAAGTAGATCCGCATAAAGTTCGAGCTATTCAAGAAATGCCATCCCCAAAAACAGAAAGGGAGGTGCACAGTTTTCTGGGAAAGCTGAACTACATTTCGAGGTTTATTTCTAATCTTACTGCCAAAGCTGAGCCTATTTTCAGATTACTCCGGAAAAACAACTCTACTCAATGGGATTCAGTTTGTCAAGAGGCTTTTGATAAAATCAAGCAAGATTCACAAATCCACCAAGATTGGTTCCACTCGTGTGCAAAGCCTTTGATCCTGTACATGGCAGTCCAGCAGAACTCGATGGGATGTGTTTTGGGACAACATGATGATACCGGCCGAAAAGAGAGGGCCATTTATTACCTGAGCAAGAAGTTCAATGATTGTGAATCAAGGTACTCTTTCTTAGAAAAGACTTGTCGCTGCTAGCTCGACAAAGAAATCGCCTCAAGCAATATATGTTGAATCACAAGACATGGCTCATCTCCAGAATGGATCCTATCAGATATGTATTCGAGAGCCCCTTCGTGCCAGGAAGGATAGCCAAGTGGCAAGTTATACTCTCCCAATATGATATAGTCTACATGACCCGGAAAGCAGTGAAAGGTAGCGTGATTGCTGACCTCCTAGCGGAAAACCCTATCCAGGATTATGAAGCTCTGGATTTCGAGTTCCCTGATGAACATATTAATGAGGTAGATCAAAGAAGACGCCACCGATGTATGGGAAATGTATTTTGATGGAGCAACAATTTATCCGGAATGGAATCGAGTCGCATTAGTATCCTGACGGAAAACATTTCCGATAGCCGCAAGTTGAGATTTGACTGCATTTCAACAATGTCGCAGAATATGAAGCTTGTGTAATGGGTCTACAAGTCGCTATCGAGATGAAAATCAAAAGTCGGAGGTGTACGGAGACTCGCTCGATAATTTATCAAGTCAAGGGAGAATGGCAAACCAAAGACCTCAAGTCGATCCCATATCGTAAGTACTGGAACTAATCAAGGAATTCAAGAAATCTCTTTCACCCATCTTAGCAGACAAGAATCAATTTGTCGACGCCTTAGCCACTCTAGCCGTTATGGCTCGATCAAGAAGGGCGCATTTACTCAAGCATTGAGGATTAAAGCAAGGGATGAGCTCGCCATCGCTTCATGGTTGAAGAGGAGCCCGATGGAAAGCCTTGGTATCATGATATCCTCGGTTCATCGCAGAACTGCAGAATTCTCAGTGGGCAAGCAAAATGAAAAGAAGATGATTCTGAGATTAGCGTTGGGATACTTCCAGTCAAAGGAGAAACCCTATACAAGAGGAGCTCCAATGCGAATTATTGAGATGTGTAGATGCAAAAGAGGCAAAGAGAATCCTTTTTGATACTCATGAGGGAAATTGTGCAACTCACGCCAATGGACACGTGATGGCTAAGCAAATCATGCGACGGGGATATTTTTGGACCACAATGGAAAAGATCGCATCGAGTATTTCCGAAAGTGCCATAAGTGTCAGATTGATGCGGATCCAATAAATGTGCCACCTCTCAAGTTATTCAACCTCGTCTCACCTTGGCCTTTCGCAATGTGGGGCATCGATGTGATTGGTCCTATCAATCCCAAGGCATCCAATGGACATAGGTTTATCCTAGTGGCCATCGACTATTTCTCCAAATGGGTCAAGCAACGCCGTATGCTCACATCACTCAAAACACGCTTTCTTAAATTCTTCAAAAGCAACATCATCCACGGCATGGCCTCTCAATGAAATTGTCACCGATAATGCCAAGAACTTGAATGGTCCAAGGTTCGTAAACCGTGTGATCAATACGTAATCCGACATCTCAACTCCTCCCCATACCGCCCCTCAGATGAATGGAGCGGTGGAAGCCGCAAACAAAAACCTCAAGAGGATAATTCGGAAAATGACGGTCACATATAGGGATTGGCATGATATGGTCCCTCACACTCTTCACGCATACCGGACTTCCGTGAGGACCTCAACCGGGGCAACTCCATACTCACCGGTCTACGGATGGAAGTCAGATACCTATTGAGGTCGAAATTCCTCCTTAAGGATCCCAAGGAATCAGGAATTGATGAATCAGAATGGATCTAGTCAAGGTTAGATCAGTTAAACTTGCTGGACGAGAAAAGATTAACAGCAGCATGTCATGGGCAATTATACCAGAGGAGAATGGCTAGGGCATTTGATAAAGGTGTTCGCCCACGCGAATTCCAACCCGGGGACCTAGTACTGAAGAAAGTGTTGCCGAACCAAAACGATCCTCGGGGCAAATGGTCACCAACCTATGAGGGACCCTATGTGGTTAAAAAGGCATTTTCTGGAGGAGCCTTGATCTTGACCCACATGGACGGTGACGAATTCCCGAGACTCGTGGAATGCCGACACCACAAGATGTAATATTCATAAAATGGGTTAAGGTTCAAAACCCTAAAGGGCGTCCAAAAAAAAAAAAAAAAAAAAAAAAAAAAACTTGGGGTGAAAACCCGAAAGGGCGCCCCAAGAACCAAAATGGGGAAATAAGGAGGGGGATATGAAACCGAGGATGGAGAGGAAACTGTCACGACATGAGGCTTCAGAGGACTTGAAATAATGGCAGTTAAAAGACTTCAAAACCAACTATAAGGAATATGTGAGATCTATCCTTGTACCCTTCCTTTGAAAGTATATCCCTATTTTTCCTAAAGCCATAATAAAATTATACTTTATTCCTTCTGCTTTTGTTTTCTTGTCTACTCACTTTTCAAATTCTATCCTTTCTCTTTGTTTAAAGCGTTATTGATTAGTTAAAATTTTTGCCATAAGATCTGAATTCGAAAATTGATAACCTCACGTGCTTTATTATGAGATTTGCAGGGAATGGCCTTCAAAAAAAAAAAAAAAAAAAAAAACTAGGGGTGAAAACCCGAAAGGGCGCTCGGTCGAATGGACGAACAGTAAAGTGAAAACCGCAAGGGCGCTTTCCAGAAATAGAAAGAAAATCGGGACAAAAAGGGCAAGCCGAAAGAATGGGATCATGGGTCGAGTCTTGCAACTCCTCCTCCATTAATCATCGGCCTTCGGTATCTTGTTAAGTACACTTCGTCAAGGAAAGAACTTCATGTGTCAGGGTTAGACTTGCTTTGTAAGTTGATTTTAATTTCATGCAATTTAAATTTTCTGTCATCAACCTCTGGTTCCTTGATCTAAGTTGATTTTAATTTCATGCAATTCACATTTCCACCATCAACCACTGGTTCCTTGATCTAAGTTGATTTTAATTTAAATTTTCTGTCATCAACCTCTGGTTTCTTGATCTAAGTTGATTTTAATTTCATGCAATTCACATTTCCACCATCAACCTCTGTTTCCTTGATCTAAGTTGATTTTAATTTCCTGCAATTTACATTTCCACCATCAACCTCTGGTTCCTTGATCTAAGTTGATTTTAATTTCATGCAATTTAAATTTTCGTCATCAACCTCTGTTTCCTTGATCTAAGTTGATTTTAATTTAAATTTTCTGTCATCAACCTCTGGTTCCTTGATCTAAGTTGATTTTAATTTCCTGCAATTCACATTTCCTCCGTCAACCTCTGGTTCCTTGAGCTAAGTTGATTTTAATTTCATGAAATTTACGTTTTCTGTTATCAACCTCTGGTTCCTTGATCTAAGTTGATTTTAATTTCATGAAATTTACGTTTTCTGTTATCAACCTCTGGTTCCTTGATCTAAGTTGATTTTAATTTCCTGCAATTCACATTTCCACCATCAACCTCTCGGTTCCTTGATCTAAGTTGATTTTAATTTCCGCAATTTACATTTCGTTATCAACCTCTAGTTCCTCGATCTAAGTTGATTTTAAATTCTTGCAATTTTATTTTCCCGCAATTTAATTTTCCTGCTATCAACCTCTGGTTTCTTGATCCAAGTTGATTTTAATTTTCTAAGTATTCTAACTTCCGCTACAATTTCTAGGTCGTTAACTTAGGTACACCTAATCGCCCAAAATATGAGTCTGAATCTTTACATAATTCCTACACGGGAATTTTTTTTTCCTTTAATAGAAATTATGTAAAGAGGGGCAGCTGTCGACACCATATTTTGGCCGATCCCCAAAATCAATAAAACTTTGAATCCGATCCCCGGTATTAAGTCTCCTTTTGACAGCTAATCACATTTCCGATCCTCTTTGATAGGTCACAATTACGATCTCTCCCGCAAAGAATTAAATCAAGTTGTTACGCTCGCATCACCAAAGCTTTACCAGTCTGTCGTTCACCGATCTCTCAAACCCATTGTCGAAACTCAGGACCCGTCAAGTATATTCCTGATAAATGAACTGGCACTAGATCTTTTCTTACCAGTTTTATTGCCGATATCCCTTTCGAAAGTTTAAGAGTTAAGGAATTGGTTCGCTATAATAAGGATTCCAATTTTAAGTGTTAGTTAAATTTTCAATTTTAATCAAGTCCCATTCAGATTTCTTCCCACCGATCTCATGCTTATTGTGCTTTCCGATCTCTTATACTTAGATTAATAATTGCATTTAGTTCTTGTTTCGCTATGCTCATACAATCAAATACTTAGGCAATTCAGAGATTTTCCAATCACATCCATTCATTGAACAAAAGAGAGCCCATTTCATTTCATTTTTTTTTACAGCTATTCTACCGGAGGGTCACCCCACTGATTTACATTTTGTTCACTCTCTCCCACCCTCGGCTTCCTCCTCACCGCCCTCATTGTCGCCTCAGAGCCAGTCGGCCATCCAAGAGAAGTCCTCCCCGGTAACGCTCGAGTTCGCCAAGAGGTCCTTGTGAGCATTCACGAGGCCCCTGCAATTCCTGGCCACCATCTCTTCATCTTTCTCCTTAAGCTCCCGCCTTTCTCTTTAAGCTCTTCGATGAGTTGGGCGACTGAGCAACTTCGTTGGCTCAGAGCGCTGGACTTCTCCGAGAGCCCGATTCCTTTCACTGTAACAAGATTCAGTTCGCCACCCCGTCCTCATAAAACTTCGCCGCCTCAACTTGAGATATATAATCTTGAGCGGATGAGAGTTGAGATCGGAGGGAAGCCACTTCCGATTTTTCTTCCCGATCTCCTTGCCTGCACGAACCTTCTCCCAAACCATGGTCCGATTCACTGTGCACTCCACGCTCGTGCTCATGGAATGAGTCAAGATATCATCAAGGCTGCTTCGAGGATAGCCTGTCCCGATCCTCCTGAAGACAGATGGAAGACCCCAAGACTTTGCCAAAACCGGGGTTCTCCCGAACAGTCCGGCTATTCTTCAGGGAGTCGATTAGCGTTTGAGCTCCACGAGAAGAGGTCCTCCGTAAGATTGAGAAGGACCCTCTCTCGTGCTTGGAACAACCGGAAGAGCCGAGGTCGCTCTTCCAATCTAGGAGGAGATCGACAGCTTCAGCCGGTCGGCAGATCCAAGGTTGAGGCGGGTCCCCTTGTACTTCCCTGCATTCATGACTGTGTGTTCAAGCATTTCAACGCTTCATCTCCTTTATTTTCCGGAGATCTCTTTGTCCTTCTTCCGCTTCCTAGAACCCTCACCACCCGCCATACCGCACAAAGAAAAGGTCTGAGATCGCTAAGGTCCCGAGAGCCGAGATATAGAAAATACCAATGCCGAGGTCGAGAGCGAAAGTTCGCGGTCTTGGCCGTGAGCGCTTGAATGGTCCAATGGTGCAACTCAGCCACCGTGATCCAAACAAGAATACTTTTGAGTGGCGCGACTCTTCAAATCCATCACTATTAAGCTTTCCTCCTGGTTCAGGACAATATGCTTCGGAAGCAAAGGCCCCTGGTACCACCAGCTACGGGGGAAGTCCTCAAAGCAGCTCGGATCTTTGCTCCTCAGAATGAAGAAACGGTTCTTCCAATTCTTAAGGGATGAGGGCAGATCGGAAAAGAGCCCGCAATGAGGTTTCACTGAAAGAACCAAAGTGTTCGTCATCCTTTCGGCGAGTTAGTCAGGCATTTCTACGAAAACCTTAGCCGTAGGTCCGATTCCCTTAGCTCGGCATAGACCTCTAAGGCTACCAAGATCCGCCACGAGTTAGGTGAATTTGAGCAATGCACGCCGTGAAGTTTTAGGACCTCCTTATAGAAGTCATCTAGAGGGAATCAAGACCGGCCTTTAACTGCTCGTGACACCATAACCATGTCATTCCCTTCAAAGGAGTGATCGACACGAAGATCGCCATGGCACTTGATTAGCTGCATTTAATCAGCCGAATGTTGTATTCTTGGCTAAATGATTGCAGATCGGATACTCGAAGAATCGACGGTAGCTCATCTATAGGGAGAGTCTCCCTCCCTGAAACAGGTGCACGCCTTGATGGTATGACCCGCCCCCGACCTGGAACGGAAGCCCCGGAGGTTCAAAGTTGCGTGCTTGGCCCGACTACCTCTTCGCCATCGGACGACCATGAGAACTGAATGGAAGGAGGGCTCGCCGCTCTCTGACATTTGGCACCGCTCATTTTCAAAAGGAATAAAGAACTTAAACTAAAAAAGAAGATCAAAGCCCTTACCGAGTCCGATCGGCGCCTAAGAACTTGAGAAAACGAGAGAACTTCAAGTTGTGAGCAGGGATTGAAAATAGAATGAGAGAACAACCGCTAACCCTCCCACCCCTATTTATACTAGTCCGAGCATTTAATGCTCGCGAGGTTCTAGGCAACGCATCGATTGGTGGGACTCGACAGTTGTTCTGACACTTCTCTCAAATATCCGAATGTTCTGAGATCGGTTAATTGGAGATCGGCATAATAAGTTAAATATTTTGAATAAAGGATCAGTTAAGTGTCATTCAGGTAAAGAACCAGATTGGATAATCACATTAGAGATCGGAAAATAATCAATAAGATGATAACCAACAAAATAAAGTCTTTATTTTCAAAAGATCGGATTACATCATTTGGGCGATCTCTAGGGATCGGATTACACTAAAATTGGATCACATCATTTCTGTGATCTCTAGAGATCGGATTACATTGAAAACAAAATACATCATTTGGGCGATCTCTAGGGATCGGAATGTCACATTGTGACGGATCCAAAGGGGTGTCACCGACCAGAACCGAGGCGCCATTTAACACCCAATGTGGAGGAAAGCCGCTGTCGGAACACTCAATGTGATGAGAAGCCGAATGAACTCAGTTGAGTGACTCGAGATCGGTACAACCGAGGTCCGCAATACAGATCGGTCAAATCCAGTTCTCTCACCATCGTCAGTTAAGGTCATTCGATCACCGGGATCGTAAATTTTCAGTCGGTGAGTAAAGAAGTCCATCGGAAAAAGATCAAAGCCACAGTTATAGCCAGAACTTCCACCGGAGCAGCTAGAACAGGGAAAGTAAGAAAGGAAGAGAGGAAAATCAGATGAAGGAAATGTCTCTGTCGACAGGGGTATATATAGGGGAAAATGAGCATTTATTGCTGAGCAGAAAACGAAGCGAACGCCTCGAGAATCGAGGGGAAATTAATGCTTTGACCAGACCGGACCAGAGAAAAGGAGAGATCGGAATAATAGATCGGAAGACGGGAGATTAACATGAGAGATCGGAATAGGAGCGTGTCAAGAAGAGGGATCGGAAGACAAAAGTAATGAGACAAATCCCAAATAACCGTTGTCAGAATCAGAGCCGAGGTAGTTAAAGCGTTGCAGGCGAGATCTCCACCGCACGCCTAAGAATCGCCCGCAATCGACAAGTGCTGTGGTATGTCATGACATCCTCAGATATCCCAATCCCCGCCGTCGATCTCACTTGTAAGGACAAATCCGGAACCCTTGGATCAAGAGAGGAGACGACAATACCAGCGCCTTTCGCTCTTAGCCCTCAGATCGTTCCGGACAAAAAAGATTTGGGACCGTTAGATTGAAAGGAGAAAAGGACAAATGTTCTGAAGAGAGATCTCAGCCATTCATCTTGATTCTCTTTAATTCCTGGACATCCGATCATGTCCTTCGAAATCTTGACCCTCCATCTCCCTCAAAATAAATCCTGACCCTTCATGGGGAGCACCCGATTCCTATAAATACCAGCATGAAAAACTGTTCAAGGGAGGGACAAAAAAGAGAGGCTGTTATTATAGCGGAAGAACTCTGAAAACTCCATTTAGTTTGTTATTCCGCTACTTTGAAGTGTTGATTGGAAAAACTTTTGAAACTAGTTTTCTGAAGTGTTTCTTGAAAAGGATTCTGAATACTGGAACTCTACATTTCCAGTTTGTTCATTATCTGGTCACACCCTCACTTTCAGCCCTTTATCATCTCTCGCTTTCATTCCCACTGCCTAAGCAAAACTTCATTCCACTCGGCTTTTATCTTAATCGATTATATTTTAGTTAAGCTCCTTCACTTCCCGATTTAACGCCGCTCTCCGGCTTATCACCATCTGCCTTATCTCTATTCGCCACCTCGTATCTATTTCGGTAGATTTGGCTCCTCACAGGTAAGAGCTCATATTGCTGTTTTACTAAATGTTTATATTTATTTTTCGCACTTTCTTTGTTCTTCTTAAGTATGTGATTTTCTCCAAGTTCATTTCGTGCAAAAGGACCCAAAAGAATGTTACTCTCGAGTTATCTCTTTATTGATTAGTCCGTCGTTTTATTAATCTTCGTCATTTCTGTATGCAAGTTTTTTGGTTCCTAGTAGCGTGTAAATGGTCGTGCAAGATGTAGGTAATCGCAACTTAGGGTCTCTTTTAAAAGAGAACCTGAATAACGTGTCAGGAAGATAGCCAAACTACTAGGCTGACGTAAACAGCAATTCGACAAAGAGGTCATAAAGTAGAATAAAACCAAAATAAACAAAACAAAATATATCGGTCGTTAACAGATATTGGTAAAATAAATACATGGAAGGTCGGTAAATCAAGTCTAGTTTTCCCCATCTAGCCAAAAGGTATCGAAGCCTTATCCCAAAGATCTTTGAATGCCAGAATCCTTAGCTTTAGGCTCTTATGTCATATAGCCGAAATTAAAATCCGGGAGATCGGAAAAGTCCCTTTCAGGCTCCTGTTAATCTAATAGAGATCGGAGGGGAGTTCTTATCCGGTCTCAACTCAAAATTTTAATAACTATTAAATAGAGAGCGGAGGAGAGTTCTTATCCGGTCTCAACTCAAAAATTTCAATAAACGTCTAGAGGAGATCGGAGGAGAGTTCTTATCCGATCTCCCCTCAAAATTTTAATAACCATTAAAAAGGGATCGGAGGAGAGTTCTTATCCGGTCTCAACTCAAAATTTTCAATAAACGTCTAGAGGAGATCGGAGGAGAGTTCTTATCCGATCCCCCCTCAAGATTTTAATAAACATTAAAAGAGATCGGAGGAGAGTTCTTATCCGGTCTTTCCCCAAAATTTTAATAAATAACTTAAAAGAGACCGGAGGAGAGTTCTTATCCGATTCTCACACCAAATCTTAACCTATACGTAAAATAGTCCCAAAACCAAGATGATTCGCGACACCAACTCACTGAGGTTGTCTCATTTACTTATGTATCTGGGTAATCCGAATTTAGTGAAAGATCAAATATTCCTTTTACTAAAAGGATTAACATTCCTATTCAAGCCCTCCTAACCAATTTATAAAGAACGCCAAAATTGAATCTACTTACTCTTATTAAGGGACGAGGTGGGGTGCCTAACACCTTCCCCACCCGTTTATGGACCCCGAACCTAGAATCTCTGTCTTGAAGTGGTTTCATTTTCCTCTAAATGGTTTTCTTTAGTTTTCCTCAAAACTAAGGTGGCTACTCCTCACTCCTTCCCACTTCGGTGAGTGATCGTCCAGGCGACCGCAAAATCCCTTGCGACAATATATATAGTATTTACTAATGGGACAAAACTCATTTAATTGAAGTCTATCATCTTCTTCTTCACATCTCCATTATTGTCCCACTTTGCTCCTCTCTCTCCCTCCATTATCATCCATATCAAGCTCTTAATTCCTTGAATTTCTCCCATAAATCCCATAGCTCATCAATAGAAAAATTGAAATTGAATTTGTTTTGAAGATTGGAAGTAAGGAAGAGCAAGGAAATTGAACAAATTTAAAGATTTGAAATTGTTTAAGTGAGGTAAGCTTCCTTCCAAGCTTAACTAGTTGTATAATTACTTAAATTAAGTTTAATTGTGGATAGTCAACATGAAAAATGATGAAAATCTTGCATGAATTAGGAGAGTGAATTTCGGCTAGGGTTAGAGAAGATAAGGTTTTGTGTGTTTTTATTCAATTAAGCATGAATTCTAGCTTGGATGATGATATAAACATGAATTATGTGTTTGAATTTATATGAATTTGGAAGATGAGAAATTAGGGTTTTGAGAAATTAGGGTTTTCTTGGTATGAAGTTCAATTAATGTTCTTGATGTTGTAAGATGAACAATTGATGTGCATTGAATGAGAATTGATATTGGTTTGGTGAAGGAATTAATAGAAGTAACATTGAACCTTAGGTTTTGAATCTAGACAGTTTTAGTCCAGTAGGTTTAAATGCCCATAAGTTGAGCTACACAACATCAATTAGTGTGAAACCAACTGGAAATAAAATTAAGACATAATGCTAAAACTTTCATGAAGAATACTTGCCCAGAAAATGATCATAGGATACCTCAATTAGGGCCTTAATCTAGAATGTTAATTCTGGACCTGGAAAAGTTAACCAAATGAACATTGCCTAATCAATTAAGCATAACTTACTCTAGAAAACTCCAAATTGGATAATTCTTAAACCGGTGTAAACTTGAAACACAAGGGAACAATTCATATGAAGATCATGAAGCGAAATTATGACCTTACTTAACCAAATTGCTTGAACAATGTAAGTCCAGGAATCTGCCTTGATTCTGGACTAAACCTGGAAAATTTGAGTAAATGGTCTTCTGACCAGTTTTGGCAAAATTGCCATAACTCAAGCTACACAATAGCAAATTTAGTAATTCCAAAGCTAAAATACTCATAAAACAGAGAACTATAAATTTCATGTTTTGACCTAGACCCAATTCTTAAGGCAAATTAGAGGAAATGTTAGGGTAACTTAGACCTCCGGGTAGTAATTAGGGCATAATTTCCTCTACATAACTCTAATTTAGGTGATTCAAAATGATTGGAAAACTTAAGACAAAGGCCTAAAACATTGTTTTAGGGACTTGATTCAAATTCTGAGCATAAGGTACTCGGATATTGAAGGCACAATTAGGTGAAAATCTAAAAAACTAGAAAGATGTAAGGTTAAGTGTCTAGGAGCAGTACCAATTGTTTTGATCATAACTAGAGATCCAAAACTTCAAATTGAGTGATTCAAAAGGGAAATTAAATCTAAGACATAGGGGAACAACTTTCATGAAGATTGCATTATCAAATTATGACTGGAACTAGGTTGAATTTGGATTCTAAAGTCAAGTTCCAAAATTGTCCATAACCCAAAATCAACTATGACTTTGAATTCATTAGAAATTTGTTTCGTTAGCTATAAGTGGAACTTAGAATGAGTATTAAAACTTTGAATTTGTGAATTTTCAATGGATAAGGAGACTTCCAAGGAAGGGAAGAACTAAAATAAGAAAAGGGGAATTGAAAGAAGGCTTGTGCACAACTAGACTTCTCTTTTGTTTTCAATTTTGTAATTGGATTGAATGGACTTTCTATGAATCAATTATGCTTTTCTTTTGCATTTGAGAATTTTATACTTTGTTTTGAGAACTTTGAATTGTGAAATGGATTTATAATTGTGGAAAGGCGGATGTTGGCTAATTGATTTATTATAGCAAGGGGGTGAGCCGGTTTTGAATGTATTTAGAAGTGTTTTGAGAACTTGATGTGTTGCCAACCACTTATGTGGATTTGTGATGTTTGAGTGTGATTATTTGATTTGTAATTGTGATTATTTGAATGGAAAATTATTTAGAGATTTGTTTTGAAACCACAGTTGGCATGACAGTCCCTTACGGTATTCCCCATTAGTAATGGCTAATTGGGGTTTGATATTTGATTATGCTACCTCCCTCTCTGGCTTGCGAGTTGAGGTTGAGATCGCATGAGTACTCATATTGCTAGCTAGCTACCTCCCTCATTAATAACGGTTAATGGGGTTGAGATTGCTTTGTCGTGGTGTACAATGCGGCATTGGTTGTGAAATTTTGTGTTATGGCTTAAACTATGTGATTGTTGGCAACACTTGTGTTTTGTGAATATTTTGATAAATATGTGATTCAAATCAATTGATTTATTAGTGATTGAACAATTTTGTATTGTTTTCATGATTAGGGAAAATATGAATTTTACAAATATGTTTATAATGAGTTTTTAAAATTATTAGTTGTGCACCACTGAGTTCAACACTAAGCGATAGCTTTTATATGCTGTCGCAGGTAGGGGAAAGGAGAAGTCTGCGGATAAATAGTGGAGCTGTATTTTGGATAGACACCGAGTATATTTTAGGTATACCCTTGTATATTTCATTTTAATGTATTTGAAACTATATGTATGTAAAGATATTGAGCAGTTGTACAGAAGTGATGTAATAATATATTTGTGCCTTTAAACATTTTTAACTTTTGAAATACCAATTTCCTTATTTCCAATGGATGTCAATTTGTAATTAATGACTCTTTAAGTTGTAAATAAATGTTTCTTGAATTGTAACTGTAAAAGCTTTATCCTTTTGATTTCTGAATGAAAGAAAGAAAATTTTGCAATGATGATTGATTAAATTATGTTATATAATTTGTCACAGGTTGATTTAACAGGTTAATAAATTTTGGTTTATCCAAATTACAGCCATCACCATGCAGATTTTTCACAAAAATCTTCGTGATTTTTAAAATACTTAATTTATTCCTTAACTAAAAATGAATTTGGTTCGTTTAAAATTTCTTGTAGTATATTTAATGGATTATCAGTAGGTGGAGTTCGGTAATTCATTAGGCATACTAGGGGATCATGTCATATCTTACAGAGGGGTAAGGTGTGACATAGTCAAGATGGGATCCGTTACCCTAAGTAAATAGGGATAAAATTCTATGTTCATTTAATTGTTCTTAATAATTTAAATTCCTGGCCAAGATAGATAGACTTAATTAGAAAAGATTTTCTAACAAGAAAGTCTCATTAATCAAGAATTGGAATTTAAAAGAGAAAATATGATTTAAAGCAATAAACCATGACTCCAGCTTGAATGAGATTTTGTAACAGAGATATTTTAATACATGGTATGTATGATCAAAGGTTCATGAATTAGAGAACTAATTCATAATTAATTGGGCAGTCATAGCTGTTAGTAGTATGCCCCAGAGCATATCATTTAGTATGTATCTTGTACATGTTTTATTAATAAAAGGCATTTTCACTTTTCCGTTTACATAATATATTTATGTGTAATAGAAAAGGTCCATTGATATTTTGTTAGAAATTTTATTCTTAAGTTGTTAAGAATATGAGTGACAGTATTTCTAGCACAAAGTATCATAAATTGGTTCACAATCAAGGATAATTCACAATAAAGACATGACTTATCCAGAAAGATTGTAATCATGTTTGTTCCCAATTTATTTATATGAGATGTAAATAAGATGGAATGATGAGTCTCATGCCACATAACAAATATGATAAGCACTTATACTTGATAAGTAGGTCGAACCAGTGACATTTATGACAAGCACATGGAGTTTACTCTTGTCAATGTATTGTCATAAATCATATTAGTGCATATAATCTTTAGACCTGGGATAACACAGTTATCTTGTATATAGGTATTTTGAGTTTGATACTGCTTTCATACTTGTACTGTGTATGGATATATGGGCATGTGTTGGCTCCTACTAGTTATATATGGAGGTAGGTGTTGATCAAGATAGAATCTGTTACCCTAAGTAAATAGGGATAAAATCCTATGTTCATTTAATTGTTCTTGATGTTTCAAGTTCCTGGCCAAGACAGATAGATTTAATCAGAAAAGAGTTTCTGATGAGAAAATCTTTTTAATCAAGAACTGGAATTAAAAGAGAACATAATATTCATAGCAAATGGGGTTTGACATAAACCATGACTCCAGCTCGAATTGGGATTTTGTAACAGAGAGATTCTAGTGCATGGTAACATATGATTATAGGTTCATTTAAGGTAAACCTTATTACTAATTGAGTGGCTATGGCATGCTATGCTAGATGTTAACCATAGTCTATGAGCTGCCTAAAATGATTTAGCGAAATCATTTATGGTAAGAAAGAGTTCTGATGATATTAAGAGTTGATATCATATCTCATTGCCAATTAGTGATGAGCCTAGTGAGTCACACACATACACAAGTAATCACCAAATTAAATATGATTTCATTAATTAATTAAAGAGTTTAATTGATTAATAAAATAGGTTTGGTTTGTAATTAGATTGCAAAGTCCCTAGCATGGCTTGAAATCAAATCTAGGTTATTGGATGTATAATATAAGTTAAATTTATATTTAAAGTGTTTAAATATGAATTTAATTATGAGAAATTAATTAATAAAGATTAATTAATTAATTTATATTTGATATAAATTGATTAGAAGAAGAGAAATAATTATTTTGAGTTGAGAACTCAAAATTAAGACACAAGGGTATTTTGGTTATTTCACAGGGTGACACATGGCACTATACATAAGCTTGCCATTTGTCTTTTAATCATATAAGATGATCAAAATCAAGATTAAATCTAGGTTTGACACTTGGCACAATGTGATTGGGTCAATTAAACTAAAAGCCAATCAAAAGGTGACATGTGGCAAGGGTTTTAAGTGGTGACCTAGCTATATAATGTATTGTTATGAAAGAGTAAAATAACAAGGCTGCTGTTCCTCTTTGGTGCCACCACCCAAAGGAGCCTCTCCCTCTCTTCTTCTTCATCTCTCATCAATTCAAAGAGAATTGCCAACATTCCCTTGAATTAAAATTGCTAGAAATCGTTTCTAGTGTCCTGTATACATCTGTAATCTCTCAGAAGGCAAAACCTGAATTTCTAATTGATTGGAAAGGCTTGAGAAGCTGTTCAAGGGGCTGCCATTGGTGATCTTAGTGTGGACAAGCTAGAGGGACAACATCTGGTGTCCTAAGCGCATCCCAAAGGTGCCAAACACACTGCAGTGCATCAAAAAGGTTAGTGCACTTGTTCTTGATCTAATCTAGGGTTCTAATGAATTAATCTGTTAATTCTAAAATCTTAAATGGTAAATGTAGATCCAAAAAACATATTAAAAGAGTTTTAATATGCTATTTATCATTGAAATCAAATAGATAAAAATGAATCTTGCATGATACATGTGACCCTAGATGAAAAATTTTTGAATTCAATGATCTAAACTTATGTTTTTCACGCTTCTGCTCCTTCAATAGCACATTATACTAGATGTCAACTGTGATTTATGAGAACTTGAATGAAAAAGAAATTTCATTTTGAGTTTAAAATAGTTCCAATAATATTAAAGAGTTAATATTATCCTCATTGCCAATTAATAATGAACCTAATAAGTCACACACATATGAGCAATTTGATCAAAGCAAAATTAATTTAATTAATTAGTTTAATCGATTAATTGAATTAATTAATGTAGTTTGCAATTAGATTGCAAAATCCCTAGCATAACTTGAAACTAAATTTTTCAATGGAAGTATTCAAGTTAATATTTAAAGTGTTTAAATATAAACTTGAAAATTAGTTTAAGGATGAAAATAAATTTTGACTAGTTTAACTTATTAAAGTTTGACCATGTTGACTTGGTCAAATATGGGAGCAAAATTAATTAATTAATGATTGATTAATTAATTAATTGGCATGATTAATATTAATTAATCAAATCTTAATTTCTTAATTAATATTAAGCTTGGACAAGTAGATCAATGAGATTGAAACAACACTTTTAATTAGCCAATTGAAAGTGTGCACTTGTTAGCTTATATTAATTATGGAAATGAAGATATTTAAAGAAGAGATGAGAAGAAATTGATTACTTCTTCTCTTCCCATCTTGGCCAGTGACTTCTCCTCCCTCTCTTTTAGTTTCATCTTTATCCTTAAGACAATGAATTCAAGAGAATCAAGTGTTGTTGCTCTTGAATCACAATTGAGAAAGTGCTTCTCATCACTTCCAAAAGAGGAAAACTTGAAACAGCATGTTCTTCCTCTCTTCCACTTTTAGCTGAACCACTAGGAAGCAAAAGGAGGAGGTTTTTGTTGATCAAGGGGCTTTGATCAAAGAGTTTATGTGGACAAGCTAAAGGGCTAGCAATTGGTGGCCTTGCTTCTTAGATTAGGTGATAAGAATTTGATTCTGTGCCTATTAGGGTAAGAAATCTCCAAAACCCTAACTTTCTAAAAATTTGGGGAAATTGTTTCCTAATGATAATTAGGCTTGATTAGCAATTGAAACATGATTTAGTATAACTAAATGATGTGTTTTTCAATAGCTCAATGTGGTTGCATAATGCATGAAACCTTAGGTTATGAAAAATTTTAAATTGCTAATATTTGCACCTATTGATGAATTGTTCTTGCAATTGGTGCATTTATCTTTCACTTAGATGGTTATTCAGGTTACTATCAGATTCATATATCACCTGAGGACCAAGATAAAACAACATTTACATGTCCTTATGGCACGTTTGCTTATAGACGTATGCCATTTGGGCTACGTAGTGCTCCAGCTACCTTTCAGAGGTGCATGATATCTATTTTCTCTGACATGATTAAGAGGTTTTTAGAAATTTTTGTGGATGATTTCACATTATATGGACTAACATTTGATACTTATTTACATAATCTTACACTAGTTTTACAGTGATGTGCAGAAACCAACCTTGTGCTAAATTGGGAAAATTGCCATTTTATGGTACAAGAAGGAATAGTGCTTGGACATAAGATCTCTAAAAAGGGGATTGAGGTTGACAAGGCTAAAGTGGAAGTGATTGAGATGTTACCTCCACCAACAATAGTTAGATTAGTGTGGAGATTCCTTAGACATGTTAGCTTCTATAAGATATTTATTTAAAACTTTTCAAAAATTGCAAAACCCTTATCTAATCTCCTTACCATGGATATTAAGTTCAATTTCAATGATAACTGTTTGCAAGCTTTCAAGTTGCTTAAGGAAAAGCTAGTGACAGCACCTATAGTGGTTACACCAAATTAGAGTAGTCCCTTTGAAATAATGTGTGATGTCAGTCACTATGCAATTGGTGCAATGCTTGGACAAAGGAAGGACAAGGTGTTTAGGACCATTTACTATGCTAGTCAAACCCTCAATGGTCCATAGCTGAACTACACCACAACTGAGAAAGAGTTGCTAGCAGTGGTGTTTGCTTTTGAGAAGTTCCAGTTATACCTCATAGGCTCAAAATCCATTGTTTACACTAATCATTTAGCTTTGAGACATTTGTTTGCAAAGAAAGAAGCTAAACCATGCCTAATTAGATGGGTCCTTCTTTTGTAAGAATTTGACTTGGAAATAAAAGACAGAAAGGAATAGAAAACCGAGTTGCTGATCATCTGTCTAGACTAGAAAATCTCATATCTGAAGAGGGAGACATTACTGAAGAATTTCCTGATAAGAAAATTTTTACTATTAGTTCTTATTCTAAGTCTCCATGGTTTGCTAACCTTGCCAATTTTCTTGTAGGTGGGTGGATTCCAAAGTACTTCACATATCAACAAAGGAAGAAATTCCTTGCAGATGTTAAGCACTATAAATGGGAAGATCCTTACTTATATAAGTTATGCCTAGATCAAATTATTAAGAGATGTGTACCTGAGGAAGAGTTTGAAGCTATTTTGAATCATTACCATGACAAGGAAGCTGGTGGGCATTTTAGAGTGAATAGGACGGTAGCTAAGGTCCTACAATCAGGTTTTTATTAGCCTACTTTATTTAAGGATGCGTAATCCCATATTGCTACATGTGATAGATGTCAATACAGGTAATATCTCTAAAAAAGATGAAATGCCTCTAAATAATACTCTTATCTATGAAATATTTAATGTTTAGGGCATAGATTTTTTGGGACCTTTCCCATCTTCAAATGGGAATGAATATATAACTATGGCTATTGATTATGTGTCTAAATGGGTGGAGGCAATTGCCACCAAAACCAATGACTCCAAGATAGTTTTAGAATTTTTAAGAAAGTATGTCTTCACTAAGTATGGGACTCCTAGGCCAATCATTAGTGATGGTGGGAAACATCCTTGTAATCACCAATTTAATGGTTTGTTGAAAAAATATGGGGTCACACATAAAGTAACCATTCCTTATCATGCTAAAACTAGTGGTCAAGTAGAGGTATCTAATAGGAAGTTGAAAAGAATTTTAGAAAAAAAGTATTAGTACCTCTGGGAAGGATTGAGCATTAAAGCTAGATGATGCTTTATGGGCTTATAGGACTGCCTATAAAACACCCATAGAAATGTCACCGTATAGGTTGGTCTTTGGAAAACATGTCATCTACTAGTGGAATTAGAGCATAGGGCATATTGAGCTGCTAAATTTTTGAATTTTGATTTCCAAAATACAGGTGAAAAGCATCACTTGTAGGTGAATGAACTAAATGAGTTTCGTGTATGGGCCTATGAGAATGCTAGTTTGTACAAAGAGAGAATGAAGTGATGGCATGATAAGCACACTGTGAAGAAGGAATTTGCACCGAGTCAACAAGTGCTACTTTACAACAATAGACTTTGTCTCTTTCCAGGCAAACTAAAATCTAGGTAGATAGGTCCATTTGAAGTGGTGAAAGTCACGCCTTTTGGTGCTATGCAAATTCATAATATCAAGAAAAGACAAACTTTCAAGTCAATGGTCACAGGTTGAAAAGTTATGTGGGAGGACAGTTTGAACAACAAATCGAGACAGTGAAGTTCATTGAGTGAAGCAAGACTAGTCAAGCTAATGACTATAAAAAAGTGCTCCTTGGAAGGCAACCCAAGCCTTTGATTTTTTGTTATTATCTAATGTTTAGTTTTAAATTTTTAATTTTAATTTTTGTAACACCCTCATATTGGACAGTTTCATACATTCTACTATTTCAGTGGCTAATGTCTGTTCGAACAGCTAGGATGTTGAGAATCATAATTAAATTATAGAGAGAAGTCATAAATTAAATTTAATTAAGATCAAATGAAGTAGGAGGAAAATGGAAGAAATGAAGCACAATCGATTAAATGAGCCTGAGTTCTAAAGATAGGTGACCTACACGGGAAGTGACTGTAAGATCAGTTGCTACCTTAGATTCGTGTGGAACTCTATAAAATCCTTAATCAAGGATTAATTTAGAAATTTTTGGAAAATTGAAAACTAAAGAAATGAAAAAGGAAGAAACACAATTAAGTGAATCATCACCTAAGGACTCATCGGGTAATATTGTAAAAGATGGACTATAACCCGATGAGGGGTATTTTGGTCAATTCACTCTAAGAGTTGATGGTTGACCTAAATGTCAATTAAAACGAGTGAGATTAAAATATTGAAAAGAAATTAAAGAAATGAAGAAGTGTGTGGAAAGGAATTAGGAAATTAGAATTTTTCAATTTTGACATCACCATGACCTCATCATGACATAATTAAAAATTATAATTTTAAATTAATTGAATTATGGGATAATTATCTCTATAAATAAGATAAAAGAAATTTAAAAAAAAAAAAAACATCTTCTTCCCATAGTGGCCGGCTCCCTCTTCCCTTCTTCCTCCCTCCATTTTCAAGCTTTTCAAGCTTTTGAAACTTGCTTTTGTCCACAAATTTACATGAACGAACCCTAGAAAACTTCTAACTAGTCATAGATTACAAGGTTGGGAGCCAAAAGAATAAAAAAAAAAAAAAGTGTAGGAATTTGAAGAGTGAAAAGCTCCATTAAAGGTAAGTGTCCTATAAGCTTAAGCTTGTTACATATGTATTGAATTGAACTTGAATATGGGGAAATTAAATTAAAAAATTGAAGAATCATGCATGAAATGAGGGGCTTGGAATTTAGCCAACATGAAGGGAGCTAGGGTTTTGGTGTGTTTGATTGAAATTGAGTATGAATTCTAGTTTATATGATGTTGCAAACATGATTTGAGTATTGATTTGCATGAACTTGTTATGAATTGGGAAGGTGTGGAAATTAGGGTTTGGTGAAAATTAGGGTTTTATGATATGTTGTTCAATGGAGGTTTATATGGCCAAATTTTGGTCATTTGGTATATTTTAGTTGTGAATTGATATTGTTTTGGTGAGGGAAGTAATGAATTGAATACGGTGCTAATGTGCTGGAATTCTAGATATTTGAGTCCAGCACACTTAAAAGCCTATAAGTTGAGCTACACAACTCTAATTAGTGTGAAACCAATTGGAAATAAAACATAAGACATAGGCTAAAACTTTCATGAAGAACCCCTGCTTAGAAAATGACCATAAGTTACCCTAATTGGAGATTGAATCCAGAATTGTAATTCTGGACCTGGCAAAAAATGATCAAATGAATAGTACTTAGTAAATTAGGCATAACTCACTCTAGGAAACTCCAAATTAGGTGATTCTTGAACCAATGGAAACCTGAGACATAGAAAACAATTCTTATGAAGACCATATAGTCATATTATGACCCTAACTTAATTAAATTACCAGACAAAATTAGTCTAGTAAATCTGTCCAGATTTTGAACTGAACCTGGAAAATGTGAAGGATTAAGTATTCGATCAGTTTTGGCAAAATGACCATAACTGGAGTTACATAAATGTAAATTAGGTGATTCCAATGCTAAAATTCTCATGAGACATAGGACTAGAAACTTCATGTTTTGACCTAAACCCAGTTCTTAGGGCAAAGTAGGGGACTTGTTAGGGAAAGTCAGAAATGCCAAATCTGAAATTCCTACACCTTAGCCAAATTAACCTGTGACCTCCAAATGGTTAATAGATCATAACTTCATCTACATAACTCCAATTAAAGTGATTCAAAATGATTTGAAAACCTAAGGCAAAGTCCTAAAATATTGTTTTAGGGACCAGGGCCAAATTATGAGCTTAAGATGCCCAGATACAGAATACAAGTTTAAGGTATAAATCTGAAAAACCTGAAATTTCAGGATATGACACCTGGAATAGTGTCTAATATTTTGGCCATAACTGGAACTACAAAACTTTAAATTAAGTGATTCAAATTGGAAATAAAACCTAACACATAGAGGAACAATTTTCATGGAGAACACTTCACTAAATTATGATTATAATTAGGTTGAATTCGGGCTCTAAGGTTAGGTTTCAAATCTACCCTGAGTCCAGAATCAACTAGAACTTGGGAATTCATTAGAATTTTGCTTAGTTAACTATGAATGGAACTTAGAATGAGTATTAAGGTTTGGTAATTATGTGATTTTAGTGGACAAAGAGACTTCCAAGGAAGGAAAGGCCTAAGACATAAAGAAAGATATTCATTGAAGGTTCGTGCACAACTAACCTTTTTCCTTGGTTTAACATTGTAAATTGATTTGAATGAATTTATTTTGAATGAGTGATGATTTTCTTGCATTTGAGAACTTTAATTTTGTGAAATGAAATTGTGATTATGGAAAGGTGGATGTTGGCTATGAATTTCATTGTAGTAAGGGGGTGAGCCGGTTTTGAATATCTTTAGAAGTGTTTGCAAACTTGATGTGTTGCCAACTATGTGCATGAATTTACAACAATTAAATATGTTTATTGATTTATAAATGTGTTTTGTGAATGGAATTTCTTTAAATATGTTTTGAAACCACAGTTGACATGGCAATGTGATTGTGTTCCTCATTAGCTTGTTTAGTGATATTGATTGTTATCTCCTCCACTTATTGAGGTTGAGTTTTCTCCCTCTCTGACTTGCCAGTTGAGGTTGAGTTCGGATGAGTACTCATTAGCTAGCTAGCTTTTGGTGCCTCCCTTTAGCCTCAGTTATTGGGGGGAGTTTGTTTTGTCATGATATACAATACGACATCTATCGAAAACTTTGTGTCATGCGTCCAACTGTGTGAATTATTGGCAACACCCTTAAATTGTGCATACTTTGATTAAAGGTGATTGAAATAAATGTTTGTCAATGATTGAAAAATATTATATTATTTTCATGATTCAAGAAAAATGTGAATATTTTAAATGCTTTATTATAATTTGGTAAATTGCGATTATTTGATCAAAATGTCATTCAAGTAACTGATTTGTATGATTGAAAATATTGACCTATGTTTTATGAATTATGAAGAATTTTGAATATTTCAAGCTCTTTGTTATGATTTGTCAAAGCATGTTTTGTATTGAGTTTCAAATTATTAGTTGTGAACCACTGAGTTCACCGCTCAGCGATAGCTTTATATGCTGTCGCAGGTGAAAGAAAGGATAGAGCAGCTAAGTGAGAATACTTGAAGCTATAACTTGAAGTTGTGTTGGGACTATCTTCGAGTATATCATAGGTATACCCTTGTACATTAGGTTTTGATGTAATCCTGTAGCTATTTGTATGTAATTACATTCGAGCAGTTATACAGAAACTTTATAATATTATTTTTGGGACTTTAATCAAATGTAAATTATTATAATATTATTTCTTCCGAGTTTGATCGTTTGAAAAGTTTTGTAATATTAATTTTATTACTTCAATGAATGTAAATATTTAAATTTCTTTCTGAACTATGTAATTGATAAATTAATTTCTTTATGATGGAATTTGTTGAGCATGAGTCATAGAAACTGTTACAAGTGAATTTTAGTAGGTTTGAAGAACTGTTTTATTGTATTTTCAGTCGTAACAGCGTGAATTTTCCGTTAAATACAATAAAATAATTTCTTTAAATTATAGAAAGTCTAATTAATTTCTCAACTAATGTCTCCACCTTTTGCAATAATTTAACTTAAAAATGAATTTGTTTTACCAAAATCCCTTGTAGTATATTTAATAGATTATTGGTAGGCGAAGTGTGGTAATTTATTAGGTATACTACGGGATCATGTCATATCTTACGGAGGGGTAAGGTAGGACAATTTTAGCTTCCTTCGATTTTTTTTTTTTTTTAAATTGTATGTAACACCCCGAACTTTCGAGTTATAAATAGTATCATTTTTTGTCCGTGACTAGTACTATTCAAGGACACCTTGAGGATCAAAAATAAATAGAAAATTAATTGAGATAGATACAATAAAAATTCAAGTGATCCAAAAATATAAGGACTCACCGGGTATATTGTAAAAGAGGGATTATGACCCGATAAGGGGCATTTTGGTAAATTTACTTTAAGAGTTGATTTTTTACTAAAATGTCAATTTAATTAAATGAAAATAAAATATTGAATTATGAAGAAATATTGAGGGAAAAATTAGAGTAAAAGTGGAAAGAAAATAAAAGAGGCAAAATTCTAGAATTTAAATTCCATTTTTGACCTACTTAAAATTAATGACTTATGGGCTTTTGACAATTAAACTTAATTATTTAATTAAAAAGGAATAAATAAGTATAAAAGAAGACAAGTCTCCCTATTTCCCTTCTTCCATGCCACCACCCATCTTCCCTCTCCCTCTCTTTTCTTTCCTCTTCTTCTCCAATCTTCTTCCACCATTGTTTTTCCTTCCAAGTCTTGATTCACTTCAATTCCCTTCATAAATTCCATAGCCCACTAAAAGAAAACATCAAAGAGATCTTTGATTGAGAGATTAAAAATAAGAAGAGCAAGATTTGGAAGAGATTGGAAGTGAGAAAAATCATCAAGTGAGGTAAGCTCTCTCTTTCATGCTTGATTAACCAAATATGCTTTGAATCAAGTTTGGATGTGATGAATTTACATGAGAAAGTATGAAATTTCATAAGAAAATGAAAGAAAACGTGTATGGAATCTAAACTAGGGTTTTGGCCAAATTGGAGAAAAGTTAGTGTTTGATGTCTTTGAATGAAATTTATGATGAGATTAAGCTTAGTTGAAGTAGTATACATGATTGGAGCAAAGAAATTGCATAAAATGTGTATAAATTTAATTATGGGAGATTAGGGTTCATGAGAAAATTAGAGTTTTGGTGCTAGAGAGTGAAATTGGTGTGTGTAGTATTAAATTATGGTCATTTGAGGTTTATTTAGTTTGAATTGACATTGGGTTGATGAACGGAGGTAATAAAATGGTAGGATTAGGGAAAATTGCAAACTTTGGTGTTTGAAAATTATGGGGTTTGTGCTAGGAAGTGCCATTAATGTGTCAATGCTAAATTATAGTCATTTTGGGTGAATTAAATGTGAATTGAGGTTGGTTAGTGGGAATAATTGAAGAAATGAAAAATTCGAACCTAGGGCAGAATTAGCACACTCAGTTCAGTGTGTTTGACAATCCATAAATTGAGCTACACAACTCCAATTGGTGTGAAACCAATTGGAAATGAAACTTAAGACATAGGGCTAGAATTTTTGTGAAGATACCCTGCCCCGAAAATGACCTTAAGTTATTCGAAATGAGCCTTGAACTTAGAGACAAAATTCTGGAACCTGCAGAATTTGACCATATGAACAGTAAATTTTGCATGGCCATAACTCACTCTAGAAAACTCCGATTTAGGCGATTCTTGAACCGATGGAAAGCTAAGACATAGTAGAACATTTCATATGAGGAACTTGAGGCCAAATTATGGATTTAACCCAATCAAATTGCTGAATAAAATTGAATCACAGAATCTGCAGAACTGTAGATTTATCATATGAACAGTAAACTTTGTATGGCCATAACTCTCTCTAGAAAACTCTGATTTAGCCAATTCTTGAACCGATGGAAACCTAAGACATAGTAGAACATTTCGTATGAAGAATAATAGACCAAATTATGGACTTAACTTGATCAAATTGCTGAATGAAGTTGGATCGATAAATCTGCTAGAACTGAATCTGCAGGATGAACAGTAACATAAACAGTAATCGTATTTTGGTCATAACTTGAGCTACACAGCTCTGAATTAGGCGATTCAAAAAAGGAAAATAAAGTTAAGACCTAAATGAACAATTTTCATGAAGAACACCTCACCAAATTATGATCGAAACTAGGTAAAAATTCGGTTCAAATATTGGGGCACCAAGCTGTCTCAAAACCAAAATATTCTAAAATTTTCAAAGCTAACTTGGGATGCATTAGACATGCATGTAATGAGTTCTTGGCAGCAATTGAGATTGGTATTGAGGTATTCTATTTGCATATTTTCAGTGGAAAAAGAAGTTGGAACGGACAAGGAGAAGTAGGCAACAAGGAAGGAGAATTATTGAAAGTTTGTGCACAACTAACATTTTCTTCGTTTTTAAACTTGTAAATTGCTTGGAATATGTTAAATTGAATGAGTTTGCTTTGAACAAGTTTACTTTGACTGAAATATGGTTTTTCTCTTGCATTTAAGAAATTTGAGTGTTGCCACCTTTTTATGGATATTGTGATGAATTTAAATGTGTTTATTGGTTTATAAATGTGATTGTTGAGTGGGAAATTTTTGGAAACTGTTTTGAAACCACAGTTACCATGACAGTCCCTTTCGGAACTCCCCAGTAGTAACGGCTACTTGGGGTTGATAATTGATATTGATTATGTCTCCCATTAATAACGGTTAGTGGGGTAAGACTACATGAGTACTCATTAGCTAGCTAGCCCTTCCCTTATTAATAACGGTTAGTGAGGTTGAGATTGCTTTGTCATGGTGTATAACATGGCACTGATCGTGAAATTTTGTGTCATGGCCTAAGCTGTGTGTTGATGTTGGCAACACTAATGCTTTGTGAATTGTGATTTATGAAGTATGATTTCTCATTTGAAATGTTATTCCAATAAATGGCCTTTATGGACTTAGAACTATTGTGAAGTTTTCATGCTTAAGGAAAATGTGATTTATTATGCTTTGACAAATTGTGTTTTACCTTAAGTTTTAAAGTTATTAATTGTGCACCACTGAGTAATATACTCAGTGATAGCTTCTTTATGCTGTCGCAGGTAAGGGAAAGGAGAAGGCTGCCGAGTGAGAGACTTGAAAGTAGCATTTTGGTATTGTTTGTGGGTATTTACGTTAGGTATACCCTTGTGATTCCTTTGGATGTATTTTGTACCTATATGTATAGATGTATGGATATTGAGCAGTTTGTATTTAAAAGCATTGCATTGCTATCACATTTTGAGTTTGTAACTATTTTGTATTTTACTTTGAGACTTATGAAAATGTAACTTTTGCAATATTTAGTCTATCATTATTTCCAATGAATGTTTACATGGAATTTTAACTATTCTCATGTAGTTTTCCGCAAAAGAATTGATAAGATAAAAAGCTATGGTTTGTTTTAAAATCCTTTGTAGCATAACTAATGGGTTATCGGTAGGTGGAGTTCAGCAATTCATTAGGTATGCTACGGGAACATGTCGTACCTTACAAGGGATAAGGTGTGACATGTTTTAGTGGTATCAGAGCTCTGGTTTTTATACAAGTTTTGAAATTGCATGTTTGAAAATTTTTGATAAGTACAACTGCTCAATTGTCATTATTGATATATATAGTGCATTACATCATAAATATGGACTAATGGAGGGAAATCTCCTTGTGTTGGTTATTCAGGGAGTAGAATTCCTTGTGATTCAGTATGGAAGAGGGGGATCACACCATAGAACAATCAGTAGCTGCTGAGGTACAGGGGGAGGCCCCAGCTCCTCAGAATGCCAGTGGGTCAGCTGCACTCGTCCCGCCTATGCAGTTTCCTACTCAGTTCGCTCAGCAGATGGCTGCACTATTTCAACAAATGGCTGGCAATATACCAGTCCAAGCTCCTGTGCAAGCACCTCCAGTGCAACCACCATCCCCAGCCAGACAATATGACAAGTTAATGAAGTATGGGGCAATATAGTTCAAGGGTACAGTGGACCCATTGGAAGCTGAGCAATGGTTAGAACGGATGGAGAGGGTCTTCAAGAAATTACACTGCACAGATGAGTTGAAGTTTGAATATTCAATTTTCCTGCTGCATGGAGATGCATATGAGTGGTGGAAGACCATTCCCCATAGTTTGGCTGAGCCGCCAGTGCTGACATGGGATGACTTTCTAAGGGAGTTTAGACAGAAGTATGTTCCTAATACCTATGTGGATATGAAGCTATAGGAGTTTCTCAGTTTGAAGTAAGGGAACAAGACTGTAGCGAAGTATGAGAGAGACTTTTCTCGCCTCAGCCACTATGCTGGAAGCCTACTCACTACTAGTAGAGATAGATGCAAATGGTTTGAGGCCGGTTTGAGGCCTAGTTTGAGATTGCAAGTGGTTGGGCTTCGACATGACAACTTCTCTGGGTTGATATCACAGGCCCTTGAATTGGAAAGGATAGAACTGGAAGGGGCATCTGAGAAGGTAACCACTGAAAAAGAGAAGAGCAGTAAGCCTACAGGTCAGAGTCCAAGTAACAATTCGGGTAAGAGGAAAAGCTTTGGGGGACCAAGTAACAGAGGATCTAGTAGGGGAAAATTCTCAGGGCAGAGGCCACCTAGATCCGGACAGCAGACATCTAGGGGTTCCTTTCCTGCTCGTACCTGTGAAACCTGTGGCAGGAATCATGGAGGAGTATGTTATAAGGCCATAGGAGCTTGTTACAACTGTGGTGGAAGTGGGCATTTTGCTAGAGATTGCATTAGTGCTCGCAAGTCTGGGCTGCCTACCACACTGAGGGATCTGTTCAAGGTTCTGCTTCCAGAGGACAACAGACAGATAGTAGAAGCCGAGGCAGGGGTAGAGGTAACACTTCTAACAGCCAGGGCACAGCGACCGAACCAGAGCAGAGTGGTGCATCAGCCAGGGTGTACACCATGCGCCAGAGGGAGGAAGCTGAGACATCAAATGTTGTGGCTGGTACTTTCTCCATTTTTGATAGAGATGTATATGTGCTGTTTGACCCTGGTTCTACACATTCTTATGCTAGTGCTAGTATTGCATGTTCTGTTGCCATTCCTTGCTTGAAAATGGATTATGATGTGCTAGTGACTAGTCCCTTAGGGCAAGAGGTTAGGGTGAATAAATTGTATAAGGATTTTCCTTTGGTGATCCAAGGACATACATTCCTGTCAAACTTAATTAACATGCCCTTTTGAGATTATGATATCATCTTGGGCATAGATTGGTTAGCCAGGCATCACGCCATGATCGACTGTAGACTGAAGACAGTCACTTTTGGTCTTCCCGAGTATGCAGACGTAGTGATACACGGGGAAAGGCAGTTATTGCCATCCAACATCATTTCATCTGCACTTGCTAGAAAGATGATTACAAAGGGATGTGAAGCTTATCTAGCTCATGTGATAGACACCCAGGTGGGGAGTCCAGATCTTAAAGATATTCCTACAGTATGGGATTTTTCGGATGTCTTTCCGGAAGAATTGCCGGGATTGCCTCCGAAAAGAGAGGTGCAGTTTGAAATTGAGACTATGCCTAGTGTGGAGCCAATCTCCATCACTCCTTATAGGATGGCTTTCTTTGAAATGAAAGAGTTGAAGGTGCAATTGCAAGAATTGTTAGATAAGGGTTTCATCCGCCCTAGCATGTCACCTTGGGGAGCACCAGTATTATTTGTGAAGAAGAAGGACGGTACTCTCCGCCTATGCATAGACTACAGACAGTTGAATAAAGTGACCATAAAGAATAGATATCCTCTGCCACGGATCGATGATTTGTTTGATCAGTTGAAGGATGCAACTGTATTCTCCAAAATTGACTTGAGATTGGGCTACTACCAGTTGAGGGTGCAGGAGTAAAGTATTCCTAAAATTGCCTTTAAGACTCGGTATGGCCACTATGAGTTCTTGGTAATGCCATTCGGGTTGACTAATGCTCCAGCTGCTTTTATGGGCCTGATGAACACTATCTTCAGGCCATATTTGGACCAGTTTGTTGTGGTGTTCATTGATGATATTTTGGTGTACTCAAAGAATGTAGAGGAACACGATAAACACTTGAGGATAGTATTGCAGACTTTAAGGGAGAAGCAGTTATATGCCAAACTATCAAAATGTGAGTTTTGGCTAAAGGAGATTACATTTTTGGGGCATATTGTATCTGCAGAGGGTATCCAGGTGGATCCTAGTAGAGTAGAAGCCATTCTTAATTGGAAGCCACTCTTAATTGGAAGCCACCTAGAAATATCACGGAAGTTTGGAGTTTCCTTGGTTAGCTGGGTATTACCGAAGGTTTGTGAAGGGATTCTCCATGGTAGCATCTCCACTGATCAAGCTACTTAGGAAGGATGTAAAATTTCAGTGGACTGATCGGTGCTAGGAAAGTTTTGATTAGTTAAAGAGGCGTTTAACTGAAGCTCCTGTCTTAACCTTGCCCACTTTGGGTAAGGAGTATACCATATATAGTGATGCTTCTCATAATGGATTAGGCTGTGTGTTGATGCAAGATAGAAACGTCATTACCTATGCTTCACACCAGCTTAAACTGCATGAGAGGAATTATCCCACGCATGACTTGGAGCTGGCAGCCATTGTCCTTGCCTTGAAGATCTGGAGACATTACTTGTATGGGGAGAGATGTTATATGTACACAGATCATAAAAGTTTAAAGTACTTGGGCACACAAAAGGAGTTAAATTTGAGGCAGAGGAGATGGTTAGAGCTGATAAAAGATTATGATTGTTTGATAGACTATCAGCTTAGAAAAGCTAATGTTGTAGCTGATGCTTTAAGTCGCAAGACTATGGCTGGTTTGAGGGTTTCTCCATTGTCCATGGTGCATGAGTTAAGGGCATTGCATGCTAATTTGGAGATTAATGAAGATGGGCAGATGGTAACTACTTAGCAAGTGAAGCCAATGCTGGCAGAACAAATTAAAGCAGTTGCACAGAAGGATGATAAGTATGTCAAGTTAATGGAAGAGGCTTGGGATGGCAAAAAACCAGAATTATCAGTAAATGATGAGGGCTTGTTGTTATATAAGGGCAGAATGTGCATTCCTGATAATGTTAAACTGAGGCAGACCATTTTAAAGGAAGCACATGATTCACTGTTTGCAATGCACCTGGTGGAACCAAAATGTACAGAAGTGTGAAAGAGCACTATTGGTGGAGAGGAATGAAGAAAGACATTGCAGAAAATGTTGCCAAATGCCTAACTTGTCAGCAAGTAAAGGCAGAACACCAAGTGCTCTTGGGTTGCTCTGTTATTTGCCAATTCCCGAGTGGAAATGGGAAAGAATCATTATGGATTTCGTGACAGGACTTCCACGTACACAAAAGAATCATGATGAAGTTTGGGTTATTGTTGATAGATTGACCAAGTCTGCTCACTTTTTGCCAGTGAGGATGGATTACAGCCTAGAAAGATTGGCCAAAATGTACATTGATGATGTGGTGAGGTTACATGGAGTGCCAGTGTCTATTGTGTCGGACAGAGACCCAAGGTTCACTTCTAGATTCTGGGGTAGTCTCCAAAAAGCCCTAGGAACTAGATTGAACTTCAGTACAGCATTCCATCCACAGACAGACGGCCAATCTGAAAGGATCATTTAGATTTTGGAGGATATGCTTCGGGTCTGTGTAATTGAGTTTGAAGGGAGTTGGGACACACACTTGCCTTTAATTGAATTTGCCTACAATAACAGTTATCAGTCAAGCATCGGGATGCCTCTATACGAAGCACTTTATGGCAGAAAGTGTAGAACTCCCTTGTGTTGGGATAAAGTGGGCGAGAGGAAGTTGATTGGCCCAGAATTAGTGCAGCAGATGGAAGAAAAGGTTAAGCTCATTAGAGACAGACTCAAAGTTGCAACGAATAGACAGAAGTCCTATATTGACCTAAATAGAAGAGATATTCGGTACAGTGTAGGTGACAAGGAGTTCTTGAAAGTTTCCCCATGGAAGAGGATCATGAGGTTTGGTAGAAAGGGAAAACTAAGTCCTCGCTTCATTGGGCCGTATGAGGTTCTGGAAAGAGTGGGTCCATTGGCATATAGACTTGCATTGCCTCCGGAGTTAGAAAAGATTCACAATGTCTTCCATGTCTCCATATTGAAGAGGTACAGATCAAACCCCTCTCACATTTTGCCAGTAGAGGAGATTGAGGTGAATCCAGACCTGACATATGATGAAGAGCCCATAAAGATCTTGGCACATGAGGTGAAGCAGCTGAGGAACAAGCAAATACCTCTAGTGAAAGTGTTGTGGAACCATCATTCAGGCCAGGAGGCTACATGGGAGCGTGAGGAGAACATGAGAAGACAGCACCCACAGCTATTTAGAGACTTAAGAAAATGTAACTTTTGCAATATTTAGTCTACCATTATTTCCAATGAATGTTTACATGGAATTTTAACTATTCTCATGCAGTTTTCCACAAAAGAATTAATAAGATAAAAAGCTATGGTTTGTTTTAAAATCCTTTGTAGCATAACTAATGGGTTATCGGTAGGTAGAGTTCGGTAATTCATTAGGTATGCTACGGGAACATGTTGTACCTTACAAGGGATAAGGTGTGACATTGTAGGTTTTTATCAAATTTTATTAGGTTTTTATAAATTTTATTTAGTTTATTTTGATCAAATTTATTTTGATCTTTTTGTGTCTTTTTATAGGTCAAAGGTATGGAGAAATTTGGAGAAAACACATGTGAACAGTATAAAAAGAATTGCAGCAGAAGTTCAGACACAGGTATGCCCGTGCCCTAGGCACAATCATGCCCATGTCCAGGTGCATTCTTTTGGCAACAAGGTTTGTTTAACAAGATGGTGATGGCCATGTGTGAGACATGACCCTGCCTGTATGTAAGGGACAATTCTGTAGACTGCTTAGGCTACTAATAAGTAAGACCATGTGCAAGACACAACCATACCCATGTCCACACGTAAAATTATTACAGTAGCCCAAGTAAGTCCTCATGATCTTGGTTATGTGGGAGACATGGCCATGTGTCAAAAAAATATTAATTTTAAAAAACTAAAAAAATATAATAAAAAAACCTAAATTTTTTTCTTTTATTTTCTTCTTTTTTCTCTCCACGACATTTCAGCTCCCTCTCCCAACTCTTTTTTTTTTTCTCTCTCTCTCTTCAAGTTGTCCCATCTCCCATAATCGACTACCCTCTTGAGACTCTCTCTCCTCGCTCCATTCCCTCTCCAAATGCCATTATACCAACCCCCCAATCTCCTTGCCTCGTCTCCTATCTCAATTACATCAACATTGTTACACTTTCTTCTTCCTCAGTAAGTTTTTGTTCTCTTGTTAATTCTTTGGGCATGATCGCATTTGATCTGGATGATTCTTTAGGCATGAAATTTTTTACATTCTAGGCTTTGGGGGCACCCAATTTCAAGAGTATTAATTTGTTAATTGACACTCTTTAGGCTGAATTGGAAGGTTATGCTAAAAATGAAATTGATTTATAATTTGATTCAATTGTAGGTAGTCGTAATTGAAATTAAATTTTCATATTATTTGTATAAATTCCTTTCTAAATGTTAACTTTGAATCACATTCACAACACTATGTTTGGGTACACTTGAGAGATTAGAATGATGCAGTCTACTAGTCATTTGGTGTAATGGGCTCTGTTTGATTTAGAATTAGCTTCTTTGAGTATGTAATCAGGTGGAGGTGGGTATTTTACTAGCAATTTGTAGGATTGTGTATGGATATGAATGCATTGTTCTTGACAATTGAAGAAACAAAAGTTTTGGACATGCTTAACAAGTTTAGCGCATAATTTTGTTTTTGAAAACCACAAGTCTTAGTTTTCAATTCTAAAAATAATGCTCAAACTTCTTTCATTTCAATTATTCTTTTTGCCTTGAATATTGTTAAAGAATTTCTGGATTTTCTTTGATGCTACTATTGTGATTTCACAGTCATTATTTTCACTCAATTCATGCAGTATTGAGATGCTTTTTGAGGCATTTTTCAAACTAAACTAGAATTTTTCTTTAGCCTTACTCGGATTGAATTCAATTAATTCACAATCCAAAGTTATTTTTAGGTTCTGCATCATTCTTTGTTGCACTTTTATTCTTTCATTACTAAATATTATTTAATTTTTTTATGCAGCCAGTATGCCTCCAAAGACGAACATAAAGCATGTTGCTTCACCCTATCCAAAGAAAAAAAGTGGCCCTTCCACATCCACTAAGAGAAAAAGGGGTGATGTTTCAGCTCTTGCCACTCCAATTTCCACTTCGGTACCTACCTCTACACCTCTTTCCATCACATTAAAGGATAATAATCAAAAGAAAAGGTATAAAACTTTAGCTTCTAGACCTATGGTGGTAAATATGTATTTAGATGATTTTGCCTTGTCTCATTTGTAAATAAGGGAACATATTAAGGCTTCGCTAGGAAAAATTGGCTGGAACAAATTTATGAGTTTGACACCTTATACATATAGGGAGATAACTTTAGAGTTTCTTAGCTCATTAAAAATGTGGAAATTGACCCTAAGGATTTTACAAATCATGGTGATTTCTCCTTTAGGATATTTGATATAGATTATACATTGAGCATTCCTATTTTGAATGAAATGTTTGGATTTCCTATCGTGTCCCCTCTATGGTACATTCCAGATTATTTTCATGATTAAAAATTCTAGACAGAAATAACTGGGGCTACTGGTTTCACCGCTAGTGCTTCTAAGACATCTTTGATACAAAATCCTCACTATCGCTTAATTCATCATTTTATTGCACACACAATTAGCGCTAGAGGAGAAAGTACCGGGGTTATAACTAAAAATGATTTGTTTCTTTTATGAGCCATCCATTATGGAAGGCGAATTAATAGTGGTATATGGTTATGTAACCATCTCATGCATATGGCCAAAGATACACATAGTACAATTGTAGTAGGTGGTTTAATTACTCACATTGCTCAGTGCCTTAAAATTTTTTATCCTTCTTCTACTAACTCACTACCTCTAGAAGGCATTGAGCGTATTGACCTTACTACTCTTCAAGTTATGAAATTAACAATTATGCATGAAGGTCAATATTATTGGAAAGATCCGCAGGGGAATTAGGTTGAGAAAATGAGTATAGAGCAGCCAACCATGGCAATAGGTACAGAGGCACCAGCAACTCAAGAGGAGAGAGTTGAGCATATTTTTTCCCATCCCATGAGACTCTGCAGTTTCACACCCCTCCTAAGGGTACACCATGGGAGTTGATATTTCAGCAATTGCACAGAATGGAAACTCAACTTAATGGCCAGCTTCATAACATAAATGCGTAAATTGAGCAGTTGGACTCCAAGCTAAATCAAGTGGCAATAGAGAATGCAAAAAAATTTTGAAGGCTCCAAGTGAAAATGGAGAGTAACTCAAACTTCCAGTGTTGAACCAGGTTGTGTTTTTCCTACCTAGTTTTTGTATTTTTATTTTTCTTTGATATTTCCTTTCTATCTTTTTACAACTTTGTGATTTCTTTGTTTCCTTGTTTCTCTTCTGATTGTGATGTTGAGGACACTATCACGTTTAAGTGTGGGGGTGTCTTTTTCTATTCACATTAGTGTGATTTTTTTTTCTTTTATTATTTTTTTTTATATTGTTTGTTCTAAAAAAAATTAAGGTTAGGCTATGTTTTTCCTTCTTGATTTTCTTGATTGGAGCATTTTAAGTTCTAAAGATTTAAAACTGGCTGCTTGTATGATGTCTTGAGTAGTTGAAGGTGTGATCCTAGAAACCCTTGTGTAGATTTTGCAATCAGAAAAGCAAAAGAATATGATATCAGATTTGGGATTGCCACATGCTTTTTAAAGCCTAAACAAGGTTTAAGTAAATAGAGTCTTCCATTCTTGTGTTTATATATATATTCAAAAAAAGAATCAACTACTGTGTAGCATTTTACTCTACTGTTTTAAGATGTTAAGTAGCTAGGGATATTCGTGTACTTCATGTTTATTCTTACACGAAAAATAGCAGCTTGAGATATGAATATGCACGAAAATTTAAAAAAGACAAAAAAAAATATGTGTTTTAAAAAGGGAGATTAGTCTTCTATGGACCATAAAATGGACATAAAAGGATACCCACAAAAAAAAAAAATAAGGAGACTCTAGTTTGCTACCGCTGTTTGTAGTAGTTAGGGAAGAAGTGATTCCATGTTTGGTTAAAACATACTTCTATACTCCAGTTGCATAGGTTTACACATTGGATTTCAGGGTATGCTTGGATAAGAAAAAGTTCATCATGGATATGGTAAGTTTGATTTCTTATGAATTTAAGGTGTATCTAGTTGGAATATCATGGTTTGGATAGCTTTACAACCCAAAGACTATTTTGTCTTATTTGCTTTTTTGTTTTGTGATTTATTTATTTTCCCCCTTTTACTCTAGGACGAGCAAAATCTTAAGTGTAAGGGTATTTGATAAGTCATATTTGTGGGGTATTTGATAAGTCATATTTTAACATATAAATTTATGTGTTTTTACTTTAGTTAATTTTATTTTTTTTTTTTAGTTTTGTTATTTATTTAGTTTTTATGCTTTTAAGTGTTTGTCTTTTAGTTATGTTATCATTTTTACTTTTTGGCATGTGTTTTTGTAGGAAAGATTTCTATTTAGGATGGAAAGAGAAAGCAAATCTACTGAATTAGAAAGAATATGTATATGGATTAGAATTTGTCCATGAGATTAATCATAGGCAAGGTCATGGCAAAGACACAGGCATTGCTAAGGGTAATGAGCTATTCAAATTTTGATTATTGATTTGATTGGGTTTTATACCTTATCTGGACAAGAGTCTCCTAAGGCCAAAAGAACTCTAAATAGGGCAAAGATTATCCTATTTAAGGATCAGGGGAGGTGACACCTAAAAGGGGAGAAAAGAATCAGTAGAACATTGGCAAAGGAAACTTGAAACCAGAGCTACAAACTGAGTTTGATTTTTTTTTATTTCAATTTCTTTGATGTATTTTCATCTTGTTTTCTTTGGTTTTTCCAACTCCAAGATGGAGTAAACTCTTTTTGTTATGGAAAGATGAATCATAACCTTTAATGTGAATACTTTAATTTCAATCCTAGTTTTCTTTCATGAGGTTATTCAATATTTGGGTGTAATGTTTTATTACTTTGGTTGTGTGATGATTCTAGTGAGATTCGAATAGAGAAGCTAGGGTTTCATTGCTCAATTTAATGAATAATTGATTTTGAGTTTGAATATTGAATTTCATAATAGGATTAGGTTACCTAAACAAAGACCCTAGAAATATTGTATGATTTGTTTAATTCATAACCGAATAGGGTGAGTTAACTGTGAAGAATTCTTATTCCTATGCATCTAGATTTCTGATTACCTAAATAAGGACCAATAATTTAGGTGAATATTCTACCTACAAAGGAAAATTGGCCTTTGTGAATTTTACCAACTCATGAATTAAAATTTGCTTTGAATTAGTATTCAACTCAGGTGAAAGTGAAATCTGACCGTAACGCTTTTCGCTTTATAGAAAGTTTCCTAAGGAATTAATTAGTTTGCTCTTGTTATTTAAATTTAGTTATTGCTTTTTATTTAATTGTTAAGTTTAAATTTTAATTCAATCAAAGATTTGTTTTCTCAAATAACATTAAGGTAGTACTAGATTTTTTCACAAATTTATATTGATTCCTCATGGGACTATCTCTTTTTCACTATTTTATTACTTGAACGACTAGTGTACTTGCTAGTGTTAACTAGAACACATCAATGACATTGTTCTTTTTTTTTTAATTTTCATGTACTTTTATAATTGTTTCTATTTATAACTTTAATCTTTTTATGCTGAGAATTGCAAAAAAAAATTTATAATTTTGTTAAGAATTCAGCAGAATCTCTCCTATAACCATGATATTTTCCCTATTAAAATAGACAATATATATATATATATATATATATATATATATATATATATATATATATATATATATATATATATATATATATATATATATATATATATCATGCAAAAGAACTATATAGGTTGCAACACAACATATGGCAACTCACTATAATTGGCTAAAGTTTAGCCAATAAAATGTAAAGTTATGTTGTTGCCCTCAATAATAAAAGTGTAAGCATACCAAAAATATATACAATTTTCAATATAGTAACTTTGCAAAAGAAGATATTATTGTACACTAGGGATACCCTCAACTAACTGTATAAGTACTAAAATGGCAACACCCTTAACTAACTGTATAAGTACTAAAATGGCAACTCACTAAAATTAAGTTAAATCTATGCCATCAAAATAAATGATATCATTGTATACTAAGGATACCCTTTAAGTAACTGTATAAGTACTAAAATGGCAACTCACTAAAATTGAGTAAAGTCTTTGCCATCAAAATATGAATTAACACAATTAGCACCTTCTTGATCTTTCTTAAGTTATTAAATTGATACATCACTAAATATTTGGATAAAATTAAAATCAAAATTCAAATAATTTTTATAAGTTACTTTAAAAAAATTTAATTCCAATCATTTAAATTAGGTATCCAATCATTTAAATTAGGTAATCTATGACAAGCCAAAGTATAACTCACCCAACCAAAAACACTTGCTATTATTTTAGTAATAATGTCATTCATTTATATCATCCATTCCCCTACATTACATAATCAACATATTAAACTTGGCCAATATATAGTGCAATGCATAATATTATCCAAATTCATTAATAATTACCATGCTTCCTCGTCACCATCATACTTAGGCACAAACATGTTATGAAAGAATAGCTTATATTTTACTAGAATAGCCTCATTCCTCTCTGTCTTTTTTTTATCACATTATTTAATTTGTCTTTCAATTGGCTATTTTTGGCTTGAGATTAGTTTAGCTTCTCTTGAAGCTCTTGAAATATGGCACTTGTAGATGATGGGGTTGGCTTTAGACCATATCCTAAACCCTTGATGCAACCCAATCTAGTTCCAAGCACTCGATCACATATCATTAGCGCTTAATAGAGCACCTTCTTTAGTTGATTTTACCAAGAGTTCTTGCATCTTTTGCTACACAAATAATAAATAATAAATGAACCAAAACCAAAAGCCATGATGTTTGGTAAGTAAAATAATTAAAGGAAAACACATAATTTATATGAAGTGTAATAACCTTGTATTTTTCAAATACAAGTAAACTTCATTACTCATATAATTTGTTTTGTAAAACCAAGATAATTTATACACTCACATAATTTGTTTACGACCTTTGTAGATGTCCAACCCTTTCCTTCTTTAAAATGTGTGTGCTTGTAGAAAGTTATGCAATCACATTCATCTCCATTGTTTTGTTCCTTACTCTATTTAAAATAATAAGATGTTCAATTTTGAATAAGAAAGAAAATTGATTTCATAACCAAATCCATATTTCTTACAAGTTCATGTCGCATAACAACAAATGCTCGTTTTCCTTAAGTATAGGGGATCTTCATCGTTAATCGACTTTCAGCTGCTTTCTTACATTTCTCCTAGAATTACTAAATCAAAATAAGTACATGATTATTCTTACATTTCAGCTGCTTTCTTATATTTTTATAAGACTATTAAATACTTTAAAATATAAATTGGCAATAAATTATTAATTAAAATATATAAAATTAAACTAGCATAGGTAATATTTGGGTAATGATAATTGATTTTGGGATGGATAAGGGTAGTTTAAGATGAATTTTAATTAGGTATGGAACAGGTTTAGGATTTAGAGTTATTAACCGAATTCGAGTTCAAATGGGGTGAATTAAGCGAGTACCCTACTAGTTACCATCTCTAAATATAGGTATATAAATTGTAAATGTAGAAGTATGGATTACCTATTTTTATGGTGTTTATGATGATGGTAATAATGTGAACATAATGAAAGGTAAGGAAATAGAGATTTTTTATGGGATGGGATGCATAAGGTCTATATGAGATGGATGATTTATAAGAAAAATTAGATGAGCTTATTTTCTTGGTTAAAAAGTAGTTCACCTTTAAAAGCTAGCCACAGAACAAAAAATTTGTAAGCTCTAAGGCTAGGCAGTGAAGACTTTTTTTTTTTTTAGCCAATTAGAAATACGAGATCGATTGATTTAGAGATAAAAGTACAAAGTTTATCTACTCTAAAGGATTACAGGCAAAAGAATCATCTTGCAGCATCTTTTTACCAAGATGATGAGTAGGGCTATTACAAGCTCTACGAACATAATTAAAAGTAATATCAAAGAGTTCAGAAGATAAATGAGCAATATCATTAAAGATGCCATGTAGATCATCCTTGATAAATCCACTCTTAGTAGCTTAAATCACTAACTGAGCATCACCTTCTAAACGAACAAGATGAAAGGATTTGTGTAACACCAATCATTTTTTGGTGTCATAATTTCTATCATTGATGGAATATTCTGGTGAATTTCAAGATTCCATGGGTAAGGAAGAAATGGTGCTGGAAAGTGTATATATCTATATATGTATGTATGAATCTGATGGTTAAGAGTCTAAGTTATATGTAGGTTAAGTGTGTTTTTGTTAAGAAAAGAAATGGAGCTTGGGCTTGAGTTGTGGTATTGAGGGAGTAGGATTCTGTAGGTTTTTGACTTGGGAATTCTAAAAATTTCCAGGTTCAACTATCAAAAATCATTATTCGATAACTGAAGCATGTAGTTTCTAGAGAAAATCTAGAAAATTTTTAGGTTTGGTAGCTGAATTACAAGACTTCGATAGCCATAGTCACTACTAGACTAAAAGGAAAAATTAAGGCTCAAGACTTTGGCAGCCGAACTTGGTTCTGCTACCCTTATTTCTCCTTTAGTTCTAAGGCTCCAAAACATAGTTTTACTGTCCAAAAGGACCAAGAATTGTTTGTTTGATCTACGTATAGAGTTTTAGAGCTTCGAATAACTTCTTAGGTTTTGATGTTTATAGGATAGGACTTGAGAGATTCGGGAAGCTAAGGATCCAATGCCAGCTACCTTTCAAGTAAGGTTTCTAATAGGCTATAAGAGGTGAACAACGCTAACCTTAATGGATGTAAATTATTTAAATTAAACTGAGATGCTTATTTATATGCAATGCTTGTAAGGTTTTTCCCGGTTGGCTTGTTAAGCCTATACTAATATATTCATCTTAAAAGATAGATTATCAAGAGATCCTTTTAACTAACTTATCTTTAAAGAGTTTTAGTCAAGTGTCACACGATCCCAAGGGTGATCTTATGTTGGGCCTGTAATACTAAGCAGTTTGTCTTTAATTACAAGTGTGCCACTATAAGAATGTCTCTCTTTTTAAGTTACACAATTTTATTTTTTAAAATTAATTTTATTTCAAAGCAAATTAAATTGCAATTTTAGTTTTAGTTTAACTAAGACTTAAATTAAAAGTGATAAATTCTATGAATTAATTCTTAGAATTAATAAAATGCAATTGTGCAAATTTAATTGCATTAAATTACTTAGTCCAATACCATGATAGCAGCACCAGTAGTGCACTAACAGAGCTTTGATTAAATATGCCATTGTCCAGAGTCACCTCACCGGTCTGTTGTATTTTGGTAGGGCCCATGTATAGACTAGTATTTTGGTTCATTATGTTTAGTCATGATGTAATTACTAGTTTATGATGTATTTCATTTTGGACTTGTAATTAAACTTTGAGATTAAAATGAAAACTTGTAATTTATTATCTATGAATTTCTATATGAATGCAATAGATAATACTTCATTTTGAGATCTCATAAATAATTGTAAATGATATGATACATGAGAATATGATATGGAAATGTGTAAAATGAATATGGACATGTTAACAGGTGATTAGTGGAATCCGCCAGATGCTAAGAATCCGCCAGATGCTAATAAAATAAGGGAGGCTCTGTCCGGGTCTCCACAGAAATAAGATATATAAAAAAAAAAAATTTCTACACATAGAATACATGTTTTAAATGACATCAAAAGTTTACAATAGATATGATAAAACAAGATAGGGTGCTTCGGCACCGAATGTGGCACTTCTTGCTCGGCTATACGGTAGACGGGTAAGGGGCGTCACATTTAGTGGTATCAAGCATGCTTGGTCATAGCAGCTTGGGCTATTTTACAACTGCTCATTTTCAAGGCAAAGATGGTAATAGGAAAATGTGTTCTGAAGATTGTCCTGATGGTCCCATTTGGTTTTATGCGGAAGATAGGATCTGTTGCTTGAATAAGCTGCATATTGTTGTGGAGCTTTTCGTAATTTACAGTCACTCTATAGGAACAAGCTTTGGTAGCTCAGTTCAGAAAAGCTGCCTTGGAATCTAGACAATAGTTAGTGTTGTCTCTGTATCAGCTAGAACGTAGAGTGCATCTGATGAGACTCCTACATTAGATAGATGTACAGGAGACTACAAATTCAAAGGATCCTCATCGAGAGATACGTGCAAAGCATACCCATGTCTAAAGCAAGGAGTGCATAAGAAAGATTGATACTGAAATTCAATTTGCTTAGATTCAGATTCATTTTGCTTAGTATGACCATCAAGTATTACACAAGCTCAGAACGTCAGGCATATACTTTCATTGCTAAGTGTAACTATTAAATTTACTTACTATAAAGGGGTGGGGGAGGATATTTTTCTATAAATCATCTGGAAATACACATCTAATGTTTGATAATCCAGGGTGTAAAATGAAAGAACACATGAACTTACATATGGAATTTATGTAAACCTGCATTCCAATCGGAAACTGATACCAGGCTTTAGATCCCAGATGCACTACATTCTTCAAGTAGTTTAAGCAAGTTATGTTCAGGAGCACTGATGGATGGTAGAATCAATCTATTGGACTGAATTGGCCGCGTCTTTGTCCCTGCAGTTTCAGATTCAAGCGCCCCATCTTCTTTCATAACAGGCAAGTCAGCCCTCCTCCTCACAGTTGCCGATACTCTCTCTTTCCATAGTCTTCCATCCTGACATTTGAGAAAGATGATATCAAAATCTATAGAACACAGCAGCAGTCAGCTAAAAGAATCAAGCGTGTGCAACAAAAAACTGGATATCTTTTATATATCAACAAATTTCTATTCTGTAGTACCCTATGACACAAAACTGAATGTAGAATCCACTCCCATCAGTTCTCAACGGTCATATTCTCCTTGATCATTTAATTTCTCAATTGCTGCCAGTTCTCACTTAAGGCATGCCTGGCTCATTTCATGAGAGTACTGTAAGGCAAGAGCTTTCTGCTGTACACACAAGAAATCACCCTAAACAGAACATAAGGAAGGCAACATTTCCTTTCATAGCAAGTCATTCAGCTATTACAATGGACCGTAAAATGCACATTTAATTCGTCTTTCCTTAACTGTATTGATTATACACCGACGAGCTAGTTCTAGAAAATTACTCATCTAGGAGCCAAAGATAATAAAGAATATTGAATAGCTAGAGTAGATGTTTCCAGCAGTGTGCTTCAAAGAATATTAAAGAAAAATGCACATATCATTATACCCTCAATAATTTCTACATGAAAAAGTAGTTTTTAATAAATTAAAGCATTGTTAAAGAATTTCTCATTTTTTTTTTAGATAGCTGGTAGCTTCTCCATATAACAGCTCATAAGTAGCTTAAAACTACTAGCTCAGAGGAAGCTCATGAGCAAGGATTATTTCAATAAGAATAATTTTTCATACATGAGCACAAGTCATGTAATCTTCTAAGTATTTTGTTGGACGTGTTGAAATCCAGTTCTTTACTAGACCCTTTATTTCTCTTGCTGGATACTTGCTCCTCTTTGTTATTCCTGTTGCCTCCCTGCTCTTCTTGAATCCTCAGCAATATCTTCCTACAAAATCCATTCCCTGGTTCCATTACAAAAAGCATAGTATGTCCTTACTCCTTACTATGTTACATCCTAAACTGAAATCTCTTTATGGTAGACTTTCCTCACCCAACCTTCCTACCAGGAGTACCACAACTCTCAAAGTTATAATTCTTTTATCCTAGCCCTTCATCACATGACATCCTTCATCACATGACATCCTGCATCAGTCATATAATGTTATGAGCTCCAATCAGTTACCCAAGGACCAGGGAAATTCAGTTTAAGCTGGATCCCTACCTTGGGCAGATTTACAGGCACTATTCACATGGGAAAAAAGAAGCTGGATTAGATGTGGCTGTTTAAGTTCAAAATTTAAACTTCAGTTGCTGCAAACAAACTTGAGTGATTTAGCTTCAGAGAATCTTGATTTTTCTGTTATATTTTTGTATTTAAAAGCTAGTTGAAATTAATGAAACGGCAGCTAAGTTCATTTCAGGATTAAGTCTCCTAAATACTCAAGAGAAAGGTTCTCTCTAGCAAGCCCTTTTAGTTCTTCCACAAAAGTTTACCCTTGGACACCAATAAACCTGGTCCTTGCAGATTTCTCACTAACAAAGGCCAGAACACTAATAAACCTCAACCCAGTAGCTCCTCACTTGCAGATTTCTCTGTTAATTGCCCTTGGACACAATACCATCAGATTCAGATGTATCCCCAGGATATTGGAAAGACTGCCTTCTGCATTCATTATGAGCATTTTGAATTCCTTGTCATGCAGTTTGGATTAACAAATGCCCCCTCCATCTACCAAGCACTCATGAACAAGGTATTCCAACCATGCCTTAAGAAATTTGTTCTTGTATTTTTTGACAATATTTTGATTTAGTCGTTCTTGGACAGAGCATCTCCAGCACATGTGCTTGGTTTTCCTTGCGCTTCAAGTGCAGCGCTTTACTTAAAACAATCAAAGCTCAACTTTGGACAGCAGCAACTATACTACTTGGCCCATGTTATATCTTCCACAGGAGTTGCAGATGATAACACAAAGATTTAGGCTATTATGGAGTGGCCATTATCAAGTGTTGTAAGAGAGCTATGTGGATTCCTTAGGCTCGCTACTGCAAGTTCATCAAAGATTGTGGAACAATTGCAGGGCCATTGACCTCACCATCAATTCACAACTAGCAAACATTTCCATTCCAATGAAAAAATATTATGTTTCAATGCAGTATTGACAATTTTGCCCACATTCATGCAATGTTGTGGAAGGGTGGCATAATGGTGATGGTTGTAAATTGTCAGTACAACAAAGGCAATAGCAGTTTCATGCTGCTAAAGATAGTAGGATTGAATTTACATGAAAGTGGCATTAGTGGTGCAGATATTGGAATGAATTATACTGGAACATCAGCACTTTTTCCAGTAGCCATATTCAAATATAAGAACAACCTACGCTAAAATTACAAAAGCCAACAGTGACCAGTGGCAGTTGCTGGTGGCCAGTAACAGCCAAGAGTGACTAGTGGTAGTCAGTAGACATACATGTGTCTGTTTGTGTGATTTCCTAGTAGGTTTGTTCCTTTTCAGTAAATTTCTGAAATCTAGATTTGAAAATGGCTTAATTTTCCTAAGCACCTGTTACACATATAGGACAAAGAAGATAAATAGTAATAAGCAATAGAAGAGTCGAGTAGTTTAGAATAACAGAATTAGTTAGTAGCAGTTGCACTATTATTGTGTAAAAGGAGAATCCTCATCTGTATTCATTCATGCTATTCCAAGAATCAATAAACAAGAATACTCTTCTCTTATCTCTAATATTCTCTTTTCTTCTCATCCAATCTATTTTTCTTCTCATCTACTCTATCTTCTTTTTATCATCTACTTCTATCTCTTTTCTCATCCAATACGTTCTTCATTAGTTATCTTGAGTTTCGAAAGCGTTCAGGGCTGACATGTAACAAGTGGTATCGGAGCTTGGTTTTGAGGTGGGATTGCTTCCAAACTTCCTTACTGAAGTCGCAATTATGAGCAGATGAATGGGAGTCTCCTCAATTCCAGGTTTTTCCCTCTCTTGTTCCTCTAATTCTTCTTACTTCCCCTGAAATTTCTTCCCTTCTTTCCCTTTATTTTCTTCTTCTTCTCCGCAGATCTTATTTCTTCTTCTTCTTTCTTTCTTTCTTGAAATTCTTGAATCAAATTTCTTTCTTCTTCTATTTTTCTTCTTCAATTTTTCACTTCCTGCATTTCAAGAAACCTATTTCTTGAAATTCTTGAAACTTTTGTTCTTCCTCCATTTTTTTTCCCTAATTTCTTCTTTCTCGAGAACCATACTTTTCCAAATTTCAGAAATATTTGTAATTAAAAAAAAAATTCCTTCCCCCAAGTTCCTATTTTGATTTCCAAGAATTAGATCTCTACTCTTCCTTGATTTTCTTGTTTTCCTGAAGTTCTTGTTCCTCTCTCAATTTTCTTGGAAACAAGACACAATTAGAGTATCAGACCATGGGAACACAATCTTAGGAAGAAAAGATTTTTATGGGTATAAGTAAAATTCTTGATAGAAGATTAAGGAGTCAGGAAGAAGAATTGGTGCAAAAATTGGCGAAAAAAAAAAAACAAATTGTTTCAACAGAAATTAGAGAAGTTGAAGGAATCAATTCATAAGGTAGAGGAGCAGATAACTAACGCAGATCAGCTGCTTGGAACTCCTGAAAAGCCAAGTATGGAACAAGATGACTTAGGAGAAAATTTCAATAAGAATGACCAGGAATCTGAGGTGAAGAAAGAACTCCATCTTGACCAGGAGAGGAACAAGAAATTGATTTCTAGTACAATTTCAATCAATCCAATTCCTACAGCTGTATTTGGAATTCATAGGGACATAAACATCAAGCTCCTTAATGAAAGTGTTGCAATCTTAGATAATGGTATTGTTTTGCTAAATACACAACTTCTAAGGAATATGATATGGTCATCAGAGTTTTGCACAATCAACATCCTATCCAAGTAAGATATGTTGACGGGGAGCACCTCGGTGCAGTTGAGTACAATTTGTTGGTGGGATACTGAACAATCAAGCTACTGAAATGGAAGTTGAGGAATCTTTTTCATCATTTGGCCATGTTCAAGATGTCTATCTCATGCCTTATGAAGTAAAGATTGGTAGAAGTGTCTTACAATTGAGAAATTGCAATCATTTACTGCTCAAAGAGACTGAGTTTGCAATTAGAAGAAGGCAGAGGAAGAAGATGTGTTTCTTCAGATATTGCAATTATCTACTGCTAAAAGAGAATGAGTTTGAAATGAGAAGGCAGAGAAAGAAAATCAGGGCCTTGCTGAAGCTATTTGTTTGCCCAATGACTCTCCAAGAAGCTGGTTCCAGTGTTATACTGCTGCAAACGATGTTCACCAACAAAGTTCCAGCTGAGGTGCCATTTGGGAAGTCAGAACCTTCATTCCTAAAGGCTGAGTTCTAGATTTTCAACAAGAAGGTTCTCAACAACATAGTTTTCCTGAATTCACTATTGAATCTATATGGAATAAGGAATTACTACCAATCAAAACAGTTAGCTGTTTAATATCAACAATCTGTTCACCAGATCACACTTTTATACAAACTAATAATAAATTGTATTGTTCTCCACAATCAATTGTACTTGTACCTTTGGAGTTGTCAAACTAGAATCAGGCTTTATCTCTTCAAGATCGGCTAATTCGATATATTTGGGGTAAATTTCACTATCCCTCAACTTAGGGTGTTGTAACAATACCATTTTTGAACATCAATTTGTATCACAAAACTCATTAAACATTAATTCAATTAATAATAAAGTCCTTTTGACCATATTTAGATTTTCTTTCTTTGCATATAATACGTTTTTCTCATAAATTAATTTTTCTCTTCACTCCTTTCTCTCTACTCCACACAACCCCCATCCCCCACACACCCCTCCCCCACCTCTCTCTTTCTCTTTGCTCTCTCTCTAACACAACCCAATCCAAATTTCTAAGCTTCCCCATAATCAATTCACAACAACAAACCATCTAAAATCTGTTTCTCCAAGTAAAATTATGATGTTGAGCCATGGAGAACTCACATCTCTCACTTCCTTAGAAATCAACAACTACTTTAATTTTGTATCTTTTCCAATAGGAGGATTATACGCCCCAAATATGACAAATCTTCAGTTTTTCAAATCCTCAGATTTGAAAACATATGCAATTGCTCCTTCCTTCACTTATGCATTCAAGAATAGATCATTGTCAAAAGCAAGAGTCATTTCCAGAATGTGGTCTGCCCTCCTAATAAGAATTGCTAGAAATCATAAGTTGCAAAAAACCTGAGCTAATTATTGGCAGTAATTGGCAGTAATGAGGAAACGCTATTATTAGTGTCCTTTCTTACCTATCTCAGAATTGGTGATCTTTCAAAGCAAGTCTGGACTTTATAGGTCTTAAATACCTTAGAGATATGAAAAACTCTTACTGCCAAATCTCCAGTCCATGCTAAATGGAATGCAATTCCTTCTTCTTTCCCTTGTAAATTTGAGTATAACTAATCAAAGGATTTTGGAGGGTAATTATCACTCGAGATCACTCAATTTTATGAGCCATTTCATAAAAGTCACTCAACCATAATTTCTTTCCTAAAACTCATTTAACTTCAATTTGAGTATTATTAAAGTCACTGTGACCAGATATTGCAAGTTTCTAGGTTAATTGGTCAAATTTTCACTCACAGTCACTCAACTTTAATATTTTTTATTTTTCAGTACTGTCACTCAACTTCAATTTTTTTTCTTAAAACTCAAAGCTCCATCAATTTCAATTTGAGTAAGTCTCCGTTAGCTATAATTGGAGGTTTACAAGTTACCACAAATAAAATATTTCTCTCTCCTCACATCTCTCCTAATTTCACATTTTCTAATCACAATAACAACATCATGTAATACCTTAAAAATTTTAGAAATAGGATAAATTACATTGACAGTACCTTAACTTAGAGGTATATAACAGTACAGCACCTAAACTTTAATTTGTATAACAAAACTTTCTGTTCTTTAATTTAAGTAACATAAAATCCCAGTAACGTTCAACAGTTAGTTTCTAGGTTTTTTTCTTTTCTTTTTTGGCTAACATGGCACTTATCAGATTGAAAATTATATTTTCTATTTATTAATTTAACACATGTCAAGAAAAAAACTTAATTTTGTTCTCTATCTACCCACAATCCCAATGATTCAAATTACACATATTGACATTTCAACAAGCCAAAACCTATTTACCTTAAATTATCAATCTCTTAAAACATAATTTTTAAATTTAAAAACGCTACGTCAACATAAATAATCTAGAAACCAGCTACTGAATATCACAAAGGGGTTTATATTACTTAAATTAAAAGGTAATAAAATTTTGTGTTACCAATTGAAGTTTAAGTACCTTACTGTTACATACCCCTAAGTTGAGGTATTGTCTATATAATTTATCCTTAACAAATATATAATTTATTAATTTGATTATTTTAATATTTTTTAATACATTTTGAGATTTATTTTAAAAGTTTTAAATTTAAATTTATATTATTGAATTTAAGTGTATTTGGGGTAATACTGTTTATTTATAATTTAAATGAATAAATTGAAATAATTAGCGATAGTTTGTAGAAAATATAATTATTTCAATTTATTCCTTCAAATTAAAATGGTAATAGCGTGAATATAGACTACAGAGCAATAGAAAAGAATGTGAATTATACTAGAAAGATTAAATTTTTAGAAATAAAGGAAACACTTAAGAGAATGAAAGTGGGTAAAGCCTGTGGACCCGATGGAATACCAATTGAAGTGTGGAAGTGTTTGGGAGATATGAGAGTAACATAGTTAACTAAATTGTTTAATAAGATTCTAAATTCAAAGAAAATGCCTGATGAATGGAGAAGTATTTTAGTACATATTTTTAAAAATAAGGGAAACATGCAGAGTTGCTCAAACTATAGGGGAATTAAACTCATAAGTCATACTATGAAGTTGTGGGAGAGAGTTGTGAAACATCGACTACGTCATGATACTTCTATCTCTCCCAATCAATTTGACTTCATGCCTGGTCATTCAACTATGGAGGCGATCTTTCTCATCAGAAGCTTGATGAAGAAATATAGAGATGCGAGAAAAGATTTACACATGGTTTTTATCGATTTGGAAAAGGCTTATGATAGTGTTCCAAGAGATGTCTTATGGAGAGTGTTAGAACAAAATGAGGTATCTATTAGGTACATACAAGTGTTGAAAGACATGTATGAAGGAGCAATTACTATTATGCGCACAGTGGGAGGGGACACAAGAGATTTTCCTATCTCAGTTGGATTACACCAAGGTTCAGCTGTAAGCCCTTACCTTTTTACATTAGTTTTAGATGAATTAACGAAACATATACAAGAGAGTATTCCTCGGTGCATGACGTTTGCGGATGATATAGTTCTGATAGATGAGATACAAGAAGGAGTTAATAGAAAGCTAGAGCTTTGGAGAAGTACTCTAGAGTCAAAAGGCTTTAAGTAAGTTAAGTAGAAAGAAGACAGAATACATGCATTGCAAGTTCAGTGAAGGCCAAACTGGTGATAGGGAATGAGTTAATTTGGATGGAGTGATACTGTCCCAAAGTAATTACTTTAAATATCTCAACTCAGTTCTTCAAGTAGATGGGAGATGTGAGGAGGATGTTAATCATAGGATTAAAGCCGGATGGTTGAAGTGGAGAAGTGCCACGAGAGTTTTATGTGATCGCAAGATTCCCAATAAGTTAAAAGGAAAATTTTACCGTACAGCCAAACAACCGGCCATGTTATATAGTAAGGTGTATTGGGCACTGAATGAGTCGTATTTGTCTAAGATAAGAGTTGCGGAGATGAGAATGCTAAGGTGGATGAGTGGCCATACTAGACTAGATAAAGTCCATAATGAGAGTATTAGAGAAAAGGTAGGAGTGGTACCAATTGAAGATAAGTTGAGAGAAGGGAGATTGAGGTAGTTTGGTCATGTGAAACATAGACATACGGAGGCTCCAATTAGACAAGTAGAGCACATTAGGGTAAAGGATAGAAAGAAAAGTAGGGGTAGACCTAAACCAGACTTGGAAGACAGTAGTACAACATGACCTAAAAGCATTATACATTTCTGAGGATTTAACCCAAAATCGTTTAGAATGGAGAAAGAGAATCCATACACCCGACCCTAAATTTTTGGGATAAAGGCTTAGTTGAGTTGAGTTGAGTTGAGTTGAGCTGAGTTGAGTTGAGCTTATTCCTTCAAATTACAAATAAATGGTATGAACCAGTATAAATATTATATTTTTCTACCTTTCGTCATAGTATTGTGAGAAATTTAGAAAACACATTGAAATTAGGAATTAAGAGTTCTCAGTGATTGTATCTTACTTTTTTTTTTTCATCATAGTAGAACCTTTTTCTCTCGTCTTGCCTGTGGATATAGACGTTACAGTCAAACTACATAAATATTATGTTCATTCTTTTTCTTCTCTTTATGCTGTGTGATTATGCGATTGTGTGTATACTTTAAATTTGCATACCTTTTTACATTAGTTTTAAATGAATTAACAAAACATATACAAGAGAGTATCCCTCGGTGCATGACGTTTGCGGATGATATAGTTCTGATAGATGAAACACAAGAACGAGTTAATAGAAAGCTAGAGCTTTGGAGAAGTACTCTAGAGTCAAAAGGCTTTAAGTTAAGTAGAAAGAAGACAGAATACATGCATTGCAAGTTCAGTGAAGGCCGAACTAGTGATAAGGAAGGAGTTAATTTGGATGGAGTTAATTTAGATGGAGTGATACTGTCCCAAAGTAATTACTTTAAATATTTCAGCTCAGTTCTTCAAGTAGATGGGGGATGTGAGGAGGATGTTAGTCATAGGATTAAAGCCGGATGGTTGAAGTGGAGAAGTGCTACGAGAGTTTTATGTGATCGCAAGATTCCCAATAAGTTGAAAGGAAAATTTTACCGTACAGCCATACAACCGGCCATGTTATATAGTAGGGAGTATTGGGCACTGAATGAGTCGTATTTGTCTAAGATAAGAGTTGCGGAGATGAGAATGCTAAGGTGGATGTGTGGCCATACTAGACTAGATAAAGTCCGTAATGAGAGTATTAGAGAAAAGGCAGGAGTGGTACCAATTGAGGATAAGTTGAGAGAAGGGAGATTGAGATAGTTTAGTCATGTGAAACATAGACATACGGAGGCTCCAGTTAGACAAGTAGAGCACATTAGGGTAAAGGATAGAAAGAAAAGTAGGGGTAGACCTAAACTGAATTAAAGGACAGTAGTACAACATGACCTAGAAGCATTATACATTTCCGAGGATTTAACCCAAAATCGTTTAGAGTGGAGAAAGAAAATCCATATACCCAACCCCAAATTTTTGGAATAAAGGCTTAGTTTAGTTGAGTTGAGTTGAGTTTATTCCTTCAAATTACAAATAAATGGTATGAACCAGTATAAATATTATATTTTTCTACCTTTCGTCATAGTATTGTGAGAAATTTAGAAAACACATTGGAATTAGGAATTAAGAGTTCTCAGTAATTGTATCTTACTTTTTTTTTTCATCATAGTAGAATCTTTTTCTCTCGTCTTGCCTATGGATATAGACGTTACAGTCAAACTACATAAATATTATGTTCATTCTTTTTCTTCCCTTTATGCGGTGTGATATGCGATTGTGTGTATACTTTAAATTTGCATACCTGTTTTAACATTACTAAAACTTTTAAAATTGGATAGAAAGGAAAATTCAAGAAAAGCTCAAGATAAACGAGATCATTAGGCATAAAAAATTATAAATAAAGAGTAGTTACCCATAAGAAATGCATATAGAAAAGAAATTTAGGGTTTGGAGGGGGTGTGAACAATACCACATGTATTATAGTTGCAAAAGAAAGAGCATTCAAAACCAAATCAAAATACTCAATCCCACTATCAAAAACCTTACAAGCAAAATTTTGGAAAATTCTAAAACAACAATAACTAGTAAACAAATTTTTTCTAAATAAAAAAAAAATCCTACAAAATAATGAATTTTGTAAATGGGGAATTACATAAGACTCTAGATAGGAAAACTTTGTAGATAACCTAATGTTATATAATTAAGAATTAAATCAAAATAATTCCTGAACTTTTTTCTGCAGCATATCAGTAGACCAAACGCATGTTCATAGGATGTATGCAAGTTGAATACCAAGTGTTGAAAAAGAAATAACAACTAAAACCTAAAAATGTGAACTTCTGAAAACTTAGAAAAATAACCAGATAACTGAAATGAAGTAAAGAGAAGACCAAATCTTCATCCATTGTTGAATGCTCTATCCCCTCAAATACACAACTTTTCCTTTGCATTCCACATGACATGAAAGCACTGCCTGATGTAGCTTTAGGAAGGCAGTGAAAAAGGAAGTATAGAAGGCAAGAAGAGGGTGGGAGAAAGAAGGAAGGACACCCTTCCTTCATTGTTTGGATAACAAAGAAAATGAAGATTGGTACCTAACAGAAATTTTTTCTGAAAAGGCTAAAAGAGCCGCTCAAGCATGTTTTTATTTGTTGGTAGAAAGAGCAAACTAAAATTGCACCCATTTTCTACTCTTTCCCATCCTAAGCTCTCCAATTTCATAGAATTGAAAATTCTAAGATCCACTGAAAAAGGGAGCTTGTTCTTTTCCTTTCCTTCCAACCAAATAAACGACTGAACCTTTCACCTCATCTATTTTCTTTTCCCTTTTCTTGTCCACTCATTCTTCTACCAAACCACACAAAATGTTAGGCAATACATCTCTAAATCAGAAGTGTTAGTAAAAAATTACCTTATATCATAAACTTAAAACTCACCAAAAAATTAGTGTGCTCAAGAAGAAAAATATACTAGTCAATGTTGCCACAGAATATGATGACTTGAATCACTTGACATTATTTGTAAGTCTTTGACAATCATGTAATCAAATTATGCACACAGGAAAAACTAATTGAATTTGGTACAATAAATGCAATATGAACTAACCAGACATCTGTGAAAGAGAGGGAAAACAGGGGAGGGAGGAGTGGGAGGAGATGATCAATATCTTTCAACCCATTGGAATAGATTAGAACAACAACAAAAGGAAACATCAATTTGGTACCAAGAATACAAAATTCATAAACAATATACGAAAAGAAAAATCAGTAATCAAGCTTACGTTAAGAATTGAAGGTTCAGGTTGTGGGCAAAGAATTGGTTGATCGCTGTCGAGAGGCTCAATTGGGTGCTCAACTGGCTTAAACTCTACTGCTACTTCAATCCCATGAGGAGCAGAAGCAGCGGCAGCGGCTGCCCTGGTAAGGTCTGCATTTGGGGGCAATACTTCCCTCTCATCCTGCGACATGTAAGCCATTCATTAACCAAACAAATTTACAAATTAACAATTAGCGTCCTAGAACAGATACAAACATCAAATCCATTGAAAAAATGGCCGCAAACTAAGAAATTGGAGAGCGGACCTAATATAAAAAAGGAAGGAAGAAAGAAAGAAAGAAACAGAATGTGATAACAGCAGCAGAATACCAATGGTCCAAGATCAGGATAATCCTCCACTGGACATAATAAAAATGTTTCAGCATAAATCAAATAAATTTAAGAACAACCAATTACAATTGTAAAGGTCAAACCTACAGAAAATCACCAAATCAAATCCAGCTTGAAGAAATATAGTGCAGGAGACGAAGTCAACCCATGCAAGAAATTTTTCTTCCCACTATAATTCACTACTATTCAAGAAAAAGATTACAGAGATTCTAACAGTAACAATCACCAATCAAATTTAAAAATAGAACAAAATAGGAAAAAAAGAAAGAAGAAACAGCAAAACCATAACGATATTGTTCAATTCCTTGAAATAGTAGAAACAGACACAAAGGTTTCTTACAATAGCACTCTGGGTTCGTCTATGGCCAACTCTACGAACAGAAAATCTTGAGAAAATACCCACCATTCTTTTAGAAGCAAAAGGGTATTCCGATATCAATTTTGCTGCACAATAACAGATCACAGTCTCTTTATCTCTCCCTCTTTCTCTCTCAAAAACTGTACGTATACACAGAAACAGAAAATTATTAAAACAGATGTTTGATAATGATGAACTAATCTCTCTCTCTCTCTCTCTTTCTCAATAGAAAAACATAGAAAAAGAAGATGATAAGGCGGTTTAGGCTTGCTTGGCGCAATGAGTTTTGTCTGGCGTGTGGAATCTGAGTGTTTTTCCGTAGCAAAATAAAATGTATAGTTTTGTGCCGAGAATAGATAGATTAAAAAAGATTTTGTGTGAGAGAATCCATTTGGAAGAAACAAATCCAATGCTACAGATAGATAAAGACTGCCTTTGGAGAAGATACTGTTGCTGTCACTGTCGTTGGACCCACACACCCACGCCTACCGCCCTAGTGGCGGGACTGACATCACGCTCCTAAACAGAGTAAACGTCCCACTTAAAAAAATTTCTAAACCATCGTACGAATGGAGAATTTTTTTTTATAAAAATGAAAAAATATTTAGGAAAAACTACTTTTTCATAATTAATACCTATCTCTTTAATTTTAAAACTCAACAGTATCATTCCTGAATTTTGAAACTGTCAAAAATGAAGTCCTTTCACTTAAAAGTGTCCTTAGTGAATTATGAAATGATCATATTACCCTTAATTAAATTAAAAATTTCCTAAGAAAAACCTACCACCTCTCTGTACACCTCTCGTTATTCAAAAAATGTTCATTCTGTAATGATGCTTCTCTTAGGCATTTCATCAAACAAGAGAAAGGCATTGCGCAAATCAACATGCATTTCTCATTTGCTTGTTGAACAATCATAAATTCTCATTCTTATCACCTCTCTCTTACAACAATAACAATATAACCCCTCTACTTCTTGCCCTTTTCGATTTTTCTCTCTATTTCAGTCTCCCCTCTCTTTTTCTCTTCCATTGATGCCTCTATTCCCCCCTATTGATTTCTTTGATTCTTTCTTTATTCACTTTTCCCACCCCTTGCTCCTTTCAAGTCCCCTCTTGATCTCTCCTCTCACCTGTAATGCTGTTAAGTTATCTGTAAGACCCTTTGCTGCCTCGACACCATCACACAGAGCAGAGCACCTCCCCATGCCAATTGCCACCATCGTCTATCACTTGCAAGTTGCAATCCCTCACTGCCTTGCCACCATCGCATCTCCCTTCCTCCCTCCCTCCCTCAAAGAAATTGCATGTCACCCTCTCTCCACTCAAATGCCTCCATAAAAGCTTGGTACGGAAGGGAGGTGAGCTGGGTTTGGTCTCATGTAAGTTTTTTGGTCGGTGAGAGGAGCAAGAGGTTCTTTGCGAGAGGTGAGTGAAGGGGGGTGGGAGCCGAGATTAAGGAATGAGGTAAGGAGCTGATTGCTGTGGGTTTGGTAGGGAGAAAGACAGTAGAGTTGATGGGCTAATGTCAAAGGAGAAGAAAAATGGGTTTGCGAGGAGGCTTTCTTCAACTGGATACGAGGAGAGCTCAGAAAGTTTCTTAGCAAAGTGAAGAAGTGAGGGACAGAGGGAGGATTAAGAACGGAACTTGGAGGGTATTTAGATCTTTTTCTATTTAATTAATGGAGAATGGACGAAAATATGAACGAATGGACTTTGAATCGTTCAAAACCGAGGAATGAAACTGTTGAGTTTCAAAAATAGAAAAAAATATATATTAATTATAATATATCTCAGTAATTAAAAAATAATTTTTTAAATATTTAATAAAAAATTATAAATGAATCTACAAATAAAACTAATCATTCATATAAAAAAATATACAGATAATTTAAAAAATTATTTATAAATCATATAGATTAATTAATGACAAGCTCTGCACTTAACTCTTTGAGTCTCTATGATCTTTTTTATAAATTTTATCAGATAATTTTTAAATTAAAATTTTTTATTAAATAAAAAATATATAATTTATAGGGTAATCTTCTAGAAAAAATCAACATATTTTTTAATAAAAACACATAAAAACTCTATAAAAAAAAATAAAATACCTTAAAAAGATATAAAAGTATTACAAAAAAATAAAATCTAGTAATCAAAATAAATATAAAAATTTATTCACTCAAAATTTATTAATAATGATAAATTTAAAGAAAAATACCTAAATTTTATTCTAGATAGACATAGACTTATGAGTTGCTAGAGTAGTAATAGTAATAATAATAATAATAATAATAATAATAATAATAATAATAATAATAATAATAAAAGGGAGAAGTTGCCTCCAATAAAAAAACTTGCTGGCAGCCACCTATGAATGCAGAAATTTTTCTGCAAAAGCAAACACATAATATTTTTTCCCTAAATTTTTTAATTTTTTACTGAATTTTTATAATTTTATTTGATCACTTTATTTTTTTTATTTATTATTTTTCTATAATATATACAAATGTATGAAATGGGGGAAAATATTAATTATAATATATTTCGGTAATAAAAAAATAATTTTTTAAATATTTAATTGAAAATTATAAATGAATCTATAAATAAAACTAATAATTCATATAAAAAAATATAATAATTTAAAAAATTTAATAATATTTATAAAGCATATAGATTAATTAATAGCAAGCTCTGCACTTAATTCTTTGAGTCTCTATTATCTTTTTTATAAATTTTATCAGATAATTTATAAATTAAAATTTTTTATTAAATAAAAAATATATAATTTATAGGGTACTCTTCTAGAAAAAATCAAAATATTTTTATATCAAAAATACATAAAAACTCCATAAAAAGAGATAAAATACCTTAAAAAGAAATAAAAGTATTAAAAAAAATTAAAATCTATCAATCGAAATAAATATGAAAATTTATTCATTCAAAATTTATTAATTCAAAATTTATTAATAGTGATAAATTTAAAGAAATATGCCTAAATTTTATTCTAGATAGACATAGACTCATGAGTTGCTAGAGAAATAATAATAATAATAATAATAATAATAATAATAATAATAATAATAAAGGGAGAAGTTGCCTCCAATAAAAAAACTTGCTGGCAGCCACCTATGAATGCAGAAATTTTTCTGCAAAAGCAAACACATAATATTTTTTCCGTAAATTTTTTAATTTTTTACTGAATTTTTATAATTTTATTTGATCACTTTATTTTTTTTATTTATTATTTTTCTATAATATATACAAATGCATGAAATGGGGGAAAATATTAATTATAATATATTTCGGTAATAAAAAAATAATTTTTTAAATATTTAATTGAAAATTATAAATGAATCTATAAATAAAACTAATCATTCATATAAAAAAATATACAGATAATTTAAAAAATTTAATAATATTTATAAAGCATATAGATTAATTAATAGCAAGCTCTGCACTTAACTCTTTGAGTCTCCATTATCTTTTTTATAAATTTTATCAGATAATTTTTAAATTAAAATTTTTTATTAAATAAAAAATATATAATTTATAGGGTACTCTTCTAGAAAAAATCAAAATATTTTTGTATCAAAAACACATAAAAACTCCATAAAAAGAGATAAAATACCTTAAAAAGAGATAAAAGTATTACAAAAAAATTAAAATCTATCAATCAAAATAAATATGAAAATTTATTCATTCAAAATTTATTAATAGTTGTCGACACCATATTTTGGCCGATCCCCAGAATCAATAAACTTCGAAACCGATCCCTAGCACTAAGTCTCTCCTTGCCATCTAACCACAGTTCCGATCTCTCTTCACAGAGAGTTAAGTCAATGCTAAGCTCTCGTATCCGTTAAAGCCTTATCGGTCTCTCAAATCATTCACCGATCTCTCAAGCCAATTGTCAAATATCCTGACCAGTTAACTACATTCCCGATCTCTCTTGTCAGACGAAATTGAACTAACGCTAGATCCTTGCAGCCAGTACTCATGGTCGACCCCCCTTTTAAAAGTTTAGGAATAATCAAGTTAAGGTTCCAATCCGGTTTAAGGAAGATCCCGATCTTAGATGTTCAAGCCAAATTTTCAATTAAGTTCCGTTTAGCGTTGGTTCCTTACCAATCTCATGCATATTGTATTTTCCGATCTCTCACACTTAGGATAATAATCGCTTTCAGTTATTTCAATATACTCAGACAATCAAGTGTTTAGGAATTTTCCGATCACAACCATTCATCGAACAAAAGAGGCATTTCATTTCATTTCATTTCAGAATTTGTACAAGTTATTCGGCTGGGGGATCACCCCCAGCCTGATCTACATTTCGCTCACCCTCTCCCTCCTCTTCGCTATCCTCACCCTCGCCCCCGGGAGCCAGGTCGGCCATCCAAGAGAAGTCCTCCTCTGGGTAACACTTCTGGAGTTCAGCCAAGAGGTCCTTGTGAGCATTCACATAAGCACCGGCTATTCCTGTCACCATTTCTTCATCTTTTGCCTTAAGCTCCTCGATAAGTTGAGCGACCTGAGAAGCTTCGTTGGCCCGAAGCGCCTGGACTTCCCCGAGAGCACGATCCCTTTCAGCCAGAACATGAGACTGTTGGCCACATCTTCATAGAACCGCGCCCCTCAACTTGAGATATGTAATCCTGAGTGGATGAGAGTTGGGATCGGAGGGAAGCCACTTCCTGACTCTTCTTCTCGACCTCCTTACCCAGGCGATGAGCCTTTTCCCGAACTATGTGCTGGTTCACCAGACACTCCACGTTCAGGCTCATGGATCGAGTCAGGATATCGTCAAGGTTGTCCGGAGACAGTCTGTCCCAATCCTCCCGAAGGCAGATGGAAGACCCCAAGACTTTGGCAAAACCAGGGTTCTCCCGAACAGTCCGGTTATTCTCCAGGGAAGCGACCAACGTTTGAGCGCCACGAGAAAGGGGCCTCACAGAAGATTGGGAAGGACCCTTTTCTGAGCTTGGAGCAACTGGAGGAGGTGGAGGCTGCTCTTCTCATCGACGAGGAGATCGGATAGCTTCTGCGATCGGCAAACCCGAAGGTCGAGGCAGACCCGAAGGTCGAGGCGGACCTCCTTGTATCTCCCCAGGTTCATGGCCGGGTGTTTGAAGCAGTTCCGAACGCTTCATCTCTTTTATCTTCCGAGAAATCTCTCTTTCTTTCTTCCGCTTCCTGGAACCCTCACCACCCGCCATACCTGCACAAAGAAGAGGTCAGTGAGATCGCTAAGGTCCTAAGATCTAAGATGCAGAAAATACCAATGTCGAGGTCAGAGAGCGGAAGTTCGCGATCTTGGCCGGTGATCAATCATGCGGTCAATGGTACGACTCGGCGATCCACCGCATCTAAACAGGAGAACTTTTGAGTGGCCGCCTGATTCTTCAATTCCATCACTATTAGGCCTTCCTCCCTGTTCAGGGTAATACGCTTCGGAATCAAGGGCCCCTGGTGCCACCAGCTACGGGGGAAGTCCTCAAAGCAGCTCGGATTTTTGCTCCTCAGAATGAAGAAGCGGTTTTTCCAGTTCTTAAGGGAGGAGGGCAAATCAGTAAAGAGCCCACAATGAGGCTTCGCCTGAAAGAACAAGTGTTAAATCGTCCTTTGTGAGTTAGCACTGCTGATTCGCGAACACCTTTGCCGTAGGACTGATTCCCTTAGCTCGGCACAGGCCTCGGAAGGCTACTAAGATCCGCCACAAGTTGGGGTGAACTTGAGCAATGCATACTCGGTGAAATTTTAAGACCTCCTTGAAGAAATCTTCTAGAGGGAACCGCAGACTGGCCTTTAACTGTTCCTCATATACAATAACCATGTCATTCTCTTCAAAGAAGTGATCGGCTCGGTGATCACCGTGACACCGGATAAGTTCGTACGAATCAGGACGAATATTGTATTCCTGGCTGAACGACTGCAGATCGGTTTCTTGCAAGATTGATGGCAGCTCGTCCATAGGAAGACTTTCCCTCCCTGAAGAATGTACACGCCTTGAAGGTTCTGCTTGCCCCCGAACTGGAACAGAGGCCCTAGGGGGTTCAGGTTGTGCGCTTGGCCCGACCACCTCTACTTCATCAGACGACCACGAGAACTGAATGGAAGGAGGACTCGTCGCTCTCTGACCTTCGGCGCCGCTCATTTTCAAAGGAAATAAAGAACTTAAACTAAAAAGAAGATCAAAGCCCTTACCGGAGTCTGATCGGCGTTGGAAGAACTTGAGAAAACGAGAGAACTTTGAAGTTGTGAGCAAGAGATTGAAAATGACATACAGGAGCAAATGGCTAACCCCCACCCCTATTTATACTCGTCCGAACATTTAATGCTCACGAGGTTCTAGGCAGCGCATCGGTTAGCGGGACACGCCAGCTGTTCTGACACGTCTCACGCATATTCCCAAGAAGGGATCAGTTAATTATAGAGCGGCAGATCAAAGTATTACGGATCGGATAAGTGTCATTCAAATGAAGAATCAGATCGGATAATCACATTAGAGATCAGAAAAATAATCAATGCAACAATAATAAGATAATAATCGAGAAAATAAAATCTTTATTTCCAAAAGATCGGATTACATCATTTGGGCGATCTCAAGAAGATCGGACTACATTTCCAAAAGTCAGATTACATCATCTGGGCGATCTCAAGATCGGAATACATTAGAGATCTGATTACATCGAAAAGCCGATCTCTAAAGATCAGCGGAACATCCTATCTAAAAGAGGCTTATGTCAAAGCCTACATTATGACTGATCCAAAGGGTGTAACCGACAACGAACTGAACCGCTGTCGGAACACCCAATGTGGAGGGAAACCGCTGTCGGAACACCCAATGTGGTGAGAAACCGAATAAACTCGGAAGAGCAACCGCTAAGGGTCAGCAGAACATTAGCAATTTGCTCAGCCAAAATCGATTCGCCGATTATTCCAGTTAAACGACTCGAGATCGGTATGATCGAGGTCCGCGATCCAGATCGGTCAATTGATCCAGTTCTCTCACCATCATCAGATAAGGTTATCGCTATTATTCGATTACCGGGGTCGTAAATTTTAAGTCGAGGAGTAAGGAAGTCCATCGGAAAAGGATCAAAGCCAGAGTCGAGTTTGGAACTTCACGAGCAGTTAGAACTGGGAAGTAAGAAGGAAGAGAGAAAATCGAATGAGGAAAGTCTCTTTCGTCAGGGGTATATATAGGGGAAAGCAGGCATTTATTGCTAAGCAGAAAACGAAGTGGACACTTCGGGAATCGAGGGGAATTAATGCTTTAACCGGACCAGGGCTGATTAAGGGATCGAAATAATAGAGATCGGAAGATGGGAGACTAGTATGAAAAATCTGAAAAGGAGCGTGGAGAGATCGGAAGGCAAAGAGAATAAGACAAATCCCAATAACTGTCGCCAGAATCAGAGCCGAGGTAGTTAAAGCGTTGCAGACGAGATCTCCATCGCACGCCTGAGAATCGCCCGCAATGCTGATAGGTGCCAGAGTATGTCATGACATCGCTGTACCTTCCAACCCCCACCATTGATCTGACTTGTAAGGACGAGCCCGGGGCCCTTGGATCAAAGAGGAAGACGACAAGACCGGCGCCTTTCACTCCTAGCCCTTGAATCGCTCATGTCAGCAAAGTTTGTGACCGTTAGATTAGGAGAAGAAAAGGACAAGTATCCTGAGAATGATCTCGACCATCCGTCTTAATTCTCTTTAATTCCTGAGCCTCAGATCATGTCCGTTGAAATCCTGACCCTCCATCTCCCTCAAGACAAATCCTGACCCTTCAGGGGAAGCACCCGGTCCCTATAAATACCTGCAAGAAAAACTGTTCAAGGGACGGAAAAAATATAGAGAAGAGGCAGTGACTATAGTGGAATAACTCTGAAACTTAATTCAGTTTGTTACTCTGCTATTTTTTTTGGAGTTTTCGTAGGAAAAAACTTTTGAAACTAGTTTTCTGAAGCGTTTTCTTGCAAAAGGGATTCTTGAATACTGAAATTTTTCATTTTCAGTTCGTTCATTATCCTGTGGCACTCTCACTTTCTGTCTTTGTCATCCTCTATTTCCATTCATATTGTCTAAGCTCAACTCCACTCCAACTTAGTTATTTTGACCCGTTTACATTTTAACAAAGAATACTTCATTTTGAGGCGAACCTTAGTCCTCCGGCTGCGAACCTGCAATCTTGCTACTTTTTGTGATTCTGTAGTTAGTTCAATAGACTCGACTCCCTACAGGTCAGTGTTAATATCGCCATTTTATTAAGTCTAGTTCTCGTTTCACGTATTTCCTTTGTCCTCTTTCTTATGCCTGTTGTTTTCTTTAAGTTCATGTCACGTTAAAAATACAAAGAAAAGATATGCTCTAGTTTACTCCCGTGCTGGCTAACCCACACTTTTGTTAATCTTTATTATTTCTGAATGCAAGTCATCTAGTCCCGAGTCACGTAGAAGCAGCTAGACAAAATGTAGGTAACTGTGTTTAAAGTGTCTCTTTTAAAAAAAGAGGGTCCAAATAACACGTCAGGGAAATAGCAAAATTGAATCACTAGGCTGACGTAGAAGGCGATCCGGCATAATGCCATAAGGCGGAATGAAAATCAAAACTCAGATAAATAAAAGGGTACAGATAGAATACTGGTAAAGTGACCTTGGGGGAGGTCAGCAAAATTCAGTCCGACGTCCCTTATTTAGTCACAAAGTACCAACGAGTTAAAAGAAGTCTTATTTCAACCTTTGGCAACTTTAAATACTAGAACTCTTAAACTTAGACTCTTATGATAAATAGCTGTGTCCAAATTTCGAAGAGGTCGGAAGAGAGTCTTTATCCGTTCCTCAAACAAAATTTTTAACAAATAATTTAAAAGAGATCGGAGGAGAGTTCTTATCCGATCCTCACCTAATTTTGTAAAAAATAATTTAAAAGAGATCGAAGGAGAGTTCTTATCCGGTTCTCAACCTAAAATTTAAAATAAATACTCAAAGGAGATCGGAGGAGAGTTCTTATCCGATTTTCAAACTAAAAATTTAATAAACATTTAGAAAGGAGGTCGGAGGAGAGTTCTTATCCGATCCTAAAGCTAAATCTCAATAAATATTAAAAGAGGTCGGAGGAGGGTTCTTATCCGATTCTCAATCCTGAATTTTAAATACTTCAAAAGAGATCGGAGGAGGATTCTTATCCGGTCTCCACACAAAATTTTAATAAATATTTAAAAGAGATCGGAGGAGGGTTCTTATTCGGTCTCCACTCAAAATTTTAATAAATATTTAAAAGAGATCGGAGGAGGGTTTTTATCCGGTCTCCACTCAAAATTTTAATAAATATTTAAAAGAGATCGGAGGAGGGTTCTTATCCGGTCTCCACTCAAAATTTTAATAAATATTTAAAAGAGATCGGAGGAGAGTTCTTATCCGATTCTCACACCAAATCTTAACCTATACGCAAAATAATCCCAAAACCAAAAATGATTCGCGACGCTAACTCACTAAGGTTGTCTCATTTACTTATGTATCTGGGTAATCCGAATTTAGTGAAAGATCAAATATTCCTTTTGTTAAAAGGATTAACATTTCCATTCAAGCCCTCCTAACTAATTTATGAAGAATGAGAAGTTAAATCTACTCACCCTTATTAAGGGACGAGGTGGGGTGCCTAACACCTTCCCCACCCGTTTACGGACCCCGAACCTAGAATCTCTGTCTTGAAGTGGTTTCATTTTAATTTATCTTCTCAAATGGTTTTCTTTAGTTTCCCTCAAAACTAAGGTGGCGACTCCTCACTCCTTCCCACTTCGGTGAGTGATCGTCCAGGCGACCGCAAAATCCCTTGCGACAGCTTGGCGACTCCACTGGGGACGTTTGACTTAACCCCGGTCTAGAGGCCCAAAAGTAGATTTAATATTTTCGATCAAGTTATGGTTAGGTGGGCTCACCCGGTAATATTTTATGCGATAATTATTGATTATTTCTAATAACCATTTCGCTTGTTTTGCTTGTTTTGCTCCCTACAGTGCTCTTCGTTCAAACAAAAAAGAAAAGAAAAATGGAAAAATAAAATCCCCCTGAATTGGGAAGAGGTAAAGGTGTCCCTTCACACACTGAACACTCACACGATGTCCTCACACACTTCGGCCCTATACCCGGGCTTTCTTACCCTTTTAGGAAATAGGAGGGGGTCATGTAGCGGTACCCGTGGGTTCTACCCCGTCAGTATCCGTGAAGGCTTCTGCTCAAATTGAAATTCGTTCTATTCACTGTGATACCCGTGGAATTTTCCCGATAATATCATGGTTATAGAATGGGGCTCTACTGTTTACAGTAGGGGCAATTTGGGAACCTGTGGCTTTTAGAAAATTAGATCCTGAGCTAAACTATCACGATAGCTGAAAGCCGTAGTAAGCTACCTTATAAGATAGAACTATTCAAGTAGGTAGCGCTCATCCGGTATTAGGAGTCTCCCTATTACAGGACAAAAGGGGCATACTTACTCTTACCCTGTTCTGCTTTAATTTCCTTTTGTTCGTTTTTTTGTGAGGGTAATCTTGAATTCTACTGAAACACCTACACATTTTCCTACTTTGATAAATGTGTACGTGTCACCTTGTCAACAGTATGATTCAAAATTACCCAAATTTATCTTGCTAACGGGTTTTTCCGCAGGCATCACCAAACCGAGAGTCTGTGTAAAGGATAAGCGTCATTTTTATCATGGCATCCTCTAGTCAGTCGGCAGAAGAGGTTCAGAATGCTAAACTTTGGTCCAAGTCGGCTCATAGTCCTGTATTCTTGCAAAATGATGTTTCCAAGGCACATGCTAGCTTACTACCTTCATTAGATCTGAATAAAATAGAGGTCAGAATGAACAGCCTCGAGGGTCTGTCTAATGGATGGAGGTCGCTTCCCGATCAGGTCAAGGCACGATTTGAAGAGAAGTACGGGAGGATTGCAACCTTAATGCGAGTCAAGGTCCAAATCCCGTCATTAAAGGCCATGCTGTCGGTTTGGAATCCTAAGTATGGGGTATTCTCTTTCAATGACATTGATACGGTTCCCACTATGGAAGAATATCAGGCATTACTAGGGATTCCTTACTCATTGCAGAACTGAATCTACCTACACCTCGAGCATAGGCAGACCTGGAAACGATTGGCACATATGTTGGGTACTTCCCCAGAAGAAGTAAAGTCAAAAGAAACTGTCAAAGGAAACACACATGGTTGGTATTGGACATATCTCCAGAAGTGGTTAGATCAGTACCTCCAAGAGAAACAGTGGGATCAAGCTTCAGTGGCACTCGCCTTGGGAATCTATGGTCTGATTTTATTCCCGGGACCATTGGGAATCATAACTTGCAGCGCGGTGGAAGTATTCTGGACGGTAGAAAGGCAGGAGATCAATCCGATACCGGCAATTCTTGCGGAGACCTTATTAACCCTTACCTACTGCAGAAAACAGGGCAAAGGATCCATTAAGTGTTGTTCTCAATTGTTATACCTCTGGATTATCAGTCACATGTGTCCTGTGGAAACAAAGGGATTGACTTGGTACCTTGACCAGCCTCCCATCGAGAGGATGACCCGGTTAGTAATCAGTCCGAAGAATGAACAGCAGTGGTGGGAACGGATTTTGAGTTTCAATAGCCATGATTACTGTTGGAGGAAGCTGTGGACGTCAGGCCAACCCGTTCTGATCGGTACGGGAGGTAATCAGTCGGTATCCCTAATCGGAGTAACCGGATACACAAGTTACACTCCGGCATTGGTAATGAGGCAGTTTGGCTCAACACAGTCCATGATCAACATTGAAGAATACCACCAAGGTCACTTCTACCATGAGCTCAAGGAAGAGGAAGGGTTGAAAGTGGCTCGCAAGTCTTGGGAAAACATCACTCTGATGGAGAGATCGCCTAAAGGCCCAAGTGCCTCGGGCGATTATCTTAAATGGAAAGCTGACAGGGACCGAGAACACTCAACTACAGAATTCGAGGACAGCAACCCTCGCCAAAACGTCCTATTAGAAGAAGCTGATAATCGTCTGGTTGACTCACTACAAAAGCAAACACCGAGAACTCACAACTGCAAGAACAAATAAAACAGTTGGAGGACCAACAGCAGAAACTTAAAAGAAAAATGAGAAGACTCAAGGAAGAGGCAAGGGCCGAAAGGATGGGGTTCGAAGAGCAAGAAGTACGGTGGGAAAAGGAAAAAGACTCTCTCCAAGCTGAGGTAAAAGAAGTGAAAATCCAGAATAGTAAGCTTCAAGAAAGAATGAAATACCAAGAAATACTCGTTGAAGAGTATAAGCAAGAGAACAAAAAGAAGAAGCTCGAAGCAAAAGAACAGGCACTACTCATCAACGATATCTTGAAAGAATGTGCTAAGGAAAGGAAGGAGAAGGAAAGACAAGCTGCTCTCTATCAAGAGCTGAAAGAGAATGTTGACCAGCTGGAAAGAACGATAGCACAGGGAAAACAAGAACTATTACCTGAATCCGAATATGCTCTCAAAGCATTCGACCCTGCCAAGCAAGAAGAAAGGTTATATGAGTATCTCAGAAAATGTCATCTCATTATAAAGAATCTCCCAGAGCCTAGGCCGATGTAAAGAATACGGTGTATAAATTATTCAGTTAATGAAATGATTTTTGGACTATTGTTTAGCAAATTTGTGAATGAATAATATGACTCCCGTAGGAACTCCCTCGCTAGGGTTATGTGAAAAATTGAATGCGCTATATGGATAGGTATCATAAACGCGCATTCAATCCGGTCATTCACAGTCAGACTATTGGACGATGCCATGATAAAGTTGATGCAATTATCCTTTCCCAGATTTCATTCTGGCTCCCAAGTGCCACTGTATCCTTCGTCCAGACCAGGACTTTTAGTTTCTTTGCAAAATT